>NW_004524688.1:6899188-6956401 GCF_000260255.1 Octodon degus
CCTTCAAGGCATGACTGGCTGTATTGTGTTGTGGGGATCGAACCCAAGCAACCTGAGCCTGACTGTTTTGTTGAAGCAGCCACTTAAAGAACTGAGCTACGGGGCAGGCCCCCCTGGTCTCAGTATCATTGGAACTTCCCTTCCCCACCTGGGGTTCTTTTTTGACTCCTTCCTCTTCAAAGGTCTTTGTTACCTAAGCCTGTGAGATCACAGGGTCTCGCACTGTGCCCTTTCCTGTACCTTCCACCCAGACTCAGTGAGCTGTGCTCTCTGGGGGAAACCAGGCTAACACCACATCCTTTCCAGTACCTCCCTCTAGTTCTTCACTGTTCAGAAGATTCAGAAGTTGTCTTGAGTACCCTTTATGAGGAATGTCTAGGTTCCTCTCTGTCCTTATGGTATATCATAGCTGTGTCTGTGGACCCTGTTCAATTCCATTGGCCAGTTTTCCTCCACCAGAGTCAGCATTGTCCTCTCATGGTGATTGGCTCTGTGGTTACTCTTCAGATCTGATCCTTTTGCTCCTCTTTGCTTCTCTACAGCAGCCCAGCCATCCTCAGCCTGTATAAGTTTGAGAATTAGCCTTTCCAGTGACACCAAAACAAATGAGTCTCCTTGAGGTTTCATTGGCCCCAGGGATGTAGGGATGTGGTAAAGGGCTGCACTTGCATTTTGTAGTATCTTCCAGAAGACTTCAGGGATTCTTTTTCTTCATGAAGGTCTTGCCCCTTGTTGTTGGTTAGATTATTCCTAGGTATTATGCAGGGTGTGTGTGTGTGTGTGTGTGTGAGAGAGAGAGAGAGAGAGAGAGAGAGAGAGAGAGAGAGAGAGAGAATATAGAATATACTGGAGACAATCTAGAGCCATCACACTAGAGCCCATGTATGTAGGCATAGTTTTGTTTTTTTTACTTTGAGACAGTCTTATTAGCCTTCAATTCATGATTCTCCTGCCCAGTATGCTGGGATTATATGCATGTGGCACCATACCTGGCAGTGTATTTGGGTTTTTTTTAATAGCATTTATCTGACAGGAAATGTGCTTTTTTATTTCTGTATCTCATTGTACATTTCTTGCCCTGAAGAACTGAACCCTTTGTTGTGAAATGTGTAATATTTCAATAATCATCCTGTTGCTTTCATGGAGTGCTTATCTGTTTTCTTAGTCAAAGCAGCCAGTAAGTGCTTCCCAAATTGTTTATAGCCATATAGAATTTGACACTTATTTGTCATGTTTCTGGGAAATATCACTGTGAGCAAAGAAGAGCTATAAAAGCAAACAAATATTTAAGTAATCCTTTTAGTCTTCCTATGGACTTTGCAGTTGAATTTAAAATCTGCCTATAAGTGAGACCTGCACCAATATTTACCCGACGCTGTTGTTCATCATGGTGTCATCTGCTATTCATAAAATTGGAGACAATCTGGCAGTTCAGTCACAGGGGATGTTAAATTACTGTGCATCCGCACAACAAAATCCTGAGTGATCATTGAAGGCCTGGCTTAGCCAGTCAGTTACTTAGAGATGTGAGATTCACCCCAGAGAAATTTAACAGTGGACCTCTGGAACATAACCTCAGTTTACTTCAGTATTATAGTCAGTATTGAATATGTACAGGTGTGTATATATATGTATGTGTGCACACATTTCCATGTGCATTTGTGTGTGTAATAGACATGGGAAGCCTGCGTATACAGCAGAAGGTTCTTATGTACAACTCTGCTCTCTGTCCTGAGCCACTGTCCTGAGTCTCTGTCCTGTTCCTGAGGGAAGCAGGAACAGAGACTTGTTAGAGGAGTGGTGAGCATAGAGACTCCTGGTGCTGAAGGAAACAGTAAGGCCCAAATGTCTACTACCCTGCGTGTGCTCTCAGAGAGCTGTCGCTGTCCATGGAGTGAGTGGAGGAATAGCATTCCCTGAGGAATCAGGACTGCTGCCAGTTATGGCCAGGACATCCAGGTAGAGGATGGCAGCCTCTTCTTCTGTCTTCTTTGTGTGCTGCCTTCCTTCCATTGAGTGTCCTCTTGACACTGGGGAATGGCTGTGCATTTTCATTATGGATACTTGATCTTTGCAGAAAAATAGGTGGACATACTTGATGATAACCATCATTTGCATTTATGTATTAAATTTAGTACAGGGTATACAGGTTCTCACTATACAGATCAGACTCATAGTGATTCTTCTGTTTTCAGCCTCCCAAGCGCTGAGATTATAAGCACGCACCACTCGCCCAGTCTCAATTGCAGTCTCAGCCTGCCCTAGAGGTAGAGTTGGCATGGCATGCCAGGGATCAAACCCAGTCCCTACATCTGCCTAAGTGGGCGCTTTAATCCTCTGAGCTATCTGGCCATCCCTATCATTGGTATTTATCATGGTCTTTTTTTTTTTTTAATAAATTTAGAACAGGATCTACAGAGTGTACAGGGTCTTACTACCTAGATTGGATGCTTTAGATCATTGAGCTATCTGATGGGCCCTATCATTGTCTTTTATTGTTTGTTCTGTTCTGTCCTGTCCTGTCCTGTCCTGTCCTGTCCTGTCCTGTCCTGTCCTGTCCTGTCCTGTTCAAACAGTGTCTTGCTCTGTAGTTTAGGCAGGTCTGGAACTCAGCATGTAGCCCAGGCTGGCCTCAAGCCCTACATTATATGGGTGGTGTCCAGGGAACCTTGTGTAGCTAAACTGGTCCCCTCCCATTTCCTCCCACTGGAGAACCCTGGATGTACATCTTGGTTCACTGATGTTCAGCTCCATAGATAGCAGTGAAGCAGGCCTTCCCTTGGGCCCCAGACTGTTTCTGAATGGCATTTGGCAGCACTGACCTGCCTTACTTTGTAGATGCTCTTTTGGTGTTCTTTTATCTGTGTTGGAAGCACCCAGAAACTACAAGGTACAGAAAAGGTGGTGCTCTCTGCACTACTGTCTTAGTTACTCTTCTCTTGTTGCTGGGACAAATACCCAGTACCCAAGTTGAAGGAAGGAAAGGTTCATTTAGCTCACATTTTGGAGGTTTCAGTCCATGTTCAGCTGGCTCCAAGGCAGAGCGGCACATGGCAGAGAGCAACCTTTCATGGTGGTGGCAAAGAGGAAGAGAGCAAAGGGAGAGGTGGTAGCTCAAGCAGCTAGCCTCTCTTCCCACCTTACATTGTAATGCAAATTACCTGCCCCAGGGCAAGTGCAGCATCCATACCCACAATAATCACAAACTCCAGAAGCCGCCTGCCCCAAGACTGCATGAGGCTTTGGGAGAACAACTATGCACAAACCATAACAATTGCAGAGACTGCCGTCACAGGGAGAGGCTGCTTTCAGCCAAGTGGGACAGGCTTAGGGATCAGGACAAACTCAAGGGTAGAATTTGAATAGGGGTAGACAAAGAGTTGGTTTTTGTGGAGATTATTCCAGACAGAGACAGCAGCCTGTTCCCAGTGTGGACTAACAAACTAGGTGGCTATTGTAGGTAGAGTAGACTTGGAGAGATGTTAAGTAAGAGTGTGACTTACTGAGAGTGGGATCAACAAAGCACAGTGTCCAGGCTGAGGGTATAACATCACTTCAGCTCCTGGACTGGAAGTGGTCTAAAGAGAAAGGGCAGAATCAGCAGTAGCAGCTACTGGGGATAGCTCTCAGCACTGGGGGTGGAGGAAATGTCCAAGTCTAGCTAAATCCTGGAGATAAGAGCAGGGTTTCCTGAAGCTGAGTGTGCAGGAATACTGTGAAAAGAAGCAGGAGGGCCCTAAGACTTTTAAGATTGGAAGGCTGGGAGCCTTGGCAGTGTTAATGCACATGATTCCTTTGCCTTGGTGGAGGTGATGGAGGGTGTGGCTGAGGACAAGGAGGGGCTTTGTGAACTTGGAGGCAGGGTATGGAGTTAGTGTTTAAGGCTACTGGCCTGAACCATGTGGTCAGGGAGTGGGAATAAAGGGCTGATCCTGATCATCCATCATGGAGACAATGGACTTTGAAGGGAGTCTGTAAGGGTGGTAAAAAGTGCGCATCAGGAAGCTAGGAAAGAGGAAGTGGAAACAGGGTTACCTTGCTTTGGGGGAGGCCAGGGAATAACTGATTAACCCAACACTGCTGCCATTACTCTGGGCCACAGAAGGCCCTTTACCTTGATGGGTGGCACTGAGTCATGGGAGGGGCAAACGGGGCTTTAGCAACAGTAGCTCAGACAACCCTTTCTTTTTTATAAAATATTTTCCTTCATTTTATTTTATTTATTTTTATGTATTTGGTACAGGGTCTCACTATGCGGCTCAGACTTGTAGTGATCCTCCTGTTTGCAGCCTCCCCAGCACTGGGAATACAGGCATGTGTCACCATACCTGGACTTGGTGGCCAGCTCAGCACTTCTGGGGGCAGGGCTGGCATGGCATGTAGTGTTGGGTCTTGAACCCGGTCCCTGCACTTGCCCAAGCAGGTGCTTAGTCTGCTGAGCTATGTCGCCGGCCCAACAACCATTCAAGGAGTTTCACTGCAGTGAGATGGAGCAATGGACAGCAGCTAATTACTCATTTGGGGGTTTTGTGTATATGTTGCTGGAATTGGTCCCAGAGACAGGTGAATGGGCACATAGAAGGGAGCACATAGGTGGAGTGGAGCCACCTATACAGCTTTGGGGAAACTAGAGATTGTATATGGGAGGGAGATGGGTGTGGAACTGGTATAGGAAACTTAGAAGTTCTTTTCTAAGTTTTTCCTTTTGGTCCAAAAGAAAGCAGTGAGTTTAGACTTGTGAGCTGAGAATCTGGTCCAGGATCATGGGTGCAGTGGAGGTATGGGGTACGGGGCTGGCAGTAGGTGTCACTTGGTCATGGATTCATGGATTCACAGGTTCATGTGCATCAGGCAGCTCAGTCTTATAAAAGTAAACTTATGGCACACTTTTATTAATATAAAATAAAACAGCTACTTCTTATTAAAATAAAAGCACTAATGGTAAATCCATAAGAATACAAAGCCAGCTGGCCCCCCTTACCATCCTTCTGAAACACATGTATCAGTACTCGTGTTGACTGTAAGCTGCACTGGGCCACTGCCTGCCCTTCTCATCCATACAGACCTCTATGCGCTGAGTGCTTGTCCTGGGCCCTGGGCCCTCTGACATGGGTGAGTCACACCAGGCCCCTTTCCTCACAAATTAGCACAGCACTGAGCATGAAGTGAACTGGGCCAGCATGCACTCCACTTGGCTGTACTTCTAGGGAGCACTGTGCTGCAGGGATCAGCCTAGCTGAGATTGGTTGGTGGTGGGCAAGCAAGACACAGAAAGAGCCATGGAAGGTGAATCCTGAAACATTCCCTGCTGGATGTGGCATGAGGAGTCATTTGGAGGAAGAGGCTTGGCAATAGTCTGGGCACCCAGTGCTGTGCCCTGAGTCAAGAGAGGCCGTAGGGCAGAGGGCTGGAGCAGGACCCACATCCAGTAAGGAGATACACTGGACAAGTACTGAAAGTGGGGACTGTGAGAAGTTAGGCCTTTGCTTAGACAATTTACAATGGGTGCAGATTGGAGCTGGGGAATGTAGTGTTGCCATAAGTCCTGTGGCCTTTTTGGTACAAAGATTGTGTAGCACTGTGGGGAGCCCAGGATCTGTCAGGCCTAAGGATCAAATACAGGTTTTGGGGCTAGAGCAGAGTTGGGTCTTGGGAGGACTTTTCAGAATCTGAATATCAACTAGGGTAGCATGGAAGCCCATGAGCAGTCAGTGAGGCCAGGAAGCTTAGACAGGAGACAAGGGTTGACAATGCCAGTCTTAAGACTGTGTAGGGGGGCTGGGGAGATGGCTCAGTAAAATAAGTGCTTGTCTGGCAAGTGCAAGGGCCTGAGTTCAATCCCCAGTTCCGCCAAAAAAAAAAAAAAAAAAAAAAAAAAAAAAAAAAAAAAAGAAGACTGTGTAGGAAGGCAGGCTAAAACTCCCAGACCAGCTGAGGTTGTCAGAGAAACCAAGAAGTGGGTCAGACAAACTTGTAGACTCTGCACTGCAGGGGCCAGCTTGGGCTTGGGGGAGGTGATAACCCAGCCGGAGAGGATGATGCTGAGGTCCTGAGCCCATCAGTGCGTGGAGGAGTGGGGGTCAGAGTGCAGCGAGGGGCATCATTCTTTCTTAGTGCTGGCTATTGCAGAAGAGAGAGCATCTTGAGGGCTGAGAGCTGGGTTCTGAGGTTGGGTGGCAGCTGCTGTCGTCTGCTGTGAGCAGTGTTTGGTGCACCATCCTATAACTAGTTCTTCCTGCGCATTCCTAATTATTTGGGACACATTTCCAGAAGGAGGATTACTTTGTTGACTACCATCAGAGAGGGCTCTGTGTGCTCTCCCAGATTTCCTCCAGGAAGTTTGTTGTATTTACTGGCTGAGCTACAGACTAGCTCTTGCTGTCTGCTGGCTGTCTCAGGGAGTCCTTTATGTTTGATCCTTACTCCCCTTTTTCTTCTTTTCCTTTTTTACCTCCTTTCCTTTTCTCTCTCCTTATCTCTTTTTCTCTCTCTCAAAGGTAGTAGGAATTTAACTAAGGATCTTTGCCCAAAGCTATACTCCCAGTGCTTTTTCATTTCTTATTTTGAAAGAGGATCTTGCTAAGTTACTTAATTGCCTAGGCTGGGCTCAAATTTGTGATCCTCCTGCCTCATCCTCCCAAAGAACTCAGACTACAGGCCTATGTCGCCAGACCTGGCACATTTTGATTATTTTCATTTTGATTCATCTCTTCATGTGCCTAGTTATTTGTAAGATGATCATCATTTTCTGCATTCATTGCTAATGTCTTTATTAATTTTTTTTTTTTTTTTTGCGGAACCGGGGATTGAACTCAGGCCCTTGCACTTGCCAGGGAAGCGCTTATTCCACTGAGCCATCTCCCCCGCCCTTTATTAAATTTTTTTGTGTATTGTACATCAGCCAGGTTTTCCTTTTCTTTGTAATTTTTACATAGAAGAGCTGGACTATTTTCTGACTTCAGAGATACTTTCATCTGTTTTATTATTTCTGTCTTTATTATCATCTGTTCAAAATAATTCTTTACCCCCAAACTGCTTATTTACCTAAGTATTGTTTTGATGCAGTGATGTAATTTTAACATTCATGAACCATTTTATGTATTGTATTGATAGAAGGTAGTAATCTAGTGGCCGAGGAGATGGCTCAGTAGAATAAGCGTTTGCCTGGCAAGCACAAGGGCCTGAGTTCAGTCCCCGGTTACGCCAAAAAAAAGAAGGTAGTAATCTAATTTTAGATGTTTATGTAGCTGATCTGATACTGCGTTTACCCTAGACCAAGCTAGTTATGTCTCCTTATATCTTAACACATAGCCCCTAAAATCTCTGATCATAGTTTTGTTTTCCCCTTGCAGTGAGGTGGCAGGTGAGCTGCCGTGGCCAGGGCTTGTAGCCTCTTTGTCAATATATATTCCCTGAACCCACAGTCCAGCACTAGTCTGCAGCACATAGTGTGAGATAGCTTATAACCTGAACTCTCAGTGTGGATTAGATTGCTCTAGCCCTCCTGAATCTACTAGCTGCTTGATCTCTGGGTAGCTAACTTGTCATTTCTCATCAAACATGGGGCACAAAAGCAGTACCTGTGATGTATACAGTTGTGAGGACCAAGTGGGCCTGCCCATGGGGGTCCAACCTACACCAGGCACAGCAAGTACCTGAGAAATGCCAGCTGTTGCATGCATCTGCTTGCCTCTAACAGGCCTCTGCATGCTCATGGACTACACTGTACTCTGAGAACTTGTCAGATGAAGTGCTGCTGTGACTTATCCCTTCCTGTCGCTTTTCAACAGACAACACACAGTTTGGCTCACAGTCTCTAAGGCAAGGTGGTACCAGCCAGAGTTGCTGCTGTCCTACCACAAGCCCATGTGCACTGAATTCACAGACTCCATCTCTGCATTTTTCTTTAATGTCAAGACCATGGCACTGCTTCTTCCAGATGTGGCCTGTGGCACATAGTGAGGCATCGGGGACTATGGTTTTCTGGGTCTCCTGGTATCTCACTCCAGGTAGAGATAAAATTGCTGACACTTTGGTGGCTGCCAGACTTAGAATTAAGATGTCTTCCTACTAGCACATTCCATCTGACATTTGCTAAAGCCCATAAAAAGTAATTGCCTTTAAAAATGGTGTGTAGGGGTAGGGATTGGCTGGCAAGAACATTAGAGTGAAGGCATGGGGGAGAGATAGAAGTTACCTGCTTTTTCCTCTAGGGAAGAAAGTGGAATATAACACCTTCATTTTCTTGGGGAACAGGAAAGGTACAGTTGGGTAGTTAAATTTGAACGAGATTAGCACAACACAAAAAAAGAGAGGGGCATTTAACAAGCAATTCCCTAGAGGGGAAGATTAAAGTGAACAGGTGCTAGAAAAATGTTTCTGCATATTAGAGCTTAATTAGATTTGAAGATGAATTCCAGATGGGCTAATTACGTGTGAGTTGTTGCAGGTTATTTCTTGTAGGGGCAAGCTTGTATTTTTGGAAATGGTGATTTAGTTTGATTGGATTGATTCCTGCCTCCTGTCATATCTCCTTCATCAGGAAACCACCTCCTCTGAGGCCCTGGGACCCCATTCAGCATCTCCTATCTTTGGGACCTCTGTTGCAGTCAGCAGAGCCATAGACTGTCCTGAGCACATGGCTACCTACCATGTGGGGCAGAAAGTTGTTTCAGCTCCAGGAGAGGCCAGCAACAAAACTATGTTTGCAGGGACATGGCATTTGCCTGGGAAGGCACAGCCTACTTGACCTGAAAGTGTAGTCAGAACAAGTGCTCCTCGTGTACCAGCTGATGAAGTGCATTTGGTCTGTTTCCTCTGAGAGGAAAGGGCCAATCTTTGTTCATGGCACTTAAGGTAGCAAATAGAGAAAAGGCAGGAGACTGATAAACAGATATATTTCAGATCAGAAATTTAAAACAAGGAGCAGGACTACTTGGACTCAGTGATGTCCCATTAGGATGATGAAATAGTTTGACTTAAGAACAGTTTGTGATGATTGTCTGAAAAGTCAGTGCAGCTCTGTGCCACATGATGTGGATATGCTGGGAGTGGCCTCTTAACACACTTGGGGACATGTGCTTGGCAACCAATTCAGGCCTGAAGGTTCAATAAATGTAAACTTTTATCTAAGGGCCTATAATTGGAAATTATGGGTATATAATTTATATATGGCTCAATGAATGATTTATATAATGTTAAATGATTTAGATAGAAAATATAGCCCCTCCTGTAGAATCTTCAATGAAGATTGTTGGTTCTGATGAATTTATTTCTAGAGCTCTGTTGGAACTCAGCATGTTTGACATAAATCAGATCCAATTGTCATTTTATGATTAATGAACATATGCTGGCCGTTTCTTCCCATAATTAAACTTTATGTTCTGTGCATCTGACAATGCAAAACAAGTTTAGACTTTAACAGATTGGTGGTGGGGTTTCCATGCGTGCCTATTTGAGTGTGTGTGCTTGTTTGTGCATGCTTTTTGTCAGTACACAGTGCTAATACTAACTTCTCATAGCTGGGGTAGCAGAGGCTTGAGTGATACTCCTAAGAGTTAGCAGTTAGACTTGTGAGACTTGGGGTGACAGAAGTGGATGGACAAAGGCCCAGCCCAAGTGGGGAGTGTCGCCCTGCTGCTTCCACCTCCTAGCTAGGTCTCCAGGCTCTGCACCGTGCAGAGGGGGAAATCTAAAGCACCTTCCTGGGCTGGTGGGATGGCTCAGTGGTCTAGAGCACCTACTTAGAACAAGCTTAGCAAAGCACAGGGACCACGGTTCTGTCCCCCAGCACCACATGCCAGCCAGCCCCGCCTGCTGGTGGGCTGAGCTGGACACACACACACACACATAAAATAAAATAATAAAATAAAAAATAAAGCACCTTCCTCTGTGGAGGCTCCCAGTAGCCTGCAAACAGCTGTTCTGTCCTAAAGAGTTCTAAACTTTAGGGACTGATGCGAAGTAATTGGTTGTAAAAATATATACATTTTCCTTTTTGCTTTTTTTTTTTTTTTTTTTTTTGTATTTTGTGCAGGTTCTCACTACGCTGCTTGGAATTGTAGTGATCCTCCTGTTTTCAGCCTCCCCAGTGCTGGGATTACAGGCATGTGCCACCACTCCTGGACTCTGTTGCCTGGGGATGGGGCTGGCGCAGCAGGTGGTGCCAGGAATCAAACCCCAGCACCTGTGCTTGCCCAAGAAGGTGCTTAGTTCGCTGAGCTATCTCGCCAGCCCTCCTTTTTACTTTTTATGCACATCAGCAAGGAGTTTAATTTGAAAGGTGAGGTGTTTCTGGGAGTGGCGGTACATGCCTGTGATTCCAGCACTCAGAAGGCTAGCACAAGAGAATTACCACCCCTTAGAGGTCAGCCTCTACTACATAATGCTAAGTAGAACTTAAAAAGTAAAGGGGTGAGGGGCTGGGGAGATAGCTCAGTTGAATAAGCACGTGCCTGGCAAGCCCAAGGGCCTGAGTTCAATCCCTGGTTCCCGCAAAAAAAAAGTAAAGGGGTGAGATGTTTGTGGAAGAAACGTTATGTCACTGGTTGCCTTCACTCAATGGCCATTCACCTTTGATTATTTCAGGATATAGACAAGTTTGGCAACGAGATCACCCAGCTGGCCCGGCCCTTGCCTGTGGAATATCTAATCATAGACGTAAGTGCTCCCCACTCGCCCTGCACAGGTTGTCCCGTGGGTACGATGGAAGTCTGGGTTTGGGTGGAGGCCATTCGAGAGAACAAGTGATCCTTGGGCTACACCAATCAGATTTTATTGGTATATTTTAGATATTTATAATGATCATAGAGAATTTGTAACTATATGGTATAACTTGATTATTTTATTTTCCCATTCCCCTCTCTTCCTTTCAACCCATCCTCTCCACCCTGTTTACAAAAGCTTTGTTTCTATTTTTTCCTTATCTCAGTTTTCTTTTTTACTTTTCCTTTCTTTCCTTTCCTCTTCCCTCATTCCTTATCCTCTTCCCCATTTGAACTTTTTCTTACTATTTCACATTACCTGTTATACATTTTGGTCCTTATTTGCATTATTAGCTTCTCACACCAAAGAACAAGGTGGTATTTACCCATGTGTGTCCGATTTATTTCACTTAAGATTGTCTCAAGGTGCATCCATTTACCTAGAAATGTCTTCTTTACTCCATTGTATAAAAACCCCACATCTTCATTGGTTGATGGGCATTTGGGCTGTTTTCAAGGTTTGGCTATTACAAACTATACCACTATAAACTTGGGTATGCATATATTGTTATAGTATGATTGGTTTAATTGTTTTGGGAACATAGCAAAAATGGCTGGGTCAAATGGAACCTCTAGCCCTATATTTTTGAGGAATATTCTTTTTTTTTTTCTGGAACCAAGGATTGAACTCAGGTCCTTGCACTTGCCAAGCAACTGCTTTTTCTACTGAGCCATCTCCCCGGCCCCAATATTCATGGTTTTAAAGACCATATCAGGTTTTTATATCCTTGAAAACAACCCGGGGATTAAATTTCCCTATATTGAAGTAAAGAGGATCCTGGTCCAGCAGTCTCTGGAAGGCAGCAAATAAGACTGAATCCTGAGGGTATCGCACAGACTTGCCACACACTTTGGACTTGCTTGGGGCTGCATGCTATTCAGTATGCATAGATGCTGCATAGTCAGACCTGTGATAGCCAAAATGCTTCTGCAACTTGGTAAAGTGAGAATCAACATGGTTTCCTGGGTGGAGCTGCAGGAGCCAAGATGGATGGGTCTGGTGCTGTATTTCTCCTAATCTCTTCTCCTTTCTGGAGGCATCCATGTGGTGCATAGATGTGACCAAGCCCTTAGCCACAGAGCAGTAGGTGCTGCAGGGCAAAACCTAGTGCCTTGGATGCAGCTAGGATGTCACTGCTTACATGAGCTCTGTTCACAAGGATAGAAGTGGCTCATTTCCTACACTGCTGTTGTGCCAGAATCCATTCAGGCTACATTTCAGCTCAGGACAGGCATAGATTTAGGCAGTAAAATATCATTGCATTTGGAGCAGTGGATCCCCTGAGCCAAGCCCATTGATGCTCTATTGCAATTGACAGCTCCTGAGAACATATTTATTACCTAAGCTATAAAGGCATCTGTTTTTTAGACTACCTAGGGTGTAATTAAGATGAAAACAGATTGATGGAATATACACTTAGGAGGAGTGGGCATGATTTAGCTGCTCCTCTCCCACCCCCTTCTGTGGGAAGTGAAGTTCTTGGCACAGTGTGCTCTTTCGTAGTGCTTGGTTGCTGGGGGAGAATTCGGCCCCAAGTTCTCTATCCCTATGGAAATGAGGTCTGAGGAGTCCCTTGACAGCAGGTGCCCACAGAAATGTGTTTAGCTTCTTGCCTAGCCCCAGAGAGCCAGGTCCAGCTATTGTATTTCTGCTGGCAGGGATGGAATGGGGTACGTGTGGAAACACAGACCCTTGCTTTAGCTAGCTAAGTGCTGTACCACTGAACTATCTTCCCAACCCTTTTTTAGATTTTATTTTTGAGCAATGGTCTTGCTGACTTGCCCAGGCTGGCCTTCAACTTATGATCTTGTTGGCTCAGCTGGAATTACAGGTGTGCACCACTGCTCCTGGGTGCTATTCCTGAACCTAAGGGTAAGCATGGCTATTTCAGGCAGGAAAAGTACAAATAAGTGTTTCCTGGGCTTCTGTGGAAGTATTGGGGCATTGGCCAGTTCATGGCTCCAAGACAGACTAGGTAGAGAGACAACTTAAGTACAAGACAAAGGAGCTGGACCCTTGGAGCAGTTATTTGGGGCCCCATAGACTTTGATTATGTCACTCCCCAGGAGCCTCTTAAAGGACTAGCAAATGTCTCCTGGTTGACTAGTTTGCTTGTTGTTGTGTGTTCTGCAGTTGCCCCTCTATTCCTGCCTCTGTCTTCCCAAAAGGAAGGCTCAAACGGTCCCAGGATTTTGTCTCTGTAGTATGGGCACACACACCCATATCTTTAGAGCCACAAGTCCATCTAGGACTGTGCCATGCATGCCAGCCCTGCATTGTGTACCTCCCTTTTAGAGCCACTCCTGTCACCTCTGTCCCCCAGATGAGCAGAGTGAGGCCAAACAACCAGCACATCACTGTGGCCCAAGTCCTCACTGTGGCCCTGCTTCCGCACAGCCTGTGTTTGAAGGACCAGCTGGCCCCCTTCAGCTCATCTTTCCAGAGTGCTGACACTGGCACAGCTGACTGCAGAAACAGCTTGCTACCTTTGCTGATGTGGAAAACAGACCAGAACAATGTTTCATTCTTCAGAAGTAGTCTCTCGGGAGCCACAATAGCTACCCTAAATCTGAAAGGGGTATGACCTGCCCCTGCTAGTGTCACATGCAGAGGAAAGCCGCGTCAGCCAGAGGTGGTTGATAGCTCACACTTGGGTGCTTTTGTGGGCCGAGACATCTGCTGAGAGGAATAAAACTAGTATTTGTATTGATTCTTTCACATTCACCACTGTCCTCATAGCTTCTATTGATTACATGTTAGATTTAAAATGCCCTCTGCTGTTCTGAAAGCATGTTGGAGCAAAATGAAGGGCTTGGGTCACCTTTGATGGAAGCTCTCAACACCAGGTCACCCTTTTTTTGAGGGATAAAACGGCCTGTGATTCTTAGCCCTGGCTGCAAAGCCTGTGCACAGCCTGTATAAGCAGCTTTCTTGAAGTTGCTCTGCTTCTCAGCTGACTCTGCAAGCTTCCAAGCCTGGTGGTGTGAACTTTATGCCTCCTACCTTCCTCCATTCCCTTCCAGTGGGGCTGACAGTGGTGGTATGAGACTGTCAGACATTGGAAGCTAGACTCTGCAGAAGCTAGTGCAGAGCTAGGAGCTGCTCAGATGTGTGAGCTTTGAAAGCTGGATTCTTCAGCTTGTTTGACAGTCTCACGGCTTCAGATGTTCCATTTAGGGACAACAGTAATAGTTAACTGATCCTTGCAATATGGAGTTTGTAGGACTCTCAGAATCCCTGTGTATGAAAATAATAATAAGTAAATAAATAAATATTATTGGGGGCTCACCATGGCAGCCATCTGGACGGCTGACTGCACAGCCTCTGCCCCCTTCCTCCTGGGATCCTGAGCTCACCCACACCCAGGCCCTCTTTCCTTCAGGAAGAGGGACAGCAATAAATTTTATTTAAAAAAAAAAAAAGAATCCCTGTATATGTAACTTGCCCTGGCATTTTCTGGTGCTACTTGAATGAGCCTGAACATATCCACTCTATTCTCAGCTGAGTTTATCTTGGTTGTGTTTTTCTTCGTTAGATCACAACAACCTTCCCCAAGGATCCAGTTTACACATTTTCTATTTCGCAAAATCCATTTCCTATTGAAAACCGGGATGTACTAGGTGAGACACAGGTAAGCTCTTCAATTTTTTTCCCCCAGGGTTTACCACACTTTGAAACTGCCATCATTAATTATTCTTGCAGCAAGTCCCATGAGAGAGATCGTTTTGGGGATCACTGGATCATGCGGGCACCTCTCTTGCCTAGGTGATAGATGACTGCAGTATAAGTCCTTGGCCTACAATTTTGCCTAAAGTACCATTCTCAGTTGACTGCTTAATTTTTCTAAAATTTACTATTCATTTTGTGTGGTTGGTTTGTTTGTTAATGTACATTTCTTGGAGCTGAACAGTGGAGACAGTCTTGCTTCCTTGGTACCGTGCCTTTCTCCTATGTATTTAATGGCCACTCCAGCTCCATCTGGGCCAGGGGGGCTCATTGTAGCATGGTGTGTGGTTCCAGAGGGCTTGTTGCTCAAGCTGCTCTCACCAGCAGCTCAAGCCTCACCAGGATTTTCTGTCATTGCCTCAAGCTCAAGCGTGTGGCAGTCTGGGCTCTACCTTTGCCTAGGTGCCAGCTTGGTGCCCATGTTTCAGATCACTGGGGAATTCCTATAAGCAAGGTTCTTTTCTAATGTGGTTTATTGATGAAGCCTCTTCTGGCACTCAGATTCTTCATTCCTGTCTTCTGGGGGACATGACATGTTTGTCAGGGGAAAAGGCAGTCCTTTTGAGGCTCCTGTGCTCAGTGCTGTTGGGATATACTCACACTGGGATGTGACTGCTGTCTCTGTTCCACCCCCTCACTCTGTGCTGCCCTAGCTCAGGAAGGTAGCTAGATGAGAGCAGATGGGTCTCTTCCCTGCTGTGAAGTGGGCCTTTCTTCACTCACTCCACTTCAAAGAAACGGGGTGTGGTGTTTTGCATTTGTCTGACACTGCTCCTCATACACCTTAGTCCTTTCACACCTTGTTAGGCAGATATGTTGAACACTTCTAGGAGGGTCAGATGCTTACTTTGTGCTGTTTGTGCCTCTTTTCTTAGACCCTCACCAGTGGTTGCAGAAGAGAGGGTGAGATTTTGCTTAGCATTATGTGTTTCTCAGTACTAGTAGCTTACCCCAGGGGCTGAGTCTGGAAGTAGTAACACAGTGTCCACGTTTATTCTTCTCTCCTGCGCCTTTGTCTCCAGGACTTCCACAGTTTGGCCACCTATTTGTCCCAGAATACCTCGTCTGTGTTCTTGGATACCATCTCGGATTTCCACCTATTGCTGTTTCTGGTCACCAATGAAGTTATGCCTCTTCAGGTAGGGTCTGGATTGGAACGGATGCCCCTTGGCTCCTTTTCTTTTCTTAAATCAGAGTGTGGTGGGAAGCTGGTGAAACCTGGTATCAAGGGTCATCTCCCTATGGCTGTGTGGCTATGTATGGGCAGTAGCTTTTCAAAGTTTCTTGCTATGGAGAGATGAATGTTATTACCATGGCTTCCATGGCAAAGGACCATCTTGTTGGTTATGATCTAGAAGATGAATGAGTTGGGAGAAGTAGGATCCCACAGGATAGACCGTCTCTGCCCTGATAGCTTCAAGCTCATTGCTGGCTTCTCTCCTGACCTCCCAAGTCAGTGCTGTTTTATTGCCTCAGCATAGAGGGTTGGCCAACTTCCAGGTCCCATGTGCACAGCTGCACAGTTGGCATTCAGGAAACACGCCAATTGGGGGGAAGAAAGGGCCGGTGCTTTGTAGGTGGTAGGTACTCTGAACTAATCAGGGTGCTGGGACAGTGGGTCCTTCCAGGGGCTTTTGCATGTGCCATGGTGTGGGCATCCTCCTATGCCTCTTTTTTCTCTGCCTGAGCTTCACAGAAATACCAGGAAGGGAGGGAGGGAGGGAAGAATGGAGGCCTCTTTCTGAACCTAATAGCACTTACTCAGTATCTTTCCCAAAGGAGACAGAATGGAGCCCTTAGAGCTTTTTTGCGTCAAGCAGTCTAGCTATTCTTCCATCTGCTGGGCTTGTTTATTTATAAGGCAAGATCTTTCTTTGTAGCCCAGGCTGGCCTCAGATTCCCAGTGATCCTCCTGCCTCACCCTCCTGAATGCTGGGATTGCAAGTGTATACCACCACGCCTGGCTGCTGAGCTTATTTTGTAGCTATTTTGTCACCAAACCACCTACTCTGGTACCACCCACTCTGGTACTGGAGTACTCTATGGCTTTTGCTACCCTCTGTCCCTCCCCCAGTTATCCTAGGATACTGTACCTCCTGATCACACAGGATTAGCCCTGCCACCCAGGGTGAGGAATGGTGAGGCCCCCTCTGTGTCAGAGAAACTTCATTAGTAAATGTGACTGTGATTATTCTTTTATAAACATTTGTGTTTATAGACCCAAATTGGGCATGAGACAGGGTTTTTCTATGTAGTCTAGGCAGAACTTGAACTTATTATATAGCCCATGCTGGCCTCAAATTTGTGGCAATCCTCCTGCCTTAGCCTCCTAAGTGTTGGGAATACAGGTGTGCACCACTACACCTAGGAGCCTATTCAATTTTTACAATTCTTCTGAAATATGTCTTGACATTGAGGAAGAAGAAACTGGTAAAAGCAGAGTAAAATGGAACCTCTTTTTTGGCTATCTTGCAGGACAGCATTAGCCTGCTGTTGGAGGCAGTGAGAACCAGAAATGAGGAGCTGGCACAGACGTGGAAGAAGTCTGAGCAGTGGGCCACCATTGAGCAGCTGTGCAGTAAGTGCCCCCCACCAAGAGCTGCAGCTGCAGCCCCTTATACTTGGATGGACTTCTGACCCTGGTGCATCCTGGGGAGCCAAGAATATGGGGAAAAGCATAGCTAGGCCCTCCCTGCCAGGCACATGTGCTGCTCACTGATATGGCATATGTACTGTCCAGGCCTCAGCACATAGGTATGCTCAGCTCTGTGAATTGAATATAGATGAATACACTAGATCTATGGATCCTCACTTCCCTGGGGACCCCTGTCTGAAAAGGTATCTATCTGTGTTTGCCAGCCCTACAAGATACTTGGTATTGGCCCCATACCAAGTGATATAAATGTTTAATGATATAAAAACTCAGTTCCCACAGCAGCAGGTGACAGGATCTGGGCCTCTCCCCTGCAGCAGCTTGTGCCTGAGAGCTCCTTGTGTTCATTAGTGCTCACTGTGCTGAAACATTTAGCATATCATTGTGGAATAGTAGAGTGCCGCCTACAACAGCATCACAAGACATGTAGCACTAGGAGTACTCCAAGAGGGCCAGGCAACAACTCTGTGTTGAAAGCTAGTATGTTTCCAGAAGAGTTAGTAAATGGGGAACACATCATTTTTCTGGGCTAGAAGAGGCAATATACTTCTTTTTTTCCTCTGTATTTTAGAGAAGGGTCTGCAGGGTGTTCAGGGTCTCACTACTAGATCGGACTCATAGTGATTCTCCTGTTTACAGCCTCCCAAGTGCTGGGGTTACAGGCAGGCACCACCACGCCCAGTCTCAGTTGACATCTCAGTGCCCTGAGGGTGGGGCTGACACAGCAGGAGATTGAACCCCAGCCCCTGCGCCTGCTTGCAGGCACTTTAATCCACTGAGCTATTTGGCCAGCCCTGTATCTTTAAAGTGTTGGTTTCCTTGCATTTTTAATGTTTTGAGATAAACATGTCCCTGTGTCACTTCCTAGAGTGTTCAAAATTACAGATTACATATGTACCACCATGCCCAGCTTTTTGGTTGTTCTTTTTTTGGGTGGTTGTTTTTTTTGGTATTTTGGTACCACAAATCAAACTCAGGACCTTGCACTTGCCAGGCAGGCACTTGTGCCACTGAGCTATATCCATCCCAGTCCAATTTTTGTTTTCATAGCAATCAGTAAGTTCAAAAATTCATTTAGAATCAGAGGACCTAGAAGAATGAAGACAATTTTTTTTTTTTTTTTTTTTGTGGCTTGCTCAGCCCACCCTGGAGGTGGGACTGGTACTGCCTGTGGTACCAGGGATCAAACTGCAATCCCGGTGCTTGCCTAAGTAGGTGCTTTAGACTGCTAAACTATCTCACTGGCCCAAGACAAACTTAAGAGACAGGACAGGAGCTGGAAACTTAGCACTCCTGAATTCAGAGCTGCAGGGCTTAGTGCTTGAGGCAGTCTGTGCTGTGTGAGGATGAGCAGCATGAGGGCAACAGAGCCAGGAGCAGGAACCTAGCAGAGGATAGGCTTCCCTGAGACGTGCTGCCATGGCTGGGGATCTCTGGGGACCCAGGGACCTGGAACTCTAGGCAGTGTCATTCACAGAGACCAGTTCAGGAGGGCTTATGGGCCTACTGACCAGGCCTAAAACTGCAGAGCGTGTATGTGTTCAGAAACAGAGCCTCTTGGGGACGGGGAGATGGCTCAGTAGAATAAGTGTTTGCCTGGCAAGCACAAGGGCCTGGGTTCAATCCTTGGTTCTGCAAAAAAAAAAAAAGAAACAGAGCCTCTTGCTGAGTATGGCATACATATTTTCAGGGATTTGGGTAGGAAAGATATTAAAATACATGTATTGATTTATTTGGTACAAGGTCTCACTCCGCAGCTCGCACTCAGAGTGATCCTCCCTGTCTCAGCCTCCCCAGCGCTGGGATTACAGGCGTGCGCCACCACACCCAGTTTCAGTGGGCAGCACAGCGCAGGGCCGGCGGGGCCTGCAGTACTGGGGATCTAACCCTCGTCCTTGCGCTTGCCAGGCAGGCACTTGGACCACTGAGCTATCTCTCCTGCCACATCAAAATACAGAAAAATACTTTCTTTTAAAATTAAAAATTTGGGGATCGGGGATATAGTTCTGCAGTATAAGTACCCGTGTGGCGAGTACAAGGTCCTGAGTTCAACCCCTAGTACCACAAAAAAAGAAAAGAAAACCTTAAAATTAAAAACTGGTAAACGAAGTAGATGTGGTCTTGCGTACCTGTAATCCCAGCACTCAGGAGACTGAGATAAGAGGATCCCTCTGAATTTCAGGCCAACCTGAGCTTCATAGTGAGTTCAGGGACTGCCTGAATGACATGGCAAGACTGTCATGGTGGAGGTAGGGGGTAAAATGGATTTTTAAAATGAAACATACTTATTCATTGAAGGAACTATTAGAAAGTTGGAAAGGCTCAGGAAAGGAGATGGTACTTGTAGTACATACATATGATAAAGGCCTCTTATCCAAAACACATTGACAATCCATAGACAAACAAATAGGTTTTTTGTTTTTGGCAGAACCAGGATTGAACTCAGGCGCTTGGGCTTGCCAGGCAAGCACTTACTTTACTGAGCTATCTCCCTAGTCCCTAAATAAGGCTTTAATTAAAAAAAACAGCCAAAGGATTTCTAGATGTGGTAGCACATTCCTGTAATCCCAGCACTTTGAAGCTGAAACAGGAGAATTATGAATTTGATGGAAGCTTGAGCTATGTCAGTTCAAGCCCAGCTAAATTGTATACATAGCAAGAAAGGATGAAACCCAACAGGTGGGCATGGTGGCATATGCCTACAATTCCAGCACTGTCTCTCAATAATAATAAAAAGCATGAATTCCCTGGTTTCAGTCCCCAGTACATCACACACTAAAAGAAAAAGGCAAGCCTTAGACTTTTTACAAAAGGGGATAGAGGAATGGTTGGTATCATGAGTCTTCAGGGCAATGCACATTAAGGCAATGCCAAGTGCTGCTGGATATGGCACAGCCAGGACCCGCAGCTACCAGATACCACAAGTTCTTTAAGACTTTGATATGCCTTATCCTATGACCCAGCGGTCCCACCGCTGGACTCTCAACTGGGAACAGTGAAGACATGGGCTGACAAAAAGCTTATTCAAAGGAGATAGCTCAGTAGAATAAGTGCTTGCCTGGCAAGCGCAAAGGTTTGAGTTCAACTCCCGTTCCACAAAAGAAAAAAAAAGGCTTATTCAAGAATGCTCTTGTTGGGCTGGTGAGATGGCTCAGTGGTCTAAAGTACCTACTTAGAACAAGCTTAGCAGAGCACAGGGACCGCAGTTCAATCCCCCAGCACCACATGCCAGCCAGCCCCGCCCCCTGCTGGGCTGAGCTGGCCACACACACACACAAATAAAATTATTAAAAAAAAAATATTATAAGAATGCTCTTGTTAACTTTATTCTCATAGCCTAAAAAACTGTTATTGTTATTGGGGAAACCACCCAGTGTCCCTCAGAGCAGTATCAGGACTCAGCCAGAAGAGTGCTTTAGCATCAGGGAGCCGCACATGCAGGGGAGGCACTTGCTGCTGGAGACTTCGTGGTTGATTTGGACAGCAGGTTTGGTGTGAGCAATGGGGATTATTGTGCTGTCCCTGCCCATGCCACAGTGCACTCAAGCGTTTTCTGCACAAGTGATGAGAACTTGCTTCTCTTCCCCTCCTACAGGCACTGTTGGTGTGCAGCTCCCAGGCCTCCATGAGTATGGCGCTGTCGGAGGCTCCACACATGCTGCCACTGCCACCATGTGGGCCTGTCAGCACTGCACCTTCATGAACCAGCCCGGCACAGGTCACTGCGAGATGTGCAGCCTTCCCAGGACCTAGAGCTCCGGCCCTCTGCTGAGTGGACTGGGCTAGCCCAGCCCTCTGAAGCCAGGAGTGTGATGTGTCCCCTGTGTGGCCGAAGCCAGCAGCCCTGCAGGGACAGGACCAGCTGCCCTGGTATCTTGGACCCACCAAAGCTTCTCAGCGCCAATCCTGGAGAGGTGGCTCTGGCAGGTGTGCTGGGCCTGAATATAGCCAGCCTCCCAACTGGAAATGCCAAGCTACCCTGCCCAGGAATATCCCACACGCCTTGCGCAGTGCACAACCCCACCATGGTGGAAGGACCAGGCACCTCCACATTATCACCTGGGGAGGGGGTGCAGGAGTGGTGGCTGCTGCTACCAGCTTTCCTTTCTCCTCTTTTCAGTGCTTTTTATTCTTCATCCCACTCTGTGTGTTTGGTTGGGAGCTCTTGGATACCTCTATTCTGTTGCTCTGGGGTAGAACCATGTCCTTCTCATGTGAGTGTCTGCCATCTGGTGGGAACACATGTGGCCAAGCCACACTTTCCTTGGCTTGACCTGCAAATTAGTGGGCTGCCTTCCCTTCTCTCACCTAGCAATCAGGTGGGATTTTAAAGTCTGCGTTGGTTGTTAATAATCAGTACTTTGTGCCCCAGAAGACTTATATTTATTGTTTTAAGGTAAAACTGCACAATAGAGGAGGGAGAGACACTACACTAGTGTCCTCCTCTTCCATTTTTTAGTGCAGCCCTTCTGGGTGTTCAGGGTGGTCAGTAGACAGGGGCACTGTCAGTTCGCCTCGCAAACCTCAGTGCCTGAGACTTTTCTACCAAGCCACACAGCTATGGCAGCTGGCGATGTCGGTAGCCGAGCAAGAGAGTGGTGCCCTTCACCCGGCAGGCAACCTCTACAGACAACTGGGATGAGTGAGCACTGGGGCTCTGGTCATTTCTCCCTAACACTGTTCCTCTCTCCATGGCGTCTTTATGCTGTGGCCATTGAAGTGGGCCCAGAAGAAGGAGCCTTATGAAATCTCTGAGGCTTAGAGGGTTGATACTATGTGAGATCCAGAAATCCAGAACAGGTTCCAGTGCTTATGAGTGTGCCATGTGGCTATGGTTTGGCCCTTTTCCCAGGCGAGCTATGAGCATCTTAATGCCTCTTTGCCTTAATGAGAGCCAAATCAGCTGTGCTGGCCCTGGGAAAGGCCAGCCCGGTGGTGGGCAGTTGGAGAACTGTCACCTTTGTAGCAAGCTCAGGAAGCACCCCCAGTCTTTGGTCCTGTGGACAGAGAAACCTGGCTTGCTTACTGTACCGTGGCAGGGGTATGGCTGATACCCTAAGCTACTTGACATGGATCTCGTGAAGGCCGATATTTCAGTTGCTTCTGAGGCTATGGGCCTATTATGTCAGGCCACGGCTCTTGCGGAGGCAGGTGGGTTAGAGGAGGTAGAAACTAGCCAGGTGAGTAGCCTGTCTGCCAGCGTGCTATGGAGATTATGCCAAGGCTGTCTGGCCTGTCTCCTGGCAGCTGCCTTGGCTGGGGTTTTGTCCTCTTCTGTCTTGTCTGGGCCCTAAGATCAGCTGTAAGAGGATGCTGTGTTGATTGTTCATCTGTTTCCAAGGCTATTCATTCCAGCACAGCTGCCCACTCTGGGCAGGCACTGGACAGTGCAGACTTCCAGAGTCTTTGCTGCCACTGCTACCATTGTCTCCTTTCCCACTCTTCTCTTTATCCACCAAGCTCATTTCCTTTCCTCCTCAACCAGTATTTTCTTGCTCTGAAGTTCTGGCATCCACATAGTTCATAGTTCATGTTTTCTTTTGTCTTTTAGCTAAAGAAAAACTGTTGTGATTTCTCTGCTTATGGTTTTGAGTTACTCTTTGTTCAGTAATGCACTTTATTTTATTGTCCAAAGAGAGTCAATCTAATGCTACCAGCTGGGCTGAGCCCCACCAAGGGTTAGGCCTAACTGGTCATATCTTACACGAAAGTGGCTCCAGTCCCACCTCACATCCCCTGTGGACACCCCCGCTCATGTCAGCAGGTACCCCAGCCCAGAGAGGAGTGCCTGAGTGCACATCTGTCCAAGTGAACACAGCAGCTGCTGAGGTCCTATCCTGGCCCATAGGTGGAGTCTGGCCCTGCCCACCCAGCCCACCTCCAACAGTCTGTTCCTGGGACATAGGTGCTCCGCTTCAGCTCTGCTTTGGGCTCACAGGTGTGTGTTGGCTGGATTTGGACTAGCATTACCTTGACCCCAGCCTTGCAGTGGAACCTAATAAAAAGCGCCTGAAGCGACTGCCCTATGCCCAGTGTGTCATTCCTGTTAACTAAACTGATCTCCACAGGTCATGTCTGACATCTGCTTCCTGTGGGGCAGTTTGGTAACTTCATGCACCAAAATGTCTTTCTCTTCTGGTGATGTGCTTTCACCATGTCAGCATGTTCCCCACTCCACTGAGTCTGCCCACAATCCTAGTACTGTACTTCCAGGTTTGCACCTGAGTGGAAGGGAGAGTGGCCTGGCCTCCCTGAGATGTCTCTTCTGCCCCTTCCCAGTCTGACAGGCTGCCTTGGGTCTCTGCATCTTGCTCAGGTGCACACAGCCAGGCAGCAAGTGAAAGATAAAAGCCCAGGAAGCCCCAGATGGCACAAGTCCCACAGAACTGACTGCCTTCCCTGTAGATAGCCATTGGTTTCTCTAGGCCCTCCCTTTGATCTTGGTGCCATCCTTACACTCTGACCAGCCGATCCACTGCTCCCTGGAACAGCACTAAAAACCACCAGCTTGAATCTGAAAAAGCCCCTACAGGGAAACAAGGCAATGGCCAGCAACAAAAATGGGCCTGGGCTTTGCAGCAATGGGTTCTCAAGGGTCTCCTATGTGTGTCTTGCACATGGAATATGGACAGGGCATGGCTATCTGTCAGCAGCTGTGTGTGCTGGTGACTGACTTACTCCCCAGAGCTCAAGTTGTGTTTGCAGATGACCCACCAGTGAGCCCCATCATTACTCAGGGCCTGTGAAGAAAACTGTAAGAGGGACTGGAACTCTGTGGTACTTTGCTTGTCCTGGCTGCTACGGATGATGATGTTCTAAAACATACATTCTTTCAAGAAGACATTCACATCATGATTGGAACTAGAACTGGGGTCCACTATAGACACTTCCTCCCCTGCATGCTTCTCTGCCGGGCTTTTACATCCTTGGTGTAAACCTGTAGCTCTCAACACTCCATGGTTTCCCTCCAGCCGGACCTGTAATTGTTCAGTTCCTTAGCGGGATAGTAGAGCCTCATGACTTGGCATAGGCACAGCTACCTACCTGCTAGCAGTGTGTATTTCCCACTCCTATGATAGGTGATTTCCTCACAGCACAGCCCAGGCTGGGGACAGCCTTGAGCCCATTTTGAGTCTAATTCACCCCAAGTGTCCAGTGCTCATCCCTTTTTTGCTTAAGATGTTCATGATCATTAAATTGGGGGCTGGGGAGATGGCTCAGTAGAATAACAAGGGCCTGAGTTCAATCCTCGGTTCTGCAAAAAAAAATAAATCCTCAAATCATAGTAAAGGGCTAAGTGGGGACCTGAGCTGAAGTAGGGTAGAAGAATCACCTACAGCAAGGTCTGCCCTGCTCAGGCAGCCTTTCTACCTCTACTTTCCCACCTGGCCCTTTCTGTGGGATGGCTTTCCACCATATTGGAGGATGTCCTGGGTGGACTGTGCACAGGTGGGAGAATCTGGTTGAAATTGGTACCCAAAATGACTCAACTGTAGATGCACGTGGGGTAGAAATTCAGAGTGGCATGCCGAGGAGGAGGCGGCTTCATCCCCGCTGCTGCTGCTGCTGCTGCTCCTGCTCCTGCTCCTGCAACTAAAATGCTTTGAAAGCAACTCAGCAGGGAAGAGCGAGCCAAAGGAGCACACTGGTATTACTCGTGTCAGCACCAGCTTTGAAACAATAGTTGCTGGCTCACTCAAACCTCAACATGGTGTTAGGACCCTTGCAGTTAGTTGCTTTGGTGGGTACACAAGGACTGGGCCATGCATGTCCAAACTCGGGGGAAAGGGACCAGGGAGATGGCTCAGTGGAGTAGGCACTTCCCTGGCAAGCGCAAGGGCCTGAGTTCAATCCCCGGTTCTGGAAAAAAAAAAAAAAAAACCTCTGGGGAAATTAAGGGAGCTGACCCCTCACACTTGGCCATGTCTCAGATGCCTCCTTTACTCCTGGGTATCTGGCCTCCGAACTTTTCAGGTGCATGTTTTCCCCTTTTTAAGGAGTTTTAATGGGCACAGTGGTGCACACCTGTAATCTGAGCTACATGGAAGGCTGAAATGAGAAGAATGCATGTTTGAGGCCAGCCTGGGGAGTTTAAAATGTCATGGGTAGAGTTTTTGCCTAGCATGTATGAAGTTCTGGGTTTGACCCCAGTCCCACCACCACCACCCAAAGAAAATAGGATGGTGGATCTTGCTTTGTTGTCCCAGCTGTCGCTGAAAGTGGGTTCAAGTTTACCTGCTGCCTTTGGGGCAGGGGCCCTCAGCTTCAGATGGAGTTTCAGAGCGATCCTGGGTCTTAAATCCAAAAAGGTGGGAGGTCTTTCACTTAGGTAGCATCTTGGCTTTTTAGCGGGTGAGCCCAGGCTCTTGCAGAGCGACGAAAACGAGCGTGAAAACTAGACTCCACCCTGGTCTGGCCCGCCTACGCTACGGCTCACCAGGCCTGCCAGCCGACTGGCCCCGCCTCCGCAGCGCCGCTTTACGGCGGAGGCCGCGCCTTGCCGTGGGCAGCCGTAAAGTGCTGGAGGCGGTGCCGCCCCCGCTGGGTTTCCCCCGCACAATGGCTGGCACTGAGCCCCGCGTCCACTATCTGGCGGGCTTCTCCTGTCCGCTCGGGGGCCTGGCAGCGGGCAAGCCTCGCGTGCTATGCCACGAGCAGGAGGTTTTCCTGTCCACGGGGAGCGAGTTCGTCTACGTGTATGACCAGGAGGGCGGGCTGCTGACCGTGAGCACCGGGCCCTGGGCGGCGGGCGGCGGGTGGCGGGCGGCGCAAACCACAGTGAGACCCCGGACCTCGCAAGCCACCGACTTGAACCCGCTCTCCTGGCGTCCAGGCGGTGTATCGGTTCCCCGACCAAGTGTGGCACCTGCAGCTCCTGGCCCTTCGCAGGGCACTCTACGTTCTGTGCGCACGGAAGGGCATCTACTGCCTGTCATTGGAGTCCCCGACAAGGTGAGAGACGAGGGTGGCTCGCGTGTCCCCTGCCCACTCGAGATGCCCTGTACTCCGTAAGGCCAGCGTGGCCTACACGGCGTCGACTTCCTCGCGTAATCCCCGAGGTGTGCACGTGGTTTGCCCCTGGATGGGTTCCGAGTTACGCCCTGCATCACAGCACTAGGAATGGAAGGGTGTACTCCCCTGCACGATGTACCAGGTGTTCTTCAAGAGCCTCCTGCCGGCAGGGAGTTTTTCTCAAGTGGGGCTTGGCTGGTCGTATCTGAACTAAGGGAGCAGATGTGTTCATGGCCTGATGGTTCATGGCCAGGTTCCCTCTGGCTGGCAAGCCTCTTGGAATTGGGTCTCCTGCAGAGGAGCTGCCTTGGTAATATAAGCTGTGTCCATTGCTGCTGGATGTAGAGGCGGTGTGTGCAGCTTAAACGCGAAGCCCACGGTGTAGTCCAGGCCTGCAGTATGCCTTTAAGAGGAAGCCTGTACCTGAACCCCTGTATTGTGTCCTGAGCAGCGCACAAGGCTGGTGAGAGTCTGTATGGGCAGATGGTCTGCCAAGAAGCTGACAGTCAGTCTTTGTTTTTTGCGGGGGAGGGGGAGTATAAGAAATAGAGCTCAGGACCTCATGCTTGCCAGGGAGGTGCTGCACCAGTGAGCTAAATCCCTGGCATTTAGGCTGACAGTCTTGTGGAGCCCTCCAGAGCACTCCCTGTCGGGTCCCCTGTGCAGCTTGCTCTGAGGTGGGTTGTTGTGAACCAGGGTGCAGTCTGCCTCACCTAGTCCTGACTTTGGTTCCATTGTTCCAGAAGGTCTTCGAGCCAAACAGATGAGGATAAGGACAGTGAAGTCTCTTCCCCAGTGATCACTGTGGACCCTGAGGCCTGTGTCCTCCCAGATACCACACTCTGTGCATTCACTGTACATGATGATGTCCTTGTGGCCCTGGTGCAGGGCCCTGCACAGTGGAAAATGCAACTGTTTGAGCGTCCTTGTCCAGGGGAGGACCGCTGGCCAGGAGGCCTGGTTGGTGAGGTGGAATTATCCACCTCCACCCCACCAGCTGGGGCTCCAGGAAAGCTGACATCCCCCTGCTTCCTGCCAGTGCTGTGCTGTGTGTCACCACCAGGCTCCAGGGTGCCGCGTGGCCATCCCCAGGGCTGTGGGGGCTTCATGTTGGAGGAGGCTCTCTTTGGGCTACTCTTTGGAGCAGATGCCACCCTCTTGGAGTCACCTGTGATCCTCTGTGGTCTGCCTGATGGGCAGCTCTGCTGTGTGGTGTTGAAGGCTTTGGTCACCTCTAGGTCAGCCCCTGGTGACCCAAAGGCCCTTGTCAAGATCCTTCATCATCTGGAGGAGCCTGTTGTCTTCATTGGGGCCTTGAAGACAGAGCCACAGGCTGAGGAGGCTGTGGAGAGTGTGCTGCCCTGTGAGGATGTGTACTCAGATTGTTTGGTGGCCCTTGGTCACCATGGCCGGACATTGGCCATCAAGGCCAGCTGGGACAAGTCAGGGAATCTGGTACCAGAGCTTCGAGAATACTGCCTCCCAGGACCTGTCCTCTGTGCTGCCTGCGGTGGGGGTAGCCGCATGTACCACAGCACCCCTTCAGATCTCTGCGTGGTAGATCTGGCTCTAGGAGGTGTCCCTTTGAACTCGGAGCAGCCACAGTCTGATGGAGCCCCTGGATGCCTGCCCCCCTTGCTATGCCCAGCCAGCTTGAGCATCTGTAGTGTCCTTACTCTTTCTGTGTTATCTAGGACACCTGCAGGTATGTCTGCTGATTTCTTCTGATTTCTAAACAAAAATGTGTAGGTTTGTCCTCACTGGGTACAGCCTAGTTTTTACTCACTCTTGTCTTGGGATCAAGGAACAATAGTGTGTTTACCTGGCCTTGGGCTCAGGATCAGGATGGCCCTGTACCTTGGTGGACTCTGGCCCCTTACTTGGGTGGCAGCTGAGCATGTTGCCTCTGATGACCAGCACAAGTGTCTGCTTCAGCTTAATCTCACGTCAGTTCTGAGGACTGAGATGTGCCTGCTTCAGCCACTGTATGGCTGCTATGAACCACTCTGGATCAAAGGAAGATGGTATCATGGCATTCTCAAACCAGAGAGGGTTTAAGAAAACAGACCCAGTATGTTTTCCCATTAGGAAGGTTTGCCATGGAAGATACTGTGCAAGAAATGGTTTAAAGGGAGACTCTTAGGTAGATGGGAGGTAGGGTATGTGGACATGACCAGAGATAGAAGTGGCTGTGAGATTGGCCTGAGCTGCTTAGCCACCCATTTACCTAGGTGCTGCCACAGTGGCTGGGGACAGGCAGACTCACAGCAGCATTAGCCTTTGTGTTTGGGTCCTCCCTGGTAGTCCAGCAGCACAGAAGAGAGGAGACAGATGCATCATACAGTCATGCTTCGAGAGGCTCCCTAGTGGGGACACAGAGTGGGAGGGTAGGCAGGGACTGGGACCCTGGGGGCACTTTTCTTTGGGAGAGCTCATATAGTCTTGTTCAGTGTGACCTTGTGAAGGTCAGGCCATGCTAACGTATTATGGCATCTTCATTTGGCTCCCTTTTAGCCTGTCCTGTCCATGGGGCCTAAACGCTACCCTGGTGCAACTGCTGCTGTACGGAAGTCCCATCTCAGGAAGGGACCAGTGGGGGAGCATCTCTGTCCAGTTCCCAGGGCATGTCCTGGGTCTGCCTGGGGACCTTTTTTTCCCTTGAACATTTCCGTGGGCCTCTGTTAGTCCTAGAGCCTGGGGCAGACTCTGCTGAATGTCACAGCAGCTTCTCCCTTACCTGCTCACCTTGATGTCCATCAGGTGGCACTGAGCTCCTGGCCCTGTCTACCAAAGGCTGCTTGATGACCTGCCGGGTAGACCTGAACTCCGAGATGCCTGGTCCCACCAGAATGACTACAGAAAATGCAGGCCAGAAAATCAAGGAGCTACTCTCTGGCATCGGTGATGTCTCTGAGAGGTGAGTGGTGGGCTCCAGCTCTGTGCTGTATCTTGGGTGGTAGTATCCTTGGTAGCTATAGCCCAGTGGCCATTATTCTGCCTCTGGCCCCATCAAATGTCCATAAGCCTGCCTCAGAGGCCTCTAGAAGACAAGAAATCCCCCTTCTCAGACAGCATGCCCAACTTTTTCCCCTGGTCAGGACACAGGAGATACCCTTGCCAGTTCCTTAACACCACCCCAGGCTTTTTCCTCAGAGGTCTCTGCATCTTCCACTTGGGTCTCCTCCCTTCCCTGGGTGCCACATCTGCTCTTTGCAGAGTATCCTTTTTGAAGAAAGCTGTTGACCAGCGGAACAAGGCCCTGACAAGCCTCAACGAGGCCATGAACGTGAGCTGCGCCCTACTGTCTAGCCGGGAGGGTCCCCCACCCATCTCATGCACCACCACCACTGCCTGGAGCCGCCTGCAGCTGCAGGATGTGCTGATGGCCACCTGCCTGCTGGAGAACAACAGTGACTTCAGCCTGGACCAGGGCTGGACCTTGTGTATCCAGGTTCTCACCAGCTCTTCTGCGCTGGACTTGGACTCTGCTGGCTCAGCTGTCACTTACACCATCCCTGTGGACAGGCTCAGTCCAGGCAGTCAGCGTGAAGTAACGCTGCCTCTGGGCCCTAGTGAAAGTGGCGTGCTCGACTTGCCTGTGACCATGTCCTACACACTGTTCTATAGCCTCAAGGAGGTGGTGGGTGGAGCCCTGGCCCCCTCAGATCCTCTAGAAGACCCCTTTCTGGAGGAACAGCCTCTTGATCTCCTTCCAGAGCAGGAGGGCATCTGCCTGCCCCTGAGCAGGCACACAGTGGACATGCTGCAGTGTCTGCGTTTCCCCAGCCTGGCCCCACCCCGTGCATCTGTACCCTGCCCTCTTGGCCCTGCTGCTGATCTGGTGGACACCTTCCTGGAAACATGCCGAGCTCCAGGCAGTGAGCTGGCAGGCCCCGCGGCCCTGCGGGCTAAGTACCTCCCCCCATCCACAGCCTCCATCAGAGTGTCGGCAGAGCTGCTCAGGGCTGCCCTGGAGGACAGTCACTCAGGTTGGTGGCACCAAGTGGCTTCGCTCTGGCTTCAGCCACAAGGCCTGTGGACACAGGTCGTTTCTCCCTCTCCCAGTGGTTCCTGGGGCAGCTGTGGGCCCACAGCCCTCCGAGCTCTGCTGCGTCCTGGTCGCTGTTGGAGTCTTGTCTTGCGTTGTCCTGCCACCACGTTTTTCTTTTAAGTTGTGTTTTTTAAAAACCGTGGAAGCATGACCTAAATGCAGAAGCAGACGTATCACCAGGGAACAGCCTGGTGAGTTTTACAGGGCTTGCACCTGGGGAGCACCCCCAAGGGCCACCATGCCGTCCGGATCATCTCCGAGCTCCATGCCTGCTGTGTCTGGTTCCTGCTCCTGCTGTGTGTGTGAGGCCCTTTGTGTTGTGTGATATGGGGGGTCTTGTGCCAGGGTGATGTTCTTTTGTCACTGTCACTATTTGCTGTCAGTGGATGTTGGACAGTTTCTGGGTTTGTGCACAGGGCTGTGACCACGGCCACCCCCATAGAGCGCCCCTGAGTATTCCTGCCATAGTGGAACTACCTCTCAGGACTGGCCACCTGCATGCTGGTGGGGCCTTCCGAGAGTGATCAGGTGCAATTCTTCCCTGCTACCCCATTGGGAACTCCTTCTCCTCCTCTTGGCTAGCCTGCCCAGCTCCGTTTGGGGTGGAGAAGGCAGCTGGGGCCTATAGGTGAAACGGGAACATATCAGGGTGGCTACCCCATGATGTTTAGTAGGACCAGCCCAACCTCCTGTCCCCCCTTTCTCTAACAGGTGTTCCCCTGTGCAGTGCCACCCTGCAGTGGCTCCTCGCAGAGAATGCTGCTGTGGAGATCGTGAGGGCTCAAACACTATCTTCTGTTCAGGGCGTGGCCCCAGATGGCACTGACATCCACCTCATCATCAATGAGGCAAGCTGACCTACCCATGGGAAAGCTGGCCTCCCCACCAGCTATTCTGAGGCTATCCCTGGACCAGTGGTGCTAGGCAGCTCTGACAGAATCTCACCAGGGCTGACCCCATAGCTCAGGTCCCTATGAGGTTGGGCTCTGTCTCTCCCCAAGCAGGGGCCTCTTCGCTGTGCATTCCTGCCATGCTTCTGGGCAGCTTCCTGTGCCCTAGGAGCAGCCAATGCACTTGTCACTCTAGGTAGCTAAAGTGGGTCTGCCAGTTCTTAGCATGTCCCTCTCACACACCATTCTTGAGACAGACTCTCATATCCCACTGTCAAGAGACTTACACAACAGTCCAGGTTACCAGGACTTCACTACCAGGACCCTGTGTTCACCTAAGGATGGTGAACGCAGGGTCCACTTGGAGTTGAGCCACATCACTCGTGCATCTTGACCCTGCTGCCCACTATACAGTCCTTCAGCCAGACTGAGGCTGGGCCACCATGGTGGGAGGCATCCCTGGGTCATAAGGTTGAGTTGGGGTTTTTTTTGTTGTTGGGTTTTTTTTTTTTTTGGCAGAAGCGGGGATTAAACTCAGGCCCTTGTGCTTGCCAGGGAAGCGCTTATTCCACTGAGCCATCTCTCCAGCCTCCCGAAGGATTTTTTTTTTTTTTTGGCTGGCTCAGAATGCCTTCAGGGCAGGTTTGAGTCCTGGGGATCAAACCACAGCAACCTGAGCCTGACTGCTTTATTTGTTGAAGCAGCCACTTAAAGAACTGAGGTAAGGGGCAGGCCCCCATGAGGTTGAGTTTGGTGAGGACTCTGGGTTGGTAGAGGTGCTTTTTCCTGACCCATAGGGAAGTTGTGTGTGGAGAGCAGGCCAAGGTTTCCTGGCTTATGGCCTGTTAACAGGCACAGTGCAGAGTTCTTGGAGGCTGGCCCTCTTCATAGGTCCACAACTGAGTTCACTAAACAGCCTGACCCTGCTGCTAGGTGGGCATGGCATGCAGGGTGGGGTGGGGTGGCCTTTGAGAAGAATCCCTGGCCCTGTGTCTTGAGTGTCTGCCTTTCTATCTGTGTCTGGACAGCAGATTTCTTGCAATGGGTTCTTGGCAAGTTGTCCAGGCCAGTACCCTTTGCCCCAGGCTCTGCCTATAACATGTTGAAGGACATCCCAGGCCAGGATCTGGAGCTCCCTTGAGAGAGGGGGCAAGGACTGCCAGCAAGGACTTGTGTGTGTTGCAGGTGGCTGTGACTGACCTATGCCTGGCCGGGCCCATCCAGGCTGTAGAGATCCAGGTGGAGAGCTCCTCTCTGGCTGACATGTGCAGGGTACACCATGCCATCATTGGGCGCATGCAGGTACAGCAGCTGTTGGGACTCAGGTGGGAAAGAGGCTGTGAAGGTTATGGTCTTCTTTGAGAACCACACAGTTGTAGGCAGAATGGCCTGCGAGGTCACAGGAGGAGGCACTGTGTGGACAACTTTCAGGTGTTGGGGAGCTCTGTCCAACAGCCACCGCACAGCCCCAGCCTCTGCAGGGGTCCACAAGTTCCACTCCTAACCAGTCTGGCATTAGGCTGTCTGCTCCAGCTCCAATCAGCCTTACCTGGCCTTATCACCCTACCCTTGCTATTCTAAGCTGGCAGCTGCCGGCCCCACAGTGTCCCAAGACAGAGGCCATGTCCAGGCCAGGCAGGTGCTTAGTTCCCATCAGAGCTCAGGTTAGTCATGGTTCTGGACGATGCCATGCCATGAACCTACCTGATCCTGAAGCTCATCCTGTGAAGCACTCCTAGCACACTCTTTATTTCATTCCTAGACACAGGAGTCCGGGCCTTACATTATGAGCTGACAGGATGGTGTCCAGGGCATTAGTGCCACATGGCAGAGATAATTTCATGCTCAGGGCCAGCCAGACCCCAAGAAAGTTCTGTCACCTATGGCCAGATCTTTCTTGTAGGGAAAACCGTATTGGGGTCGACCCACCCGACTGACTTCATCTTAACCATCTACAAAGCATCTCTTTCCAAATAAAATTGGGTTTGGGGATACTGAGGTTAGGACTCCCATATGTGATGTGGGTCTGACAGTCCCATGCTGCAGCTGCTCCATGTTTGAGAATCAGCATGACTGGTGACATCAGCATATACTGTGTGTCAGCACAGTTCAGACAGGCTGCTTCTGCCATGAGCCAAGACTTCTTCCTGGGGTTCCAGGCAGGCAGGTGGTCCTTGGGAGGCAGCCTTATTCCAGAAGACCTTATCCCTGGTAAGCTGACAAGGGCCTGCAGGAAAAGGGAGCAGGCAGCCAGCCCCATGCAGGCTGCTGTGTGGACAGGCAGGTGGGCTGGATGGGCCCTTCAGCTTGTCTGAGCTGAGAACACAGCAGGCAGCGGGGAGGGTTGGATGTGAACAGGGGAAGGGCTGGAATTAGTAGAAGGGTTAGTTACAAGTAACTGTCAGTGGGGCCCCTGGGCAGGACCCAGTGACAGATGCCAGAGGTATGTGACCAGTCACTGGTCAGGAAGACAGATGGAGGACTGGGAACAGATGGAGGAGAGGCCACCTGCTCTGTACACTGAGGGCAGGGCCTCCAGACAAAGGCTCGCACCTCGGTGCAGTGGGAAGTGCCCTCTAGCACCCCTATGAATCCTTGTGTCTCCCAGACAATGGTCATGGAGCAGGCTGCCCGGGGCTCCAACCCACCCGACCTCCGAGTGCAATATCTCCGTCAGATCCATGCCAACCATGAGGTGAGTGTCCCCATTTGGGCACTGGATGGACACCTAGCCAGCCAAAGCTGGCTCAGCTTTGAGTGGCGTGGCTGCTGGGTAGGAGCAGAGTGGGTGACGTCACAGCTAGTTCCTGTCTCTTGCCTTGTTCCTTTAGCCATACACACCTGGCTGCATGTCCCATGTATAAGGTCACAGCCCAGTGTTCTTCCTTGAGCCTCCCAAGCATGGGTTATACCCAGAGAGATTCAGGGTCTGCACTGTCACCTACAGGCCCTGCTGCGTGAGGTACAGAGCCTGCGTGACCGGCTGTGCACCGAGGATGAAGCTGGCTCCTGCGCCACGGCCCAGCGGCTCCTCCAGGTGTACAAGCAGCTGCGCAGCCCCAGCCTCGTCCTGCTGTGAGCAGGTGTGTCCTGGCCTCCCTCAGTGCACATTGGTAACCCAGAGCCCTTGTGGTTTTATAGAGAAAGACGCAGAAACAAGAGGCTATTGTCTTGGCCCCTTCCTCAGGAGAAACCTGGTCACATGGAACCACAGAAGGCACAGGGAGGGGTAGAGGAGATGGGCCTCAGATGTGTCTAGGCCACATCTGGGCCCAGGGGCTCAGTACCCCTCACTCATCTTTTCCTCCGCACAGCTGCTGGACCATTCCTCATCACGGTGGGATGCTCCTCCCATGAAGCCCCAGGGCTTATGTGCAGCATCCCCTCCACTGGATGTTCCAGACCTCATTCAGAACCACTGCTGGCCCAGTGAGCAGGCCGTGGAGAAACAGGATTTCTAGGATCAGGACTTGGGGTTTGTAATTGTATTGTCCCTGCTGTACCCCAGGAGCACCAGCAGTCCCTCGGGCTGCCAGGTGGGAAGGTGCTCCCTGCAACCAAAGCACAAAGCCCTGCCAGCACCAGTAGTGCTTCCTGCTGTGCTGAGGAAGGACTGTGGTGTCCTGTGACTAGAACCTCAGCAGCAAGGTGCCTGCCACCAGGGCTGTGCCCAGCACTGTGCTCTTTTCAGGGTCATCCGGGGGTGGGTCCTGTGGCCCCCACAGCTCAATGGCCCAGCTGCAGCCTGCCCCTTAGCCTGGTGCTGTTTTTACTACTGGGGATGACCGTGTCCCACACCCTGTGGCACTCCTGCTGTGAGCCGTCTGTAACAAGTATATGTGGGTGCTGCAAGGTGCTTTACTGACAAGCAACCCTTTTCATTGAGCTCTATGACTTGGCTGGTTTTTACCCCCTTTCTACTCTTAGGCAAGTGTAGAAACCTCCCAGGTTTCACAGGACTCCTAATAGAGCTCCTGTAATGTGGGTGGAGCCCTACCAGCTCTTTCATGGCCAGGGAAAAGAAGAAGCATCATGAGATGCTCTAAACAAGGAGTCACCCTGGTAGCACTCAGCTACTCTGGGCTGCTCACTGTGTCGCGCCAGGGGTCTGGGAAAATAGCCTCATCTGCTTCACCGTACAGGCCCTGTCCACACCCGTCTGAGGGCCACTTCTGTCCTCCCAAGGGGAAGCCTCTGGCTCCAGCCATTGCCCACATCTTGCTCTAAGCACCTACAAGCAAGGGAGGGACTAGGACAGCACACTGGGCAAGCAGAGCTGGCGTCTGCCTACTTGGAGAAAGGTGCCCTACCCTAGGCTGCCGGCTGCTGCACTTTCCTGTGCCCCCGCTGGCTATCAAATACTGCAGAGCCGGGGAGATAAATCTTAGCGTACAAGTGCCTGCCTGGCAAGCAGAGTTTGATCTCCGGTGTCAGACACATACAAAAAAACCTGTTTTTTTTTTTAAAAAAAAAAAAAAGAAAAGACCATGAGGCTGTGAGGATCCCAAAGCTAACTGACCTGGGCTGCCTGCAGGGCTCAACTCCCAGATCCTGGCAGGTGTTAAGAGTCAGTGTAGATATCCCAGCAGTCCACGATGCCTGCCAGCTTCTCCAGGAACGAGATCCCACCACCACTGTGGCAATAACGACTCCAGGGCCGAGGTGACCACCTGGCTATACACACCAGTCCTCAGAAGGTTGCTTTTTAGTAAGCAAGAATAGTGAAACAGAGACTCATGGTTCCAACCCACTCCACCTCCTTGCCAGGCACCTTTCCAGCTCCTTCCTGTGCCTGTCTTAGCTAACACTAGGGGGCGCTGAGGACCATGGGACAACCAGGATTCCTGTGCCTCCAAGGTTAACTGCACCCTGTTGGGCACTTGCCCCTTGGGGTCACCCTGCCCGGGGAACTCGGGCAGGACTTTCCTTCTCCCTAAGTAGAGGAAGAGGTGGAAGTCCCCATTACCCAACTCCAACCCAGGTTCTATATCCCCTTCCTGCTTATTCAGCCAACTCTGTTAACCAAGCTCTTAGCTTCGCTGGATGTCTCCTATCTTGGGCAGTGGACTTCCAGGAGGGGACTTCCATACCCAGGCTTAGAAGGGGCTGCCCATGGTAGGGCTGGGAGCTCCTATTTCAGAAAGGAGCTCTAGGGTGGGGAAGGGACTTTTTCCTCCTGGTCCTCTAAGACAGGTCCCAGGACTGAGCTTTGCAGGGGTTCCCCTCACCCTCCAGCAGTGCCCAGAGCTTCAGTAGTCTGTGCCTTAAACAATTTAATGTGGAGCTAGTAGGCCCAGAAACCCACTATTGTCCTTGGTACTGATCCTCAGTACTCCCAGAGCGCCACCCCGGCAGGCACGTCGGCGTCGGCACGCAGCAGTCCTGAAGCCCCGCCGCGCAGGTACTTGCCGCTTCGGGCTCGGATCGCCAGGCGGCCACGTTCTCGAAACTCAAAGAGGAAATCCTCGGCGCGCTCACCGTCACTGCATACGGTTCCATGACTGCCTGTGTACCAGAACCCACCGCCACGGCCTGGTGGGGAGCTGGGGGTCGGCGGGGGCCACCACACCCACCGCACCTGCACCCCCACCCCCTTACGCAGGGTCCACATGCCCCACATTCATTCCCCGCACACCTCGAATGTGATAGGCACCATCACTGAAGCTCAGGTGGAAGACATCGTACACTGAGCGGTTGGTGTCCAGCTGGTTGGAGCCGCGCCGGTGGCAGACAAAGCCATCCAGACCACGCAGCACCAGAATGGGCCGGTTGATGAGCTTAAGGACAAACTCTTCATCCTCACCTGTAGGAGAAGGCACTGTGGGGACCCCAGCTGCCACCATCTCTGCCCAGGTGGTCAAGTGGGGTCCCCGAGGTGAACCCCAGCCTTGAAGGCCCAATTGTTTATTTTCTGGTGTGTGACCTTCGTGAAGGGCCTTATACCATGAACATGGGGATCTCCAGGCATACAAGGAATTGAAGAGGATCCCATGGTTCCCAGGAGTACAGTGGAGGAAAGGATAGATGTCCTGGGACCCATCTACATGCTCCCCTGATGGACTGTAGTTGGCAAGTGTGACCATTGTCACAGTGACAGTGCTTACCCACAAAATCACTGATGGCTGCCAGCTGCCCGTTCTTCTTCATGCACACATAGCGCCCATTGCTGGCTTTCAGTGCCACTCGCCTGCCGCGCCATTCCACCTCAAACATGGTGTTGGCAGATCTATAGGGAACAGGGCAAGGTCCTTCAGAGCAGCAGGAGGTGGGGATGCAGGGTCTGGCTGGTGCATTCCCTGTAGGTTCCAGCAGCTGAGCCAGGAGCCTGCCCTCCACCAGCACCCACCACCTTTCAGAGCAGCCACTGGCTGAGCTGCAACAGTGGTCCTCAACAGTTGAGGTAGTGATGGTGACAGTAATGATATCAGAAGAGGTGGTGGTGGTGAGGATGATGGAGGTGATGGCAGAGGTGATAGTGATGGTGGGGGCGATGATAGAGGTAGAAGTGGTAGAGACTGAGGTATGATGCTAGTGATGAAGCAGTGGAGGAGGTGATAGAGATGGGTGGGGAGATGATGGAGGTAGTGATAGTAATGAAGTAATAGAGGTGGTGGAGACAGGTGAATGTACTGGTGATGGCGCAAGAGATGATGGAGGTGATAGAGGTACTGGGGGATAGTGGAGGTAGTGATAGAAGTGGTGGTAGAGGTGATGGAGGTGAGGCTGATGCTGGTGGTAGAAAAGATGAGGGAGGTGGTAGTAAAAGCAGTGGTGAAGATGGAGGTGAGTATGATGTTGATGATGCTGGAGGCAGGGACAGGCACACTCACACTTGTGTGGCTGTGGCCTGAATGCCCCCATGGGTGACCAGGGTCCAGTAGCCCCCAGTGCTGGAGTAGAAGGTACACTTCTTTGTCTCCTGGTCAATTTGCATCAGGAAGGTCTCGTGGTCCAGCTCCTCATCCTGATTGGCTGAGACATTGATGCCTGGAGGAAGGATATGGGGAAGCCCCTCGTATCTCTTCTGGGAGGAGAGGCATGCTTTGGGGGAAATCCCTGAAGTCAGAATGAATCTAATCCAAAAGTGGGTTTGATTTGGAAGGTACTTCCCAAAGGGTCTGGAAACTGCATCAGGACCAGGGGGCCCTGGCAGATCCCACACATGGCTCTTAAGGGACCCTTGACCTAGCTCTTCCCACACCCAAAGTCAGATGCTTCCGTGCCAGTGAATTCCCCACTTTGCTAATCAGCAGGTAATCTGCTTGCTTCTCCTGACCCAGGATTACCCCAGCCTCTATTTATAACTCCCGCCTAAGCTGCTGGTGGGCACAGTGGGTCTCCCATCTTTTTGCACAAGATAGCCCAGGGATCAGGCACCCACACCCACACATGCAGTTGGTCTCCCACAGAGCTGAGGGCAATAGGCAGGTCCTGGCCTCTGCAGGATCTTGCCTCCCACAGACATCCCTGTTTCCTTGGTAGCAGTATGACAGAGAGTATCTTAGTTGGTGCTGCCCCTAAAAGAGGTCATTGGCCTAGAGAACAGACCGGGATCTGCTCCCTTTTATCAGCACCCAAATGCCTGGCCTCCCTGGTGCTGGAATTACAGGGTTGTGCCACAATGCCTGACTCTTCAGTCTCCTTATTGTTTGAATCAGGTTTTTGCGGAACCAGGGATTGAATTCAGTGCTTGCCAGACAAGCGCTTATTCTACTGAGCTATCTCTCCCAGCCCTGTTTGAATCAGTTTGTAACCAGTCTTATTACTGGCAGCAACAAGTGCTGACTGCTGTGCTACGCATCAGCACTGCCATACCAGCAAAGGTAGGAGCAGGGCAGACCGTAGGTGACAGCCAGCAAAAGTAAGTTAACAGCCAGGAGTGGTAGCACATGCCTGTCATCCCAGAACTTGGGAGGCTGAGGCAGGAGGATTGTTGCAGGTTTGAGGCCAGCCTGAAGTACATTGCAAGACCCTGTCTCAAAAAAGTCCAAAAAAGAAAAAAAAATGTAACAGCTAACCTGAGTCTAGGCATAGACTGCTACAAGGCAAGAAGACGGGTAAGGGCTACCTGGCCGGAACTGACAGCAGAACACTGCAGAACCCAATTACACAGCTCAGCTCAGCTCCCTTAATCTAGGATGGCACCTCCCTCCCCCACTTCTGTTTCCCCCAAGACTGAAGTGCTGTAGTGGCCTTCTTCACATTGCTGTCAAAGTCTGAAACCCCAGGGGGCAGGGCCAGGCACCCTCAGCCATATTCAAGGAAGGTGAGGGCAGCCTCTGCTCCTCAGCAGAAGACTCCCCCCAACAAAGGGATGTGTCAGATATGAGGTGTTCAGAAGACTGAGAAACGGTCCATACAGCCCTTGTCCCTACACTCTCACTTTTTCCACCCCATCATCGGCACCACAACTACCACCACCACCCCTTGAGCATCACCACAGTCACCTCCATCGTCCCCACTGTGAGGTGCCACTACAACCCCATCACGGCTGTCTCTCCATTCCACTGCACTGTCATGTTCACTGACACCACTGCCATGACCATGACCATCACTGGCCACACTGGGAGTCTCACAGGCCGTCATTTACAAACACCAACAGTCACTCTTGCCTGCCCCAGGAAGCCACCACTGCCTCACTTAACTCAGAAGCACATAAACCTTGGTCCAGGCCAGAAAGTGGAGTGACCACACCATAGGGTATTGAGGGGAGGGAAGAGCTGTGACTTCGCCATCAACCCTACTGCCTGGCCATGTGCTCGGACAAGTGCTTGTGGGTGACTGATCTCTGTTGCTGAGCTACACTGACGGGAGGATACCCCGACTTGCAGGTGCAGGGCACAGGCATGAGTGGGCTCCATCGAGGTGCTCTTGCCTGGACTCTACCATCTGGACCAAGAAGTGGGTGCCCAGATCCTAAGTTGCGAAGGTACCCAGGAATAGGACATCTCATAGGGCAGCACAGGCTTTGGTGAACAAACGGGAACTGCCTTTTGCCTGGTGGCTGCTGGTCTGAGATGGGTGCATGTTCATTCTGAGAAATTCTGGGAGCCCAAGATGACTGTGACAGCTGGCCTGGTCCCCAGCAAAGGTAGAAACAGGGGTGCTAGAGCCAGCAAAAGTAAGTTAACAGCCAGTAATGGTGGCACATGCCTGTGATCCTAGAAGGGCCACCTTGAGACTCGTGTTGTCTCACTTGGAAGTAGGCTGCTGTGTTTGTCCTGGAGGTTATCAGAACTAGACAGTGGGGAGACCCAGGCTGCACCACAGGAAGACAGATGGCACTTTCTTTCAAGAAGCCCAGGGCCTGGAGGGGGCTACCTGCCCGTGTGTCAATCTCTGGGGCCACATGAAGCTTCCACAGTCAGACACGTGGAGGCGCCATCTCCTTGCCCTGCTCTGGCCGGGCCACTCCTTAGTGTCTATCAAAGTCCAGAAAGTCTGGTAGTGAAGAGAACGGCTACAGCTTCCTTGGGATCCTGCCTCATCCCAGTACCTGGCTGGGTATGCTCTTTGCCCACTTGTGGCACTGCCCAGCCCCAGCCCACACCTGTCCCACTTCCCAGTATCGGGGCTCAGCAGAAATACTCTCAGCTTTCCTGAGAGCCCAGGAACTGCTCTGACACTGAGGCCCAGCCCCTGCCTATGCTGTGTGCAGACACACACATCCCATGTAGACACGAGCCTACACACAGCCCAGTGGCCTGGACCTCTTACCTTGCCTCACAGAAACATAGCGGCGGTTGGCAGCCACCAGTACCACCTGTGGGTGACTCTCCTCCAGATCAAAAAGCTCATCCTTGCCAGGCCGTGTGTTGCGGCCGGCCTTGAGTGTGCCTGCAGGCCCCACAGGTGCCAGGTAGCGGCCATCGCAGTCCTTGAAGGCCAGCTTGCCCGCCTTGAACTCCAGTGTGTAACAGGCATGGGACTCGGGTTCCCTCACCAAGCGGCCATCGCTGCGCAGGTAGCGGCTGTCACAGGACCTGAGGCAATACCGTCGGCTTTGGAAGATGAGAGTGAGCAGTGCATCCACACCCCATGGCATGTCCCCATCTGCTGCCATCTCATCCTCCTGTGGGCACAGATGCACATAGCGTCGCCGGCTGACACTCAGCAGGTGGGCCTGTGGGTGGATGGCCAGGTGTACAGTCCACAGCTCTGCTGGGGAGATGGCTGTGGCAAAGCAAGATAACCGGTCCTCAGTGCCACCAAAGAAGCGGCCATGCGGCTCTGACTGCAGTACCCAGCGCCCGTCAGGTTGTGGCAGGACCAAGAAGCGGCAGTCAGGACCTGGCCGCTCTGCCTCACAGGCTACACTCCCGTCTGCCTCTGCTGACAGGTAGCGGCCCAGGTGGCTGCTGCGGAGCAGTACTGCTGTGCCCTGCCCAGGGTCAGGCTCCAGCACCCACATCTGCTTCCTCTTGAGGCTGGGAGCTGAGGCATTGACCTTGAAGCCAAAGCTCTCAGCTGTTAAGTAGCGGTCGGTGTCATTGACAAGGCCAAACTGGATCTTCAGTACCTGATGTAGGCCGTTGGTCGGCATCTTCAGAGCTGGCCAGGACCCTCAGTAGTCTGGGAAGCTCAATCGAGTGTTCACGGTCCCTGAGGCCCCCGGGCCCAGGCAGCGTCATGGATCCACCTCCTCTGCCAGCTCTGACCAGCAGCCTCGGTCACCCAGGCAGCTCTTACATGGCCAGTGGGCAGCAGAGGGCGGGTGGGAGGGCGGATAAGAGGCATGCGGCTTAGGAGCCACGGCTGCCTTTCATTACCCCCAGCTTGGATTTCAGCTGCTCCTGGAATGCACTGGCCGTGCCTGATGCCCTGCAGGATCACAGAGCAGTGCTGACCACCTTGGCTTCCCAGGGTGTCTGTGCGGGACGCAGGGCTTGGTCCTTACTCCTCACCTGTGGCTCCCACGCCTCTAGCCTCTGTCCTTCTTTCCCTCACCTCGGGCACCCCCAACTCCACAATTCAGACTCCCAGCTCAGCCCCACTCTTTCCCAAGGTAAAAAAAAAAAAAAAAAAAGCCACCCAGTGGAAAACTCACAGCACAGCTGCAACCCGATCACAGCCCTCCACCCTCAGCACCGCCAGATCCTCGGGGGATCCAATTACTGCTTCTCTGATTCCCGCTGCCAGCAGCATGCAAGGCCCCCACCTGGCAGCCTGCAGCCACCCCTCCAGCCACACTGACCCTGCAGCCTGGGGTCTGGTCCTGCTCTGGGTGTGGCCCTGAGCCATGGGCTGGAAAGGAGGTAGGATGGGTGTTGATGCAATGACAGGGCCAAAACTTGGGACCTCAGACCCCTGACTGAAGTGAGGCACAGTAGTGTGGACACTCATTTGCTGGTTCTTGTGGCTTCTTGTGAATGGTCCAGTCTGGGAACAGTGAGCTCATGTACAAGGGAGAATGTAATGACAGCCTTGAAAGCTGTCATGCAGAAGTTCGCCTGTCAGGTCAGAGGACCAGGGCCTGGCCAGCTCCTGCGTGCTGAGTGTAGGTCAGCATAGGAGGCTGGCGGCCAGGGAAATGACTCAGTAGAATAAGCACTTGCTCTGGCAAGCACAAGGGCCTGAGTTCAATCCCCGGTTCCACCAAAAAAAAAAACAAACCAAAAAAAAAAAAACCAAAACAACACAGCATAGAGGCTGCAGTGAGCTCGGCTGATACCAGAATCAGGCAGCCGCAGCTGACTTGCAGGGTGGCTTTGGGGACTTTGTGACTGTCACTCAGATCACCAGGGCAAGCCAGCTCAGTGGTACATTCCTATGATCTCAGCTATTCAGGAAGCTGAGGCGGGAGGATTGCAAGTTCAGGCCAGTTCAGGCAGTTTATCAAGACCAGGTCTTTTAAAAAAAGGGCTGAAGTTGAGGTTGTAGTTCAGTGGCAGAGCACTTATCTAGCATGCATGAGGCCCTGAGTTCAGGGGGAAAAACAAAACCATAGCCTGAGCAAATGGCCTGACCTTAGAGTCTTTACATACTCAAGTGCAGGGGCTTATGTGGGGCCAAGTCTGACCCAGACTGCCAGAAGTGCCCTTCTGGATCTGACAGTGGAGTGAGACTGCAAGCTGTTCACCCTTAACCCTGTCACTTTAGTCCTGGGGATGACCAGCTGTCTCCGTGCACCCTTGGCCTGAGGGTCGTCCTGGAATGGGGCACAGGGTCTGCTTAGGCACGCCAGGCCTGCCTGTCACCGGCACCTGCCTTGGGGGCTGGGATCCAAGTGAGGAAACTCGAGCTGCTCATCCTGGGTTAGGGCCAAACTCGGTGTCCTTTTCCGCATAACAGCATGTGACCCTCAGGCTTTCCTAGGGACCAGGAACAAGGGACAGGGCATTTTTAGCCAAGCCTCCTGTTGCTCTCCCTTTCTCCTGGGCGCTGCTTCTCTTGAGTGGTGGAGGAGAAGACAGCCCTTCACTGGGCACCATTGAGGAATGTGCATGAATAGGGCTTGGCGTCCTTGTCTGGCCAGGTCCCTGAAGACACCAAGGAACAGAGGGGACCTGGGACTTGGGGAGAGAGCTGTGCACAAGTCCCTGCTGATCTCAGGCCACCTTGTGGAACACACACTTCTGAGAGGCACCAGGCTGTCTGCAGCCAGGCTGTGTGCCAGGAACTGTCCTGTAGTGACAGTCAGGGTGGCACCTCCTCCCCAGAGACAGTGCCCAAGTTCTTGGCACAGTGCTCCCATAATGCCCACACCTAATTTCCAGGCTAGAAAGTGTTGCTGATTGGGGGCATGTGCCAACAATGTGCCTACACGCAGGTCTTCCCATCAGGTCCTCTAGGCATGTCTGTGCGTAACTGTGGACACCAGCTGCCCCCTTCAGTCTAAGCCTACAGCCAGACTGCAAAGGAAGCTAGGGTGTCCTGTCCCTTGATTGGCAGCTAGGCCTCATTAGTCTGATGGTACTGGCAGGGCACTCATGGAAATCAAGTGCCAGCAGTAGAAAGCCCAGCCACCGGGTGCTAAGCACCCTGGCTCTGGGCAGCCTCTTGGTGGGAGAGCCAGGAGTGGCTGTGGGTGCTCAGTTTTGCTTCCTGAAGCGGCCAGAGTGTGTGTGAGTCAAGGGGCTTATTGGACCCAGGGGAGGGGATCCGTTGGAAGGAAGCAGTTGGCTAGGGTTTTCCCACACTGGCCTCCATGCAGCCCCTGGGGCTCTAGTGCGGCTGCTTCCAGGGAACAGTTTTCTCTTGGATCCCAGTAAGGTCTCTGGCACATATCAGGCACTTGCCACGTACCCATGACTGGTGTGGGGTCTGGTTCCTTTTGTTTGGTACTCGGAATTGAACTCAGGACCTGGTCTGGTTCTCTTTAAATTTTATTTATTCATTTAGCAGAACTGAGGACTGAACCCAGGGATGTGCTATCACTGAGCTGTGTCTTCAGCCCTTTTTATTTTTCAAGTGGGCTCTGGCTAAGTGACTAAATTGTCCAGGCTGATCTCAACTTTGTCATCATCTTTCCAGAGTTCTGGGATCACAGACACACACCACCCTTCCTACTTTGGCATCCGGGGGATGGGGGTAGGGGCTGATTCTTGTATGATGGGCTGTGCCTCTGTAGAAAGACAGGACACTGTGTGTGCGCATGTGCATGCATGCACAAAGGTGCACATCGACATGGACAGGCTGAGCTGCCATGTTCACCTGCTAAGCCAGCCTGGCTGAGAGAGATGATGCCCTTACCTTACTTACCACAGCCTCAGAGTTTACTCATGGCTGCTTAGCAGCACCATCAGGCTGTGCTCTGCTCACTACAGCTTACTTACTTCGAAGGCAGTGGCCACACACCAGAACTGCCACCCAGCCTGGGTCCTCCAGAACCTCCTTTTCTCCCACATGTAGTAGCCAAATATCTCTGCTATGCAGTCTGCCTGGGTCAGTTAGTTGCTGCTACCCTGGGAGCCCCACTGGCCTGCCCCCCACTTGGAACCCAGGGTAGCAGGGAGTGTGTGTCCTCCTGTGTGCGGGGGACATCTGCACACCAGTACCAGGCCTGGGCATGGGTAAGGCTGCCTGAGACTCCAGTGCAAATATATTTGTCTTAAGGGAGGGGCATCTTTTGTGATGGGTAGCAAGGCTCTTGGGTGGGTAGTGCCCCCAGCACCTACCTCAGGGGAAGCTGGCTGCTAGTGGACACGCAGCTGGGCTCTCTAGAGCACCACTGAGTCCAGGAGCAAAGGTGGCCTCAGCATCAGAACGCCCCTGACCCCTAAGTGAGGGGGTCTAGCAAGGGCCAGAAGCAGAGAAAGCCTTAGAGCCACCCTGCTCCCTCTCTCCTTACCCTGGAGATCTCTAGAAACCTCCTTTCCCCAGATGCTGGTGAAGTGGCTGCCCTGGACTCTGCAAGTCCCCGCCATTCCCAATCTTTCTAGCCCAGCCAGCCTTCCTGGGGGCTAGCAGGGGAAGGACCAAGTCCCCTTGTCTAGATGGCAGGCTTAGAACATAAGAGCCCAGGCTGGATGCTTATAGGCAGGCTGCCTGTTACTATGGCAACCAGCATGTGCACCAGACTAGGTGCCCTGGGAAACACTGATGGCAGTGGTGTGAGCTGGACTGCCTCTGTGTGTATGAGTGTGTGTGTGTGTGTGTGTGTGTGTGTGTGTGTGTGTGTAGGGGGCGCTCCTTCCTCCACTGGCCCAGAGCCCTGGAAACAGGAAAGAGGAGCTGGGGCAGCACCACCACTGTGGCCTACCTAGCACAGTCCTATACCCACCCAACAGGGGGTGAGGAAAATGCCCCGAGGTACCGCCCACTTCCCAGAGCCCTCCCCCTCATCCCCGCATCCTGATAGGTGTGCTCTGGTTGTCATCCCCCCACCATGCCATTGACCAGCTCCTGTTGTCCTTTTGGCCCTCTGTCCCCCTCCCTGGCTCTGCAGTGAGGAAGGACTACCCTGCTGGGCAGGGAACCACCGGGGACAACCTAGGGCCCTGATTTGCCCCCTCTCTGGGGTCCTGCACAGCAGCTCCCCCTCCCTGAACTGAGCTGCGCTTGGCGGCCTCATGATTTTTTCATGGCTGAGCTCTCTGTTCCCTTCAGTTCCACTTACATGGCTGGCCATGAAGGGGCCCCTTTTCTTACTCTGGCCTGGGTTGGTTTACTGAGGCCTGAAGGCCTGGTTTAGGGTGACAGACTACACTCAGTGGTGGTGGTGTGTGTGGGGGAGACGTCAGTGTTGGAAGGAAGAGCGTGCAGAGGGGCTCCCGGGCTGTTTGCTGGGATGCCCAGGCCCTATTTAGGTGTAGCTCAGCAGCCCTGCACCTCCAGCATAGCACACAAGCACAAAAGCTCCAGAAATACCAGCTCTGGTTGTCCCACACCTTCAGCAAGAAGCTGCAGTCTCCAGACTTTTGTCTCTTGTAAATACCTAATGTTCTGGGTGGGGGCCTGTGCCTAGAAGTTGGAGAGCGCCTATAGAGGATCAGAGGTAGGAGGAAACCTGGGGCCCCTGAAAGGACAAAAGATTCAAAGGGCAAACAAGGGCAGGCCTGAGGACAGTCAACAAGCCCAGGTACCCCCGACCACAGCAGCAGTTCTTCAACTCACACCTGGGACAGGGGCAGCATTCACCAGTCTTAGTCCTGGTGCACACCAGTTGTGTGGGACCAGATCGCCTCCCAGAAGACAGGTCACTGCTCACCACTCAGCTGGCCTTACAGGTCCACAGGTGCACAGTTGCAGGTGTCAGCACCTGCTGCAGGCAGCCACGAGCCTGCAGCCCCAACCCCATCCCTGCACACCCTTGTTCTTGCAAATGCAGAGGCCCATGCATGGCAAGCGCACAGCATCATATCTGTTTGCAGAGGCCTGGCCATCTCATAAGACAAGATCCCCACCCCCAGAATCCAGGCACTTGTTAAGCACCTACTGTGTGCCAGAAACCGTGATGGGATTCAGAATGAAAGAAACTCTATCTCTGACTTCTTTTTTTATTTGTTTGTAGTACCAGGGATTGAACTCAGGACCTTGTGCTTGCCAGGCAGGCACTTATTCTACTGCTATCTCCCTGATCCCTCCATCTCTGACTTCTGGGGCAAAACAGACATAGGCCATTCACTGCAAGGGAAGAGATAGCCCCTGAACCTGGTCACTGTCATGGTACCACATGATTCCCAAGGGGGGACTGCATCTCCATTCCACTTCAGGCACTAGCACCGCTCTACTCTCTGAAAAAGCCATACTGCCTGTAGTTAATGCTGTAAACCACAGGAGATGGAGAGGCAGTGGGGATAAAAAAGTATGCAAGTTCTCAGCGGACTAACGCACCTGCTTAGGCAGAGCACAGCTGGGGTTCGATCCCTGGTGTGCCTTGCTGGCCCTGCCCCCGGGAACACCGAGATGGCTATTGAGATTGGGCATGGTGGTACACACCTGTAATCCCAGCACTTGGGAGGCTGAAAACAGGAGAATCACCATGAGTCCGATCTGTGTAGTGAGACCCTGTAGGTCCCATAGATCCTGATCTAAATACTTAAATGAAAGTTTAGGACAAGAGTGTGATACATCTTTCCAGAGCAGAGCAGAAAACAATGCCACCAAGATTATTGATAGGACAGGTGGTCACTGAAGCATGGACCGTCAGTTTAACACTGCCAGTACTGAACTGCAGGACTTGGATCACTGTACTGTAGCTGTGAAACACAGTGCCTTTGAACCCAACCTGGGCAACTTATAATGAGACCCTATCTCAAAATAAAAAATAGGGGGTCAGGGAGATGGCTCAGTGGAATAAGCACTTCCCTGGCAAGCGCACAATCCCCAGTTCTGCCAAAAATAAATAATATAAATAGTAGGGGCCAGGGAGATGGCTCAGTAGAATAAGCACTTGCTTGGCAAGCGCAAGGGCCTAGGTTCAATCCCTGGCCCCCATCAAAAAAAATTAATAATAATAATAATAATAATAATAATAACGGTTGAGAATGTAGTTCAGTGCAAAGGCTCTGGGTTCAATTCCCTAGACTGCAAATAATATAAAATAAATAACCTTTAGGAAAGGTACACTGAATTGTTAAGGGTCTTACACCTGAAGCCCACTCCCAAATAGCTTAGAAACAAAGAGAAAGAATGACAAGCAAATTTTTTGTTTTGTTTTGTTTTGTTTTTCCAGAACTGAGGATTGGACTCAGGCCCTTGCACTTGCCAGGCAAGCGCTTATTGTACTAAGCTATCTCCCCAGCCCAGCAAATGTTTAAAAAATGCATAATATTAGGCAGAGTTGAAGTTATCTCAAAAAGGTGCACAACTTATATAAAATGAAAAATTAAAGAAAGAAAAGTAAGGAAGGAGGGAGGGAAGGAAAGAAGAGAATGAATTCTGCCAGTAGCACACACCTATAAGCTCAGCATTAAGGAGAATGAGATAGAAAGACCACAAGGGTTCAAGGCCAGCTGAGCTACATAATCGAGTTCAAGTCCAGCCTGAATTACACGGTAAGACTCTGCCTCAACAGACGCACAGCCAGGTGTGGTGGTGCATGCCTGTAATCACATCATTTGGGAGGCTGAGGCAGGAAGCTGGCTGTGAATTTAAGGCCAGGCTGGGTTACAGTGAGTCCCTGACTCAAAAACAAACAATGTGAAATGCTCCATCAAAGGGCTGAAAATTAAAATATTCTCCTCCCAGAAGAGGTAGAAGAAAACAAAAAGCTTCCCACAGCAGCAGAAGGGTCATCTCATAAGACAAGATCCCCAAGTGGGTGTGGTTGGTGGTGGTGGAGCACCACTCATCCAGTCTTGGGTCACTTGTCCCCTCTGTGTGACCTCTGTCTCAGGCTTTCTGAGCTCTCCATTCCTTTGGAAATGGTGGCTGTCAGGAACCATCTGTGGCTCCGTGGGTGCTCCTGCAGCGGGATGTTCAGTGGGTCGGGTCCTCCTGCCTCTTCCTGTGCATGCGTCAACAGTGGCTGAGGTCATCCGCTGCTGCCCTCCCTCAGAAGCCTGCCTGGCCCCCTCCAACGGGCGCCAGTGCTTGCGTGACTCAGTGGCCTCGACCAAGTTCAGCCAGGGGCTTTGGGGGTCTCTTTTGGCCAGGAAGTGAGAGAGCCCAGCGGCCCATGGCCAGCGCAGACAGCGGGACCCACCTGGCGGCCCACATGGGAACGACACCTGCGCTTACGGAAGGGTACTCCGCAGAGCCCACGCTGGGGCGCCATCTGTTGGCTCCTGCCCGCCAAGCTCGCGCGAGTGTCCCCTCTCCCGGTCCGGTCCCAGGCCTTTGGTGCCTGGCCGGGGAGCAGAGGTGGGACCCAGGCACAAAGGGGCAAAAGGCCTGGCTTCGAACCTGAAGCTGGGAGGACAGGGCCCCACGGCAACCTGGCACCGCCTGGTCCGCTGGTACATCCTCCTGATACTACAGTTCCCCCAGACCCCACACAGAGGTCAGACCCATGCTCCCGGGTGAGCAGCGCTGCCGGTTCAGGCGCATCAATGTCCCCACCGGCTTCAGCTCAGACCCTAGCCTGGGCTGCTTCCCTGGGGTGTCTGTGCTAGGAGGAAGGAAGGTAACCAAGGCCAGGGCGTCCTTTAAGAGCCCCAACTGGACTCCAGCCCGGCCCCTTCCTCTCTCCATACCTGCACCCCTGGGACAGGAGCAGAGGACCGGAGCGTCAGGGGCAGTAGCTTCCAGACCTCGCCCCTCCACAACCAGTTTCCCTGTCCTGGGCGTGGTGCCCCCAGAGCAGGAGGTGCAGGTTAACTATGACCTTCTTTCTTCTTTGTTTAAAGCTTCTGGATCCTGCAGCCCTACTCGGGTTGGGGGTGAAGCACTTGCTGCCCTGACCTGCCTGGGGCCAGAAAAGCAGGACAACCAACCCAAGGGGGGGACAGGAAGAGGGTCCCAGAAAGTGCTGGCTGGTCTGCCTTTCTTCCAGGTCTTACAATATCCCCATTGTGCACTAGGGTCAGGGTGAGGGGTGTGGCCTGTTGCTGCCTCTCAGATTTCCAAAGCTGAGGCCCCACCCTCTCCTCACAGCCTTCCTGTTCCTATTGTAGGAAAGACCCTTGCCCTGATGACTGACATGGGGTTGCAGAGGAGCCAGTCTCAGGAAGAGCGCAGGGCAGAGGGCAGTGGAGAGGTAGACAGAGCCCCAGATTCTGTCCCAAGGCAGTGGGTGGCCAGCATCAGTGGGGACCTGACCTGTAACACAGGAACTGATAGTGGGAAGCTAGAGGCAGGTAGCAGGTACAGTCTGGGGAGTGGGACAATGACTGGGATGTGGCTGAACTGGAAGTGGGCACAGGCACAGCAGGGCAGAAAAGTGCTGGCCCCCAGTTCCGGCTTTAGGGGAGACCAGAGGGTGAAGAAGGTAGCATTCGTGCACTTGGGCCTGCTTCCTCCTGTTGCTGTGACACTGAAAGCATAGCCAGAGGTGGAGACCACAGCTTCCAGACAGCAGAGTGGGGATCTAAGGATGAGGGCCCTACGACAGCAGTGGAGAGCAGATGGCTCAACACCACTGAGTGGCACGTGGGGCAGCAACGGGTGTGCTGAGGAGAGGAGGCAGACTTGGGTTTGACACAGAGGTACTGAGTGCTTCTTACTATCAAAAACGCAACACTTGGGGGCCGGGGAGATAGCTCAGTAGAATAAGCGCTTGCAAGGGCCTGAGTTCAATCCCTGGTTCCACCAAAAAAAAAAAAAAGCAACACTTGGGGACCTCAATGCCAGCAATCTGGGGGAAAGTTGAGCCTCCGGCTAGCTGCTTGTTCCCAGACCGCTGATCCACACAGATGTGCCACTGGCTTATTATTATTATTTTATTTAGTACAGGGTCTCACTACACAGATCAGACTTGTAGTGATCCTCCTGTTTTCAGCCTCCCAAACACTGCCACCACACCCAGTCTCAATCACTTCCCAGTGTGTCCCAGGGACAGAGTCAGCACAGTATACGGGCTTTGAGTTTCCCTAAGCAGGTGCTTTGATCCACTTTAATCTGCTGAACTATCTGGCTGGCCCACCACTGGCTTCAGAGCCCCCTGAGGAACCCATATCCTCTTGTAATTGCTCATTCTCACTTTTCTTTTTTTTTTTTTAAATACTGGCCACAGATACAACTCAGCAGCTTAAGTGCCTGCCTGGCAAAGCAAGGTCTTCAGTTCAATCCTTGGTGCCACAAAAAACTTAAAAAATAAAATTACTGGGCTGGTGAGATGGCTCAGTGGTCTAAAGCACCTACTTAGAACAAGCTTAGCAAAGCAGAGGGACCAGTTCAATCCCCAGCACCACATGCCAGCCAGCCCCGCCCCCTGGTGGGCTGAGCTGGCCACACACACACACACACACACACTAAATAAATAATAAAAAAATAAAATTACTGTACTAGAGAATGAGCCTAGGAGCTTTATATTGGGCTACATTTCCAGCCACTTAATTTTTTTAAATTAAAAAAATATTTTATTTGGTACAGAGTCTCACTACACAGCTCAGCTTTGTAGTGATCCTCCTGTCTCAGACTCCCCAGTGCTAGGATTGCAGGTGTGTGCCACCACTCCTGGTCCAGGCTAGCTCAGCATGACTGCTTCCAGGGCTGGCATGGCATGTGGTACTGGGGATTGAACCTGGGTCCAGGAAGACACTTAGATGCAGTCTGGGGAGTGCAACAATGACTGGGATGTGGCTGAACTGGAAGTAAGCTATTACAGGGCCTTGAGGTGGGCATGAACCCACCTCACCTAATCCCCCCCCCTTTAAACAGAAAATGGGATATAAAAGGCCATACAGCAAGCGCAAGGCTGGACCCATGCTGGAGCCTAGGTTCTCCAACTCCTGGCTGAATGTTCTTCCAATACCTTCTTGTTCTCTCTGCCTGACTGTGGGGAATCAGGAACCTTGGGTAAACTTCAGTAGGTCTACATCCCCACTGAATTCTGGAGCAGTGCAGGCGGGTGTTGGCCAACACGCAACTCCCCAAACACTGTGTAGGGAGCCCCTACAGCCTAAGGACATAATGTACCCTGGGTTCTGGTTTGTTACTTTGACTCTGGTGATTGCCTTTGTTTCCCCTTTAAAAGGCACAGCCCTGGCACCATCCCCAATAGTAAGATCTAGACAACACAGGCAGAGCCTCATCTGACTCCCATCACTGACCAGGCATGCAGTACCCACTCAGGCCTCAGCCATACAGATCAGGCTTTGGTCCGGGCAGTGGTGGCAGAACCAGACAGGAGACAGGAGTGACCGACCCTGGTTTCATCCTCTGATGCCAAAGTACATAGCGAGGCCCAGCTGGAGAAAGTGGGCCTCATCCACCAGAGTGGCCCTTGGGACCACTGTTCCACAGAGCCCATTCCAGTGCTGTCTTGACCCCTACACGAGCTGCCCTGGGACACTGGAAAAGACCAAAAATGGACTCTAACAAATGGGCAAGGGACCACAGAATGACGTTTTGTGATAGCAATTAGGCATATGGTTTAATACCTGGGTGCAAGCAGGGAGAGAGGAACAGAGCTATCTACCCAGAGCAAAGAAAAGTGTGTCCCTGGGGCTGGGAAGGTAGTTTGGTGGTCAAAGTGCCTGAGGACCCAGGTTCAATCCCTGGTACCATATGCAGAGGAGCAAGCCACCAAAATTGGGTATGGTGATGCACACCTGTAATCCTGGAACTGGTGAGGCTTAGGCAGGAGGATCACTGAGTCTGAGCTGCGTAGTGAGACCCTGTACCAAATAAAAGATTTTTTTTTAAAGTATGTCCTGAGGGGGCGGGGGGATAGCTCAGTAGAATAATAGGGCCCGAGTTCAATCCTCGGTTCCACCAGACCAAAAAAAAAAAAAAAAAAAAAGTGTGTCCCTTTTGTACGGATGGAAAAGAGGCAGGCAGGAAGATTTAATTTAAAAAAAAAAAAAAATCTGTGGTTAAAGTTTTCTGGCAGTCTTGTAACTCAGTGGGCAAAGTCCTTGAAGTGTCCAGTGTAAATTTCTGGGTGTTTCCAGATGTCCCCAGGACACACACAATTCTTAGTCCTATCTTATCTCCACAACATCCTGTGCTTTTGCTTAAGTAACAGCCTCTGGCGCTCAGCTGAATTCCCTGCAAAGCAGTGCCTCTGCTGGCGGGCAGGCTGGGGGCTGGGAGAGGCAGGTCTGGTTGGAGCCTTAAAAGGACCGTGCATTTGACCTTTCTGCAAAATCCTGGGAGTGTTAGAAAGTGAGCTGGGAGCAGCTAAACTTTGGTTTCCTTGGAGTTTTAAATTATTATTCATTATGGGATTTTAGATTTACAAGAAAGCTGCAAAAACAGTAGTTCCACTGTTCCATCTCACAGACTCATGTGGTGTGATTCTTACAGCTGAGAGTACGATAATCTTTTTTTTTTTTTGGCGGAACCGGGGATTGAACTCAGGCCTTGCACTTGCCAGGGAAGCGCTTATTCCACTGAGCCATCTCCCCAGCCCAGAGTATGATAATCTTGCACTTACTATTGACACTAGATTTCACTTAAGTTTTCCATGTTCTCCCAATGTCTTTTCCTGCTCCACCAGCCCAACTTGGGTTGGGTTGGAGACGCAAAGGGGCTTCTGAATGGATAGATGACACAGGCAGAAAGCTGAGGTGAGGATTCATTGCCAAGTTCCGTGGTTGTCTCTCTTATTAAGTCAGCAGCTTGACAGGAAGCGCAGACGGGAGGAAGACCAGCTGTCAATGCAGAGCGACACCTGGGAAGGACCCAGGGTGAGCCAGACCCCGGGTCAAGTCTCAGCTCTGTACACTAGATTTTGGTGTGTGTGTGTGTGTGGTTTTTTTTTTTTTCCTTTTGGTTTATGTTTGAGTCAGGATCTTGATATGTAAAACTCAAGGAGATTCTCCTGCCTCTGTCTCCCGAGTGTTGGGATTAAGCGTGTGCCACCATGCTCAGCTATTTTCCACCCGTTAAACGGGCGAAATACAGAATGAGGCACAGAAGGTCACAACAAAAAGCCACCAAAGCCAGCACTGAACTAGAAAAACATCATAGCATTTCTGAGTCCAGGCTTCCTCCTTACAATGGGAGGACACACCCACTTCTGGCACAAGTACTTTTGCTGCCCATGGCCTCCCAGCACACAGGCGCCAGGGGCTGCCACATATACGGGTCCCCTCTCTAGGGCTCTCTCAGGCTCCTGCTCCAGAAGGGATGGGCAACCCCGTTCCACCCGCTTCTCTGGCACCATCTAGAACGACCCCGACATGACCTTTGGCGAGGCCTCGCACTGCCCCGCGGCAACAGAGAAGGCTAAAGGCACACATGGCGCCTCCCTCCCCGCGCCGCAAACTGCAGGCCACCGCTGAGGGTCTCGGACGCGCGCAGGGCCGGATGGGCTGCCTGGCCCAAGTTCCCCGCCACCGCCCCTTTGTCCCGCCTGCCAATGGATGGCCTGCTTGACTAAATAAGGCGAGGAGCGCGGCCGGGCGCCCCGTCCGTTACGTCCGCCCCGTGACTCACGGCACCCGCCGGCCTCCGGCAGCGGGCGGGGCGCTGGCCCACTTGGCCAAATATGGCCGCCCGGCGCGCCCGCCCGCCCGCACACCTGGGCCGCCGCGCCCCCTCCCGGTTCCTCGCACCCCCGCAGGTGGGCAGAGGCCGGGGTCTCCGAGGCCGCCCCCTGCACGCGCTCAGACAAAGACATCGGAGAAATCCCGGTCCGCGGAGGGGCAGGTGTCCGCAGCCCGGACTTCCGGGAACGCGGGGTGAAGCAACCTCACGGCTTCTGCCACCTTCCCGGTGTCCTTTGTGTGCGACATCGTGTCCCCCACCCCGTGGACACCCGCGCCTGGTGTCCGGCAAGCGTGGGTTCCGCCCAGAAACGGGAGTCAGGTGGGCTTCCTAGAGGCCCAGCCCGTATTATACCCCCGGAGGTGGTGCACGCACTTGACTGGCAGCTGGGGGCGCAGGGAGGCCTTGCAGCCCGGCAGGTGACGGGACAAGTTGGCCCTGAGGGCGAGATGCCCAGAGCAGCGGGGAGCCCAGGCCCACCCTCCGGCCCGGGGACCGCGGTGACCTTGGACCAGTCCCTCGCCCCCCGCTGCTCCTCCCTGCACAACCCTAGCTTGCGGACCACCGCGAGGATCCCACCGAGCCTACGTCCCCAGGCGGATCCAGGCCGCGCGGCAGGTGCCTGGGACCTTGCCAAAGCTTTTTCCGAACGGAAAGTCAAGATTTCTTGTCTCGGTTTCCCTGGGCCGCCCACAAGTAACTGGAATTAAACAAAGCCCCTCGGCGCCGCCGCCTCTAGGATGAGGGGGTGGGGTGACCTCGCACCTAGGGACAACCCGGCCTGCCGTTTGTGCGCCCCCTTCCCCGCGCCGGGTGATGGGCGGCCCCCTTTTGGGGGCACAGGTCGACGTGATTGCTCCCTGGGCCTAGGAGCTGCAGGACAGGTCCCCTGCCCCCCAATCAGCGCCTGGCCTCGTAGGAGCCGGGGAAGGAGCTGGCGGAGGTGGCCAGGGTGCAAAGCTCCCAGCCGGGCGGGAGGAGCAGGGACTCACAAGAGCTTGGGGCGCAATAACACCCCGGGCCCTCCTCAAGGCGCGCAGTTTCAGGCTGGTGCCGGCCGGTGCGAGGCCAGCCCGAACCACCAGAGGCCGAGCCAGGCCTGCGCAGGGTCTCGGGCACGCGAGGGCGGCGCGGGCGGGGCGGTTGGCGGCGGATTGGGCGGGGGGCAGGCCGGGCTGGGCCCCCACGTGTCCTGGGCGGGCGGGCCAATAGGCGCCTGGCTTTCGGAAAGATCGCCATATATGGACATGTTCTGGGGCCGCGCGCGCCACCGTTCGCGCGCGCGCCCTACTTTCCCTTAAATACCGGCGGGGGAGGCCGCGCTCGGTCTCAGACGCCGCCACCGGCCCGCGTTGCTTGTTCTCTTGTAGCTCCGCTTCCCAGCCACCCCAGGTAAGCCTCCTACTTTTCCGCGTATTAGCGGGCTCCTGGTCCCCGCCAACTCTAGTTTCTTTCCTGGAGGCCAGGCCGCGCGGTCCCCGGGAAAAAGGTTAGGCCTGGTTAAGTGCCGTGCGGGGGAGGGGGGGTAGGGCGGGGCCGGCGCAATGCAGGGTCCCCGCGCCCCCGCAGAACGGCCCGGCTCGGACTGGGCTACCGCCGTTTGCGGACGGTTGTTAGTGGTCAGCCCTGGGGACCTAAGGGAAAAACTGCGTTTAGGTGGGAGGGGTGTTCTGGATGTGGGGCTGCGGCGGTCCCCTTGAGTGAGTTGCATTTCTGGGCAGATCGCAATGGAAGAAGAAATCGCCGCTCTCGTCATTGACAATGGCTCCGGCATGTGTAAAGCTGGCTTTGCCGGCGACGACGCTCCCCGGGCTGTGTTCCCCTCCATTGTCGGCCGCCCCCGACACCAGGTGAGTCTAGATCTCCTATTTAGCCTGATCCCTCGACTTGCGGGTCGAGTTCGGAGACTGATGGTTTTCCTTGCAGGGTGTGATGGTGGGCATGGGCCAGAAGGATTCCTATGTGGGCGATGAGGCCCAGAGCAAGCGTGGCATCCTGACCCTGAAGTATCCCATCGAGCATGGTATTGTCACCAACTGGGATGACATGGAGAAGATCTGGCACCACACCTTCTACAACGAGCTGCGTGTGGCCCCCGAGGAGCACCCAGTGCTGCTGACAGAGGCCCCCTTGAACCCGAAAGCCAACAGAGAGAAGATGACTCAGGTAGGGTGTGCCTGGATCTCCTTCCTGTTTCACAAGTCATATTTCTGCTCCGCTTCATTTTCTGACATTCAAGTGTTTCTTTGATATTTTCAGGGTTCTCTTCCTCTTCTGGCATTTCCTCCCTGAAGCCTCCAGGTTTCTAGTTTGCGTTTCTGCCTGTGTTCTGTTCTTTTCTCCACACATCACATTTGTGGCATGCAGCATGAAGCGTGTTGGGCATGGGTGGCTCAGGGTTCTTTTGCTGACTGAGACCTCATTGTTCTCCAGATCATGTTTGAGACCTTCAACACCCCGGCCATGTACGTGGCTATCCAGGCTGTGCTGTCCCTGTATGCCTCTGGGCGCACCACTGGTATTGTCATGGACTCTGGTGATGGGGTCACCCACACAGTGCCCATCTATGAGGGCTATGCCCTCCCTCACGCCATCCTGCGTCTGGACCTGGCTGGCCGGGACCTGACAGACTACCTCAT
>NW_004524688.1:6957781-6964560 GCF_000260255.1 Octodon degus
TTTAAGATGACAAATTTTTGGTTTTCTACTGTGAGAACATTAGGCCCCAGCAACACGTCATTGTGTAAGGAGAAATAAAGTGCTGCAGTACATGAAGGGGTGCTCTTTGATTTGGGGTAGACCTGGGGGGTGGTACTGGGTGGGCACTGGCAGTGCAAGGGCTGGGGATTATCCTAAGCAAGCTTGGTGTACCCAGCAGGCCATGAGGCCTCCAGTACTTTTAGGTAGGTTGGGGGTCCCCAGGATGTGTTTCCAGAGCTGGTTTACTGGGCTGGGGAGATGGCTCCATGGAATAAGCGCTTCCCTGGCAAGCACAAGGGCCTGAGTTCAATCCCCATTTCCAACAAAACAACCAGACCTGGTTTACTGGTTTGATGATCCTGGGTAGTTGTATATCCTGTCCCCTGAGCCCCAGGGAACATAATGTTCTTAATGGTTTAGGATCCCTGAAGTTCCTTGTTGGGAGCTGTTTGGGAGGATTTAAAAAGGGAGAATCAAAGACATTTCTGCTCCAGAAGCAAATTCCACTGGTGGAAAGTAGGTCTGAGGATCAAGAGGTAGGACCAGCCTAAGATTGAGAATGGTCCCCCAGCTCTGGCCTTGTGACCTCATCTGGACACCACCAGCAGTTGGCAGCTTGTGAGAAGTTTTTATGCCCTGTGAGATTTTGCCCTTTCAGTGGGGCTAGAAAGTTCTGTCCTGCACTGTGAGCTTTGTGGGCTTCCCAGCCATTCTTCCTAGCCTTGAGGCCAGTGTGCAAGGCCTGCCATTCTGCAGTGTTGCCCCCTGCAAACCTTTGTGCTTCCCTCTGGGGTTAGGGGAGCAAGATCTCCAGTGGAGACTGCTAGAACTGTGTTGGGCCAACCCTGTTCATTGTTAGGTGGATTAATAGTGCAGAGTATGAAGACTTTTGGTGCAGTCAGTGGCAGTTTCAGTTACCGAAGTTGGATCCCATTTTTGGATCTTGCCTGAGTTACAGGATTGTAGGCATGCAATTGTGAGATCTTTCCGAGATTAGCATCTTTTTATTTAAGAGGTGATGAGACTGTCTTGATTTGTAATGTCAGGCCAGCCCTAACTTTGTAGAGCAGGACTGCCCTAAATTGGTAGTGATCCTGCTTCAGTCTTCCAAGTGCTGGGTTCACTGGTTTGTACCACTACACCCAGCTTAAAGCAAGAAAATGGGATCTGGTTTAAGGCTGTAGCTAGCTACATCAGATTTGAACAACTCAAGACTGCAGCAGCCAAAGGAGGTTAAGTGGGAGGCCTGTTGTAGTGCCCTTGTTCACAGGGCACCCTGAAGATCTAGGGAGAATCCTACTTTGTGGTTGTGCAGCAGAAGCCCCGAGAATCCGATATGAAGGGGTGGGGAAGGGTTAATTCAGCCAAAGCTGTGGATGCCTGGCAAAAAGGGAGAGGTGAATGGTTTTTCCCTGGGGAAAAACAGCAGGACCGGTTATTCACAGGTTAGTACCCCTACTAGCTTCAGAGTGTTAAAACAGGAATGATAAACCTACATCCACAGAGACTTGCATGCCACAGAAGTCCAGAAATTCCACAGAAAAAAACCATATTCATTGGCAACTTGGAGAAGACTGGAAACCTGAGCGCTAGGAGCTAAAATGCTTCTAGCAGCAGAAGTGAGAAAATGCAAACCAGACAGCAGTGTGTGCTGTCAGATTGGCAGGAAACGGATGGATAGTGCTAAGTGTTGGCAGAGGGGTACAGTGACAGAGACCACATGAGGCATTACAGGCTGCAGTAATCTTGGAGCCCTGTGCGCCGGTTCACAGGGAAACATTTTTGAGTCCCATCTTGCAGCTGCTGGGCGCCTTTCCTGCCTGGACCACTTGCCCCAGAGAATCTCGCATGTGCATGGGTGTGCAGATACTTGTGGGTAGGAACCAGCAGATGGGATGTACAGCAGACCTCTGCATCATTCATTTACCAAAAAAGATGAGAGGGGCTAGGGAGATAGCTCAGTAGAATAAGTGCTTGCCTGGCAAGTACAAGGTCCTGAGTTCAATCCCTAGTATCACAAAAGTGAGAAAGGGCCAAGCATGGTGGCACGTGCTTGTAACCGCAGCACTTGGGAAGCTGAGGCAGGAAGATTGCTGCCTAGCAGTTCAAAGCTATCTTGGTCTACAAAGTGAGTTCAAGGTCAGACTCAACTACATAGTGAAGTTCTGTCAAAGAAAAAAAGGAATGGGGAGTGCTGTGAAATTTTTTTTTTTTTTTTTTTTGTACTGGGGATTGAACTCAGGACCTTGCACTTGCCAGGCAAACGCCTATTCTGAGCTCTCTCCCTGGCCCAGCTCTGTGAGTAAAATCAGTGCAAATGTGTAAATGTCTAAAGCTGGGCACATCCGTATCCACTTGGCAGTCAAGCGCTTATCCTATTGAGCCATCTCCCCAGCCCCCTCGTATCCACTTGGAAGATTGAGGCAGGAGGACTGTGTGAGCCCCAGGGGTTTGAAGCAAGACCCTCATCTAAAGAGCAAACCAGAGTACCAGGTATGATGGCACATACCTGTATCCAAGCACTCAAGAAACTGAGGCAGTAGGATTGCTGAGAGTTCAAGGCCACACTGGGCTACATAGTGAGACCCTGTCTCAGAACAACAACAACAACGAAGCAAATAATTTTAAAAACCTGACTATCAATGTTTGATATCCCGAATATATAAAGAACTATTACAACTCACCAACAAAAAACACTCAAGCGGACATGGTGTGGTGGCGCACACCTGTCATTCCAGTACTTGGGAAGCTGAGGCAGGATGATTGCTGCAAGTTCAAGGCCAGCCTGCCCTACAAAGTGAGACCCTATCTCAAAAAACCCCAAACCAAACCAAACAAGAAGGCATCCAAGTAAAAATGGGCAAAGGACTTGAGTTGAAATTTCTTCTGGGAAGAGTTATAGATGGTAGAGCAGGAAGTGAAAAGATGCACACCTACTACCTATCGCTAGGCAAGTGCAGAAGGTGCTCCGAGCAGCCTGGCACTGGGAGCCTGGCAGTGGAGACATGCTATCTGGCTGCTGTGGAAAACAACATGGGGTTCCTGAGGCCAACTTGGATTACCCTAGACCCTTAGAGACTCCTCATCAGAGAGAATACTACTTCCACTGCCTCACACTCCTTGTCCCCTGTGGGGTGGCTCATGTTGTCCCATAACCTGCCCCATGCTGACGGCAGACAGACCAGTCAGTGTTCTGAGGCCTGAGGCTGCCACAGAGACCCCAGGGGCCCAGCCAGGGGTACGGGAACCTGGCACAAAGTCACCTGGATGTATGTTTGTATTAACAACAAACAACCACATAAAGGTATCTATTTAGTGTTGCTTTGCCAGAGTCGTATATTGAGCTGAGGGAGGAGGACATGTATCAGGAAAGGGACAGAGACTCCGGAACGTGCCTGTCATCCGCCGTGGATGTGACCCCCACCACCATCAGCCTGGGCCTGGAGAATCCCCATACATTACAGCCAGTCTCATGCCAGGACCATGAGGGTTGGAAAGGAAGCTTCCAGAACTCAGAATGTGGGGCTGCACTGTGGCTGTCCTCCATCCTATGATGTTGTGTTTTGGGGAACAGCTCCTGCTCCTGGTCTTCTTTCTTGCTTCTCCAGCTCCACCTTTTCCTTCCTGTCCCCTCTTTCTCCCCACTCCATCCAGATAACTTCCACCTCAACCCTCTTTTATTAGGGGCTGCAGATGGTCATCTGTATGTGTTTTGTTTTGTTTTGAATTGGGAATTGAACTCAAGACCTTGCATTTGCCAGGCAGGTGCTATGCCACTGAACTATATCCCCAGCCCCAGATAGCAATCTTTGATTTTTTTCTCTTCCTTCATTTGTTAGTTGGAATACTTCTGCAAAAAGAACTCACTCTTGTACCAGTCATTACCCTGTGGTAGAGATGGAACAAATACTTGAATTTTCCTCATTATTGTCATTTATTTACTTACTTATCTATATATTCCGATGTTGGGGATTGAACCCTGAGCTACATTTCCCAGCACCACCCCCCTTTTTATTTTTTATTTTGAGACAGTCTCATTAAATTGCTTAGGCTAGGCTCTAATGTGATCTCCCTGCCTCAGCCTCCTAGAATGCTGGAATTATAGGCATGCACCACCATGCCCAACTGAGTTTGTCAGTTTTTAGGTAAATAAGCTGTTTTTGCACATCTTCCAAAGGATATTTTTTTGTAGCACATCAAAAATCTTGTTGAGGGGCCGGGGAGATAGCTCAGTAGAATAAGTGCTTGCCTGGCAAGCGCAAGGGCCTGAGTTCAATCCCTGGTTCCAAAAAAAATCTTGTTGAGGGTCAGCCAGATAGCTCAGTAGATTAATGCACCTGCTTAGGAAGACATGGGTGGGGGGCTGATCCCTGGCCTCCTGTGCCGGCCCCACCCCCGGGGCATGCTGAGACAGTGATTGAGACTGGGCGTGGTGGCACGCGCCTATAATCCCAGCATTTGGGAGGCTGAAAAACACTACAAGAGGATCACTACAGGTCAGATCTGTGTAGTGAGACCCTGTAGACCCTGTGCTAAATATATTAAAAAAGAAGGACCGGGAGATGACTCAGTGGAATAAGTGCTTCCCTGGCAAGCACAAGGACCTGAGTTCAATCCCTGGTTCCACCAAAAAAAAAAAAAAAAAAAAAAGAAGAAATCATTCTTCTAAATACATTAAAAAAGAAAGAAAAAAAACAACCCTGGGTCCTGGTGCTTGCCTATGTCTAATTTATTTATTTAATTTATTTTTTTTGGGGGGGGGGTGGAACCGGGGGTTGAACTCGGGCCATTGTGCTTGCCAGGCAGGCACTTATTCTACTGAGCTATCTCCCCGGCCCCCTTAATTTATTCTTGTGCCATAAGCTTTTGTTCCTTTTGGGCTATCCTTTTCTTTTGTGCAACATCCTCCTCTGGTTCAGGAACAACTGGTTCCTCTTTAGTGAGGGTCACCTCATGTGGCAGGAGGAGCTCACAGCCGGGTCAATCTGGCCCAGAGCTCTGTAAGTAGTGCAGTGCATGTTGGGTGCTTGGTTTACCAGATGTTCAACGACCAGAGAATCTTCATCTAAACCCTTAAGTTCAGCCTTACTCTCTGCATTCTTAAGCATGTACAGCAAAAATGCAGCACTCTTTGCGGCCACCAGGCCTGTGTCCAGCCCCCTCCCCACTGTTGTCCTGGGTCCCACTCCTAACAAACCCGCTGTTGTAACACCAGAATGGTATGCATTGCTTTTTATTGTGACGTCCTTCAGATGCTTGGTGGCCTTTTGGATAAGCATAGCCTTGATGGCCTAGACAGTTTCATGGGGGCTCTTAAAGTGAACATGAAAATTTGAGTCTTTTGACTTGAATGATTTTGTGGGGTTTTCTGGGTCAAAAGAGTAGGCAACTTTTTTCCCAGGTCACCTGGGAAACTCCCCAAAACTCAAACGAGGAGGGGATGAGAGGGTGTCTGGGCCCTGTGGCCAGGGACTGGTCTGGAGGGGCCAGGGCTTCCAAGGCATGGGGGACTGCTGGACTAAGTCTGTTGGGTGCCACAGTTTGGGCCTAAGTGTCCTAGCTGTGTTCCTACTCAGGTGAGAGATAAACAAGACAGATCTGTGCCTCTTAACGGGCCTCGTGGATATGAGGTGGGACTGAAAGCTACAGTGAGTACTGAAGTTTCTAAACGTTATCACAGTAAAAATCACATTGCCATGAATCCTCAACATCCTCGCCCTGGGCTGGGGAGGTAGCTCAGTGAGCTAAATGCCTGCCTGGCAAGCGGAAGGACCCCAGTTTGATCCCAAGTGTCCTGCCGGCACCGAAACTGGGCATGGTGATGCACACCTGTAATCCCTGCTGGCGAGGCTGAGACAGGAGGATCACTGTGAACTGTGTACCGAGACCCTATATCTGATTAAAAAAAAAAAAAATCCTCCCCCTTGCTTCAAACACACCCAATGGTTCTTGCCCCCCCCCCTTTCTTCCCCTGTATTTATTTATTTATTGGTACCGAGGATTGAACTCAGGACCTTGTGCTTGCCAGGCAAGTGCTTATTCTACTGAGCTATTTCCCCAGCCTGCTTTCTATGTATTTAGTACAGGGTCTCAATATGCAGATCGGACTCATAGCGATCCTTCCCAGGATCCTCCCCTCCCTGTTTTCAGCCTCCCCAGCAGGGATTACAGGTGTGCCACGCCCAGTTTCTTTAAATTAGTTACTTTTAATTAGTTACTTTATTTACCTATTATTTATTTTGTATTTTAGGGCAGGGCCTACAGGGTGTTCAGGGTCTCACTCCAGATCAGACTCATAGTGATCCACCTGTCTACAGCCTCCTGAGAGCTGGGATTACAGGTGCATGCCACCATGCCCAGTCTTAAATTGGTTAATTTCTTTGAATTAGGTACTCAGTGCTGGGATTACAGGCACGTGCCTCCATGCCCGGACTCAGTGCGCCTGAGGGCGGGGCCAGTGCAATATGCAGTGCCAGGGATTGAACCCCAGTCCTTGTGCTTGCCTAAGCAGGCGCTTCGTCCGCTGAGCTATCTCGCCAGCTCTCTCTTTTTTTTTTTCCTTGCCATTTCCTGCAGATTACAGGCATGCACCACCATACTTCCAGTGATATATATTTTTTCCTGGTGATACTTTCTAATCAGACCCCACCCCATGTACTATGAATTGAACCTAAGACCTTTCCAGTGAGCCACATCTCCAGTTCTTCTTCTTCTTCTTCTTCTTCTTCTTCTTCTTCTTCTTCTTCTTCTTCTTCTTC
>NW_004524688.1:6964795-6969157 GCF_000260255.1 Octodon degus
TTTTTTTTGGCGGAACTGGGGTTTTGGAGCCCAGTCTGATCTTGAACTCGTGGAGATCCTCCTGCCTCAGCCTCTCAAGTGCTGGTATCACAAGCATGTGCCACCATGCCTGGCTCATTTTTAGCTTTCTATTTTTTAAATTTTTTAGGTTAAAGAAAAAGAAACAAAAAACAAAAATCAAACAAAACACCAAAATTCCAAAACAATATGATTGGAGGGTAACAATGCCTAATACATTGTGTATTGTTATCTTTAAATTAGTTACTCAGAGTACTAGATATCAGCACTTAATTATCCAAATATTAGCACAAACCTTTCTAATATTCTCTTCAATGAACTGAGAGAAATTAGTAACATAACTATTTAAACTAATATATATATTTTTTTTTCCAGCTACTGTAATACTAGTTAGCTATATCTAAAAATATGTGGAGCTCTAGAAATGCTCTTTCATGACTGTCTGCAGTTGCACTACCCTGGTAGCCTCAATACCCTAAATTGCCTCCAAGTGTTTTATCTTTCGTGGTCATTCTGACTCAGGGAAGGAGGTAGAGGTTGCACCATGACAGATCTGTTGAGTAAGGTGGATGCAAACGCAGAGTCCTGCTTTTATGAACCCACCTTTCCACTGGATGGCACGTGGCAGGCTTCACCTGGTGTTGACCTCATCTTCAAAAGACACGAGACAGCACTTGTACAACTGTTCTTTTTTGTTTGCAATCTTTCTTTTTTTGTCTTTTTTTTTTTTTTTTGAGACAGTGTCTCACTATGCAATCCAGGCTGGCCTTAAGCTCACTTTGTAGCCCAGGCTACAATCCTCCTGCCTCTGCCTCCCGAGTGCTGGGACTATAGTTGTGCACCACCACACCTGGTGATCTTTCATTTTTAAAAAATCAGCCCAGGTTTGCGTATGTAGGATTTGCATTCCTTGTGCAGAGTGGGTTCATAAGATACCTTCATTCCTCTCATTCCCTTCCTTCTCTACTTTTGATCCCCTTTCCATTTGAGAAAGACCTATCTCCCTCCTTCATATTATGTGCCTTTTACTTCACTCGTTACTTAGAATTTGGTTTTTTCACATAAGATAAATGATGTGACAGTGAAGCATGTGTGATTCATTTCATTTAACATTATGCCGGAGAGATGGCTCAGTGGAATAAGCGCATCCCTGGCAAGTGCAAGGACCTGAGTTCAATCCCTGGTTCCGCCAAAAAAATCATTTAACATTATGGTCTTGAGGTATAGGATGTGGTGTTTCCTTGCAGTTTTAGGTTGTTATGAATAAATATATAAACACTGTCTTTTTATTTTTTTATTATTATTTTTTGGCAGAGCTGGGGATTGAACTCAGGCCCTTGTACTTGCCAGGGAAGCGCTTATTCTACTGAGTCCTCTCCCCGGCCCCGGGGATTGAACTCAGATCCTTGCATTTACCAGTCAAGCACTTATCCTACTGAGCCCTCTCCCCAGCCCCTAAACATTGTCTTTGAGGCTTTTGTGTGAACATAAGTTTTCAAATCATTTGGGTAACTTATAGGGGCATAATTTCCAGGTTGTCTGGTACAATGTGTTTGTCTTGGAAGAAATCGTCAGACCAAATTCCAGGGGGCTTCCCAGTCTCGCCAGCAGTGCCTGGGAGCTCCTGGTGCTTCACCCACTTGCTGGAAATTGGGGCCAGCACGTTTCTGAAAAATCTATGGTAGGAGGGGGCCGGAGAAATAGCTCAGTAGAATAAGCGCTTGCCTGGCAAGTGCAAGGGCCCAAGTTCAATCCCCGGTTCCGAAAAAAAAAAAAAAAAAAAAAATCTATGGTAGGAGACGCACAGCAAAACATTTGTTGTCTTTCACTATGCAACCCAGGCTAGCCTCGGACTCAGTGATCCTCCTGCCTTAGCCTCCCAAGTGCTGGGATTACAGGCCTGCGCCACCACACCCTGCCATTTGCCATCTTCATCCTTTCTAAGTGCAGGGATGTGCAAGCATTTCCAGAGCTCTTTTGTCTTACAAAACCGAGATGTGGGCCCACCAAAGGCAGCCCATTCTGGCCCCTCAGTCTGCTCCTCTTCCTACTTCCTGTCAGTCTGTGTTCCTCATATGAATGGAATCAAACAGGATTTGGCCGCTGTGTGTGTGTGTGTGTGTGTGTGTGTGTGTGTGCACGCGCACGCGCGCGCTCATAACTGTGGCTTTGGGGGGCAGGCCTAAGGTTCTGTCACTGAGCTGTACCCTCAGCCCATTTTGTTTTGAAATGGTCTCACTAAATTGCCCAGGATGGGTTTGAATTTATAATCTTCTTGATTATAAATAACTGAATCATGTGATAAAATCCATTATTTATTTATTTATTTATTTATCTATCTATTTATTTGTATTTAGGATAGGGTCTACAGGGTCTCACTACACAGATCGGACTTGTAGCGATCCTCCTGTTTTCAGCCTCCCAAGCACTACGATTACAGGCACACCACCATGGCCACTCTCAATTCCCTCTCAAGGTGTCCCGGAAGCAGGACCAGCATGGCATGTCAGGAATCGAACCCAGCTCCCTGTGTCTGCCTAAGCAGGTGCTTTAATCCACTGAGCTATCTGGCTGGCCTTTATTTAATTTTTTTTCAGACAGAATCTCTTTACATGGTTTAGGCTGTCCTTGAACACAGCATGTAGCCCAGTCTGATAATAAACTCGGGGAGATCCTCCTGCCTCAGCCTCTCAAGTGCTGGGATCACAGGCATGTGCCACCATGCCTGGCTCATTTTTAATTTTTTTTTTAAAGTATAACATTCAATTTATTACTTATTTCTCAAGAGAGTTTTCTTCAGTCCATTAAGACTCAGCTCCCCTGACATGGGCTTTGGTGGAGGCCGAGGGGCAGTACCAGCAGGTATAAATCGGGGTGCAGGAGTTTGGTCCTTTCGGGCTTCACGAGATCGATTTCTGACCACTTTGCTGTGAATGGCACAACTCACACAGTAATGCAGCTTCACATACAGCTCGGGAAGCACATAACCGTCGAAGACGCTCACTTCGGAAATGTCCCTGACGGCGAGGCCTCCACTATGTTCCGAATGACAAACTTCTTAATGGCCTTATCCTTGGGTACGCACCGGGCGCAGTTCGTGCAGCGAATAATAGGCTGCACATGACCACAGCCCTTTTAGGCACGACTGCTTTTTTTTTGTCATCTTGGAAAGGAGGACCCCATTTTTAGCTTTTTATTTTTAAAAACTTTTTTTTTGGAACCGGGGATTGAACTCAGGCCCTTGCACTTGCCAGGGAAGCGCTTATTCTACTGAGCCATCTCCCCAGCTCCCTTTTTTTTAAATATATATTTGGTACAGGGTCTTACAACGTAGCTTGGACTGTGATCCTCCTGTCTTCAGCTTCCCCAGCACCAGGATTACAGGTGTGCCCCACCATACACCCAGTTATACTTTTTTTTTCCTTTGGTGATACTTTCTAATCAGACCCCACCCCATGTACTGTGGATTGAACCCAAGACCTTTCCATTGAGCCACATCTCCAGTTTTTTGTTTTTTGTTTTTTTTTGTTTTCTGTGAAGGTGTATTCCACAGAGGGGCTCAGTCCTTTTTGGCAGTTGCCTTCCTGAGCATGGTGGCCAGCACGCTGCTCAGCTCATCACACGTCCTCATGGCGCAGACCTGTATCCCCACCTTTTTCTTGACGCACTTGAGGGCGCGCCTGTCCTTGGAGACCTTGAGCAGCTTCATGGCGCGCCGCTCCTAGGAGGCGAAGCCACACACCTCCCAGACCATATCCCACACGAACTTGGTGTGTTTGGGGAGGCATCTGCGTTGGCTGCTGTGCCTCGGTTTGCTCACATTCTTTGTCACCTTGTAGCCATTGCTGAGGCCCTCGGCCATGGGATAGTGCATAACCGTGGTTACTGTTCTCCAATGGTTGCTGTAGCGGAAGGACCAGAGCCGTGTGGAACTCCACATCTCCAGTCCTTTTAAAATTTTTATTTTGAGGGCCGGCCAAATAACTCAGCGGATTAAAGCACCTGAAAGCAGGCGTGGGGGGTTGGGGGGCTGGGGGATGGGGGGTGGTTTGATCCCTGGGCCTGTAGTGCTGGCCCCACCCCCGGGGCGCCATGCCCCCACCACCATGCCCAGTTCTTAGGCCACACGGTGGGCACCTGCATCTGGGGCCAAGAAGGTGCCCTGGGGATCCAGGCAGAGACCGCACAGCATGTGGGGCTGGGGATTGAACTTGGGTCCCTGTGCTTGCCAGGTAGGTGCTTATGCCTCTGAGCTATTTCTCTGGCCCCCTTATTTCTTCTTCTTCTCCTTCTCCTCCTTCTCCTCCTCCTCCTCCTCCTCCTCCTCTTATTTCTTCTTCTTCT
>NW_004524688.1:6969709-6971977 GCF_000260255.1 Octodon degus
CTTCTCCCTCTTCTCCTCCTTCTCCTTCTCCTTCTCCTTCTTGTTTGTTTTGTTTTTTTGGAACCGGGGATTGAACTCAGGCCCTTGCACTTGCCAGGGAAGTGCTTATTCCACTGGGCCATCTCCCCAGCCCCCTTATTTCATTTTGACATAGGGTCTCACTAAGTTGCCCAAGCTGGCTTCAAACTTGAGCTCTCCTCCCTCAGCCTCTGCAATACCTGGGATCACAAGGCCGCACTACTGTCCCTGTCTGTCAGATGGTTTTCTAAAGTGGTTCTACTATTTTAACTCACTCCAAGATGTATCAGAACTCTAGTAGCACCATTCTCCTTCCAATACCTGATATTGCCAGTGTTTTTTGTTTGTGGAACCAGGGACTGAACTCACACCCTTACGCTTGCCAGGGAAGTGCTTATTCCATTGAGCCATGTCCCCGGCCCTTGCCAGTGTATTTAAAGGTGAGTTTTTCCAGGTCCGGGTTGGTGGCACATGCCTGAAATCTCAGCACTTAGGAGGCTGGGGCATGAGCTAGAGAGCAACACCTTGTCCCAAAAAACAAAACCAGAAGGTACTGAGTATCTTTTTATGGCTAGTTTGATAACTTCTTTTGGGAGGTGTCTGCCTCAGATTTTTGCCACTGTGATGGTTAATTTTGCTACCTTGCTATGGGAGGCGCAGGGGGCACTAAGGTGTCATCCCTGTGTGTGCCTAGGAAGGTGTTTCTGGGGGAGACCAAGTGAAGACTCACCTTTCCCGTTGTGGGTGGTCCTCAGCCAGTCTGCTGCAGGGGAAAGTGTGAGCTTGGGTGTCCGTCTTCCCCTGCCCTTGGACTTCACCCACCAGGCCTCTCACAGCTGCTTCTCAGCTCTTCTGACTCTACTGAGCTGAGGCACCCGCGAGCGCTCCAGAACTCCAGCTGCTGGTGGCAGATGGTGAGACCTTCAGGCTCCATAATGCATGAGCCGGTTCCCATAATAAATCTCTCATATGAGGTGTGATCCAAAATACAGGGAATGTTTCAATTTTTAAAAATGTATTACAGAAAAAGACACAGTGCCATAAATCCCCCCCAGGTCCTCCCCTTCACTTTGAATACACTTACCTCATCATTGCTGCCGCTTGCTGAGCAAATCCCGCAAGTCCTCTCTCGAGTCCTCAGTTGTGCTGCTGCTGCTGCGGCTGCCTCGGCGATATCCTGAATCCATTCACAATGTTCTCCTTTCATGGTTATGGTGACTACCGAGCCAGAGCTGGTGACTAAAGCTGGAGAAAGGCACACGGTGACGTCTTGACGTGATGTTGGATGGCACTTGGCAGCAGAATTCACTGCAGCTTTGATCACACTTTGTAAAGACACTCACAAAAGAGGACCTGCAGAACTGCTCTGGAGAGCAGCAAGAACAATGGGCCGAGCGCTTCTAGTAAGGGGGAGGATTTTGAGGAAACATCTTGAATGTTTAAAATTTAAACATATTTAAATGTCTATTTCAATCATACCTCGGGCCTGGGAGATGGCTCAGTGGAATAAGCGCTTCCCTGGCAAGTGCAAGGGCCTGAGTTTTTCAATCCCCGGTTCCACAAAAAAAAAAAAGAAAAGAAAAAAAAAGAATCATACCTCATATCTCCATATATCCTCTTGGTTCTGCTCCTCTCCCCAACAAGACTTGCTGCATTTCCTGCAGCTATTCTATGGCCTCCACGTTTTATATAAGGCTGGTCATTTTCTACAAATGAAACTGTTCTGGGACTTTGATTAGAACTATATTGAATCTACAGTTTGATTTGAGACAATTAAAGTTCAATCAATCTCTAGTCTCCCACTTTTTTTTTTCTTTGAGACAGGGTCTTGCTATGTAGTCCAGGCTGGTCCTAAACTCACTATGAAACCCAGGTACTAACAGCGATCTTCCTGCCTCAGCCTCCCAAGTGCTGGCATTATGGGTGCACACCACTATGCCCAGTTCAGTGCTGTATTCTTGCTGGGGCAACCATGCTGTAAGGAACAGAGCAAGGCTGGCTAAAGCCACCAGGAAAACCAGGAGCTACTTCTTCAGACTTCTGGAGGCATGGGTGGGCAGCTGAGCTCAGGGATCTGTTTCCCTGGCTTCTGGGGCATCTTGTCTTACCCCAGAAAAGAGGCAGATATGCTTGGCCATGTTCCTTTGTTTCAAAGTTATTTTATTTTTGGCAGAACCGGGGTTTGAACTCAGGTCGCTGCACTTGCCAGGCAAGCACTTATTCTACTGAGCCATCTCCCCCGCCCTTTCA
>NW_004524688.1:6972077-6979673 GCF_000260255.1 Octodon degus
TTTTTTTTTTTTTGGTGGAACTGGGGATTGAACTCAGGCTCTTGCACTCGCCAGAGAAGCACTTATTCCACTGAGCCATCTCCCCAGCCCCTCCTTTGTTTCTTCTCTTTCTTCTCACCCTCTGCTCTGCTCCCTTCCTCCTTCTTTTCTTCTTCTCCTCTTCTTCCTCCTCCACCTTCTCCTTCTTTAGTTGTAAACACGTTTATTTTGGCTCTTGGTTCTGGTCCCAGGCTGCGGGGCCACATCTGGTGGTTCCTTCTTCCTGGCTGGGTTCCGGGGCCCAGGGCATCAAATAATGAGAGGCAGGAATATGGTCTTTTTGTCTTTTCTGTGTGCTGTGGCTGTGGAGGTGTGTATGTGTGACATGTGGAGTTCCAGCAGCCCCTCTACAAGCCAGGAGGACAGAAGCCCACCTGCTAGGGATGTTGCAGCAGCACAATGCAAGAGCCTGGTCCTTGACTGGCGCAGTCCCCACTGTGGGAGATCTGGTTCTCTGACAGCGACAGGTCCTGGGACTGGAATCTCCCGGGAACTGGGTTTTGTGCCTCTGCACTAGCGCATCAGGCACACCTGTGCAGTGACTGCAAGAACGTGCACAGTATGGTGGCTGATAAGGCTCAGCTGTTCCCAATCTTCATCACACAGGGCTTATCACTCAGCTCTGTGGGTCGAGGAGGGAAGACAGTTGTGGGGACTGGGTCAGGCAGCTCACTGCAGCCACTGGGACCCTGACCCTGAGAGCCCTTCTCAGAGGCAGGCTGGAAGTAGGTACCCTGTACCCCGAGTGCCCAGCTGGGGGTCACTCTCTCACTTCACCATTACTGGAGGCCCAAAACCCTCAGTACAACTGTTTCTGATCCTAAGATCACTGATTCTGTCACCACCTTGAGTCCCCTGATCCCAAGGGCCTGAGTTCAATTCCCAGTTCTAAAAAAAAAAAAAAAAAAAAAAAAAGTCCTCTGGGCCTTGTCTTGTTAACATCTAGCCTAATATAAACAACCGCTGGCATCAGACACTTCTGATCAGGGCACTGTATTATTTGATGTTGTTCCGGTGCTGGAGCTTGAAGCCCAGGGCCCCCACACACAAGTTCCATCTAACGCTGAGCCATGGGCACAACCCAAGACTCCACGTGGGTTTCTCTTCAATCTCCTCACCTTTGCTCATCCCAGCTATCAGTTTTGTGCTCCTGCTGGGTTCTCTGGCAATAGCAGCGTCACCGCAGTGGTTCTAACCTGTGCCATTACTGCTGCTGCTCAGGAGCAACCAAAGGCTCCCCGCACTGGGCAGATCTGTAGTCAGGGAGAACTGCGTTCTGATTGGTTAAGGCCAGACTTCTCTAGCCAATCATGATGCAAGAAGGTAGCACTGATGCGATTGGTCTCTCAGGCTGGCACCGCTGCTAGGGTGGGGCAGGAGCCCCGACGGAAGCCCCAGCAGGCAGGTACTTTTCTTCTAGGGAAGCATCAGATGCAGGGCTGTGAATGCTGGCTCTTCCTCTTAGTGGCTGAACCTTGTTTTCCTCATCTGTGCAGTGGGGCTCTGGTCTCAGGCACAGTCCTTCAGTCTCTGTGAGTTCTGCCATTGTCCCGTCCGCACTTCCTGCTTTGGAGCAGAGACCAAAGAGACTTGCGTGCACTCACCCGGAAACGTCTTCCACAGCACCGCCCTGGGCCAGGGGCTGCAGGGTCCGTGGGTGCCCCCCAGGGGGGCAGGTTCCCTGAACCCTGGGTACTGCCTGCTATGTAATGGAGGAAGTACCTGCGAAGGCGCAACCATCCTGGAAGTGTGCAGTGGCTCCTGGTACCCTGGAGGCCTTGAGTTCTCCAGGCAACAGAATGGACAAATACTCCATGCAAGGCACTGCGGGAGGACATGACGGCTGACTTCTTCGGGAGTGGTGGTGGCAGTCAGCAGCCTCTGGGCCCAAGGACCTGCGGACCTTGGGCCATGCAGACAGGGGTTCAGGGCGAGGGTGACTGGGTGGGGGTGGCTCTGCCCACACCCTGACCCGGATACAGGGTTTCCCTGGTTGCCCTGGGTCAAGGAAAGAAAACCAAGTAGCTGTGGAGTTTCCTCTCCCACTTTCTGCCTGGTCTTTATAACAAACTCCTGTTGGGTGCTTGGCAGCATCCCGGCTGTTCCGAAATGCTTCGATGGATCTGGTATGGTCTGTGGTAAGATCCTCAGTGTGGAGTGGGAGGCAGCGATTTAAGAGGTCAAGCCTGATGGGAGGTCCTTAAGGCATCGAGTTCGACAAAGGGATTGTGGGACCTGAGCCTTCCCAGGGTCTTGCTGGGCCATGTGACCTCCCCCGACACTCCTGCTATGATGTGACATAAGGGCCTTCCCCAGAGCTGAGCAGATGCCAGTGCCACACCCTCACACTTCCAAAACTGTGAGCTAAACAAAAATTTTCTTTACAAAATGAACCTGCCTCATGTACTGCACTATGGTAATGATGTACACACAGAGCAATGCCAGCGGTCTTTTGGCTCTTTGCTGCTGTGCAACAAATGACCCCACAACTCAGTGGGTTAAAACAAACATCTGTCACTTCCCATACAGTGTCCGGGTAGGCAAGTAGCTTACCTGGTCAGCTGTCACTTGTGATGCGTCCACTTGGACACCCAGGGTACTGGGGGAGCACATCCCTGGGTGTATCTGGGTGGGTCATGAAGATACAACCAGGGCTCTGTGTCTAGGCCCTCACGCCTTCCCCTCTAACACTGTTCCCGTGCTCTGCTTTGCTGCTACCATGAACCTTCCACCATGGCGGTTGGGCCTTGGAGCCAACTGACCATGGACTGAACTTCCTGATACTTTGAGCTCAATTAAACCTCTCCTTTATTTTGTCGGATCTGGTGTTGTCCAGCAGTGGGAAAGTTGATCAGCACCCCTTCTTCTCCCACGAGCTGTGGTCAGGCTGGTGCTGGGAGGGCAGCATCTGAGGCTTTGATCAGGGCTTGAAGAGCCACTGCTAAGCTGTATGGAGACCACTGGCAGGAGGAGAAAAAAAAAAAAAAAAAAAAAAGAAAAGAAAAAAGACATGGTGGCACAGGTTTATAATCTGAGCACTCGGGAGGCTGAGATAGGATTGTTGCAAGTTCGAGACCAGCCTGGACTACAAAGTGAGCTAAAACCAGCCTGAACTGCATAGCAAGACTCTGTCTGAAAAAAAAAAAAAACAAAAAAACTAAAAAGGGGCCGGGGAGATGGCTCAGTAGAATAAGTGCTTCCCTGGCAAGCATAGGGGCCTGAGTTCAATCCCCGGTTCCGCAAAAGAAAAAGAAAAAGAAAAGGGGGGGGGGGGGGGGGGGATGAGAGATTTCAAAACAGAAGCTTCAGAAGAATATTCCAGAACCTAACCTAGAAGAGACACCACCTCTGCCCTGCTCCACTGGCCCCACAGGCTTACCCTGGCTGCCAGGAGGGAATGCCCCGGGGCGTGGGCACAGGAGACTGGCCACACTGGGTGGTAGCCTATTTCTCTGTGGGTGTAGCTGCCTTTCAGCTCGTTTTAACCTTTAATTAGCCAGTTTCGTTACCCAGATGCCTCAGTTCTACTCGAGGAGACTGAGGGTCACACCCAAGAAGCAGAATGTGGCTCTTCAGGATTCTTTTATGTAGGGCCCCATGAGCCCAGACAGCCTCCAGGATAGACAAAGAATTAGATACTTTCTCCTAATTTCTTTCTGCTCAAAATATTCATACTTGCTACACGGAAATCCTTTTCTGTGACACTCAGATTTTGCCTGTCTTGGTGAAGCAAACGAAGGAACACACCGTCCACACAAGCCATGGCTATAACCTCGTCAGCAACACAGAACGATCAGCGCCCCTTCTCCACCCTATCCCTGAAGGCATGAAGTGGACACAAGGGGACTTCCAAACAAGCCAGTGTCTGGGACCTTGGCAAGACAGCCAGCAGCAAGACTGCATGAGACAGGGACGTTGGCTTGGGGCAACCTGGCTCAGGGACCTTGTGACAGCCAGGGATTAGGGGATCATGTATCACTTCTCTACCTCACACAGCCTCCATGGAAATCAAATAAACAATCTTGCTCATTTTTAGAGACATTAAATGTATCAATATGATTTTTTTTTGGGGGGAAGGGCTGACTTCAGGCTGCCTTAAGGGTGGATCTGATAAGGCATGTAGATCTGGGGATCAAACTGAGGTCCCTGGCACCTGACTGGGTTTGCCCAAGCAGGTGCTTCAACAACTGAGCTAACTCACAGGCCCCACAAATGTATCAATATGAAAGCCACCAGGTAGCAACTGGAGGGCTGGAGAGGGAAGCAGATGGACTCACGATGGATTGTTATCATGTGTTTCTGGTGTCCTTGGTTCCCTCCTGTTGCTGACCACATGAGCCTGGGGGCTCCTTCTCATAGGCCAGCAGTAGGGTGCCCACCCCAACTTGGTGCCCCTCCCGCCAGGCTTCTCTCAGCTTGTTTCAGGAACTTCGGATACCCACTGAACCGGGCAGGACAGACATAACAGGAGCATGGTCAGGCAGGAGCTGGTGGCCATCCCAGCCCTGGCATCTCACGGGCCCAGCCCTGGCCTGAGCTTAGCAGTCTGGAGTCCCAGCCTGGACCAGCAGGGTGGAGTGGAGCCTGCTGTCTGGACTTTCACTCCTTGTGCCCTCTCCTTGGGCACCTTCTTAGCATCCTACCAACATCTGGCATTGGCAACCTTGATTTGGCAGGTGAAAAACGACACCCTGTGCCACTGGAATGTGCACTGCTTTGGTCTTCGAGGGCTTTCTTTGGGGCAACTGGGGAATATCACAGTCTTTGTCCCTTTCAAACTAACGTGCTCCAGTGGCTCAAGAACAAAGCCCTTGTGCTGTGCTAGGAATGCAAATGCAGCCTGTGGGTCTGTTCTGGTGTGCGGCTGGGAGTGACCCTGGCCCGAGGTCTCTACATATTCAGGTCAAATCTTATTAGTTTTGGTACCAGGAGATAGGTTTTTTTGTTTGTTTGTTTTTTGTTTTCAGAACCAGGGATGAAACTCAGGCCTTTGTACTTGCCAGGCAAGCGCTTATTCTACTGAGCCATCTCTCCGGCTTGGTTTTGGTACCAGGGATCAAACTCAGAACCTTGTATTTACCAGGCATGGACTTAAGCTGCTGAGCTATCTCCCTGGCCCTTCAGATCAAACCTTAAAATGGTTTTACATTTACTGCTTTGTTGTTAGCATTTTTTTTTTCAGTACTTGGGATTAAATCAAGGACCTTCATATTGAGCTACACTCTTATTCCTTTTTATTTTTATTTATTTATTTATTTTGGTGGAACCGGGGATTGAACTCAGGTCCTTGCGCTTGCCAGGCCAAGTGCTTATTCCACTGAGCTATCTCCTTGGCCCCTTTATTTTTTATTTTGAGACAGGGTCTTGCTAAGTCACTCAGTTGCTCAGGCTGGGCTCAAACTTGCAATCCTCCTGCCTCAGCCTCCCAGACTGCTGGGATGACAGTTATGTGCCAGCCAAATAGCTCACACCATCAGCAAATATTTAGAGAGCCCTCTCAGGGTCACATATAACCCAGCAAGAAAGACAAAGTGCAGAAAGTACTCAGAATCTAGCTGGAGGAAAGAGAAATAAATCACCTGTATACCGGCTAAGAGGCACCTGCTAGGGTGACCAAATAGGAGGAGTGGTCCAGAGAGGAGATAGCAGGATGGGGCTTGGATGTGTGCCAGGGAAAGGGGGAGGGTCTTCTGTGAAGACAAAGCTTGAGCAAAGATTAAAAAGAGATGGAGGAAGGCAGGCAGTGCAGAAGCGCTGGGGTGAGTGCAGCAAGGTGTATCCATAGATACTTAGAGGGTGGTGGGGTGAAGGGTGCAGCCCAGGGAGGAGGCCAACTCTGACAGGGCCTGTGGGTTCCCAGGTGTCTTGTCTGGGTGGCAGGTAGACGGGCTGACAATCTCCAGCACAGCAATGCTGGCAAGTGAACAGGCCTGCCGTCTCCAGAATGAGAGCTATGAGCCGGGTTTATCTGTAGCCCAGCACTTGGGTCCACAGGCCCAGCCTCATGGTCTGCCTGCCTCTGCGCATCTTTCAGGGCTGGGGTTTCTGACCCGCCTGTGTAGGGGGTCCCTGGCAAGGTACAGGCCAGTGATGGTGTCACACAGCCCAGTGAAGCCTCCAGGAAGAGAAAGGGATACGCTCAGGTGCTTTGTCCTGTGCTTATCACAGCAGCCAGATGTGGCGCACCAGGTCCGCAAAGGCCTCGTGGAGTCTCAGTTCCCTCTGGATGGAGGCGCTTAGTATCTTATAAAATGACGCGTTGGGACCAACAAAGCTCTCCAGTTCCGCGTGCTGATCAGAGTTGCGGACGCCGCTGGACAAGCGGAGGGTCCCTGGAGAGCGTGACGGGGTCTCGCCCAGGTTTTAAGTGCAGAAGCTGACGGGGTGGGGGTGGGGGCGGAAGGAGGGCCGGAAGGGGCAGCAGGCGGAGGCGAGGACACCCGGCTGCTACAGCACCTGCATCGGACCTCGACCCTGGGGATAGAGGGGCGTTCAGGACTCGTTGCTCTAGAGCGGCTCTGCCGCGCTCTCATTGGGTGTTCTGCTGCCGGCCCGTGATTGGCTTTTGCTACCTGCTCCCGACCAATCGGCGCACGGCTGCTGGCGAGACTTGTAAGGGTTGGCAAGCCGGGCGTTTTGGACCCTCGGGACCACCGACCGGACGGGCAGAGCCAAGCTCACGCCCCTCCTCAGGACCCCTCTCCCCCTGGTCTAGGTCTGCCCTGAACACCTCGCAGAATCCCGGGAGACCCCTGCCTTTTATGCTCTCCCCTTGCTCCTGGCCTGCGGGCCAGAAGAATGTGCTGGTTCCTGCTTGTAAAAACTATATGGTGGGGGCCGGGGAGATGGCTCAGTGGAGTAAGAGCTTCCCTGGCAAGTGCAAGGGCCTCAGTTCAATCCCCGGTTCCGGAAAACAAAACAAAACAAAACAAACCTATATGGGGGGGGGACGAGGTGGGGGGGACGAGGTGGGGGGGAGGGAGCACAGCAGCGCCTGCCTGGCAAGTGCAAGGTACTGAGTTTGATCCCTGGTACTCAGGCGGCACGATGGTGCATGCTTGCCAATGCAGCACCGCAGGAACCTGAGGCAAAGCTTGGGCAACTTAGCTAAAGAAGACCCCCTTTTCAAAATAAAACATTGGGGCTGGGGAGATAGCTCAGTAGAATAAGTGCCTGCCTGGCAAGCGCAAGGGCCTGAGTTCAATCCCCAGTACCACACACACACACACACACACACACACACACGCACACGCACATAAAATCGCAAAATAAAACATTAAAAAATGGCTGAGCATGTAGCTCAGTGGAAAGGCCCGGAGTTCAATCTCCAGCATAACTCCCCAAGTTACCAAAATTTGGAATCATCTTTCTGTATTTTCTAATTTATGTTACTTTAATGAGTATGTTGTTTGTAATGGATTACTGCTCCAAAACAGACTGGGCATGGTGGCGTATGTCTGTAATCCCAGCTCTTGGGAGGCTGTAAACAGGCAGCTCACTATAAGTCCGATCTAGAAGTGAGACCCTGAACACCCTGTAGACCCCTCATATATATAT
>NW_004524688.1:6979773-7026229 GCF_000260255.1 Octodon degus
ATATTTGAAGTCGTATAACAATAATGAAGGTGGAAGGCTCCCCATGCCTTACCAGACCTGCCCTTCAGGCAGCCTCAGCCAGTCCCCCAAAAAATCCTTCTCAATTAAAAAAATAGTAATAATAATGAAGGCAGAAGGAAAGTGCTGGTCCAGATGTGGAGGAACCAAAACCCTGGCACAGTGCTGAGGTCTGGTGGTTTGACAACAGTTCCAATCCTTGGCCTCCACCAGTGCCTTGGATCCTGGTTTTCCCAGGGCTGATGGCAGCAACATTACTCATAGGAGCAAAACAGTGGAAACACCTGTGGAGATAGCTCAGTGGCATAAGTTCCTGCCTGGCAAGCACAAGGTCCTGAGTTTGATCCCTGGTGTCCCTGATGAGGAATAAACCAACACGGACTATGAAATAGCCTTGGCAAGGAGGGACATTCTGACACTTACGGAACATGAGGACTTTGAAAACTCCATGCTGAGTAAAGTAACCCAGCCACAAAGGACACATTCTTTGTAACTTCCCTAGAATAGAGGAATTCACGGAAGCCAATCAGCGGCACACACACATAACCCTTGCACCCTGAGCTGCTGGTGGCAAGTTCAATTGAGACCCCTGGGGAACCTAGCAACTTAGCCCCTGGGCTTGAAGTAAAACTAAAAAGGGACAGGGATATAGTTCACTAAGAAGGCCCTGGGTTCATAATTTTATACAAAATTTTAAGAAAGAAAGAAAGAAAAAAACCCGAAAAAGTGGATTAGAGGTTGCTGGCAGGTGGGGAGAGAAGGAATGGGAAGCTATTGCCTAATGAGCACAGAGTCCCCGAGATGATGACAAAGTCCTTCCAATGGATGGGAGTGACAGTTGCACAATCCCACAAATGTACTTGTCATTGGACTATGCACTTAAAAATGGTTAAAATGGCAAAATTTATCTGCACGCACTTTACAATTTTAAAAAGAATGCAGTATCACCAGACCATTGAATCACACACTTTTTTTTTTCCTCTTTTTGTATTTTAGGAAAGGGTCTACAGGGTGTTCAAGGGTCGCACTCCTAGATTGGACTTGTAGTGATTCTCTTGTTTACAGGGTGTTCAGGGTCTCACTCCTAGATTGGATTTGTAGTGATTCTCCTGTTTACAGCCTCCCAGGAGCTGGGATTACAGGCGTGCATCACCATGACCAGTCTTGATCATCGTCTCAGCGCGCCCTGCCCCGCACAGCAGGTCGGGGGGGATCGAACCCTGGTCCCTGCTCCTACTTACTGGTGCTTTGATCCGCTGAGCTATTTGCCCGGCCTTTGAATGACACACTTCAAATGAGTGCATTTTATAGTGTGTAACACAGCTGTTACAAACTACAGCATGTGCGGTCTCTCTCCGTCTGGGTGTGGCAGGATCTAGAAGCCTTGAGTACTTCTGGGTGGGCCGGGGGTTGCTTACCTCCGAGAGAAAGAGAGTAGCAAGACCTCTGAGGTGTGTGCCCCGGGATACAGAGTGGGCTGTGACCCTCCCTTGGAAGGTCGGACACACAGCTACGGGTGATGAGGATAAAGGAGATCCACCTCCCGACGCATGCTCGCAATGAGACGCTCCCCAGGCGCCTTCCATCCTGGCCAGGTAACCTTAACCAGTCCCACCTTTTCAAGACCCTAGTGGAGTAACCCAAAATGCATCTTGCTTTTCTGTCCCCATCACAGCAGCGCCCTTTTTGATTCCTGAGCTGCTTATGATGCTACCAGGAGCACAGAACTCGCTGCGAGGAGTTCCAAGGTTGGCTCTACAAAATCGTCTGCCTTCTGCTCATCCTCTGTCCCGGCTCAGGGTCTTGAGAGGCCGCCATCCCAGGCATGGCCGCTAGAGAGCACCCCTGCACCACTGCTATCTGATGCCGCTGCGGCGGAAGGGCCCCCTCGGTGGGCGTCGAGGTTGATCTTCTGGTTTACATCAGCCTTGTGAGACGAGGGCCAGGGCGAGAGGCTGCAGAAATAAAAAAGAACTGGTCCTACGGACTAAACAAGCACTGTAAATCTGTCCCAGCCCTCTGTGCCTACCTGTGGACTGCCTTGGTGACCACCTTCTTTGTGGGCATCCAGGACAGCATTCAACAGGGACTGACTGTGTCCTGCGGGTGTCTGGGTACAGCAGAGCTCACAGCACCTCTCTCGTGTTCTATCCCCGCCCTGCTCACCTTAACACTCCACCCAAAGGCTGGGGGTGCGTGTGTGTGATTCTCCTTGTCATTTTCAAATCTAGAGAGCCACTGTTACTCTCTCCCCAATCCTCTCTGCGCTTGGCCTGTAGGAGGTCCCTGGAGACCAGGAAAGGGGTCAGCCTCCTCACAACGCTCAGGTCATGGTGGGAGCACCTGCAGTAGCTCTTCACTGATCCCTCCAATGGCAGACAGCTATGCCTTCCAACCCCAGTTCCCAGCTCTTTCCCAGATCCTAAGCAGAGCTGACCTCAGTCAAAGCTAGTGCCAACTCTGCCTCCTGGCTGGGGCTCCCAAGGGCTGATGAGGAAGGTCCCTGGTGGCCACTCTATCCTCCTTGGGAACTTGCCAGTAAATGCCAGCATGCCTCTGGTGGCCCAGGAACGGTTACCTGACATCAAGGGGGCAGACATGGTCTGGGTAATGCTGAGCACATCCTGGCATGTGACTGAGCAAAGGTACTCTAGTGTCCTACTGTCGGTGACCGTGTGCAGGCAGCTCCCCTGAGCCCCACAAGCCCTGCTCTCCTTGAGTGTAGGGAGACACTCTGGCCTGATCTTTGGAAGATGTTTGAAAAAGTGATCTTGCTAATGGTGATACCTAGAGCCAGGGCCTAGGCAGCTGGGACCAGAGGGACACAGAGGAAGCTGCTTGGTCTCCCAGACAGTGGCCACCCTTGGTCAGCTGGGTCACATCTAAATCACTGTGGCCTGCTTCAGCTGGGTGACCCAGGCCCTGGCTATCACTCTCACAATCTGCTTCCTTTATCCTCCAGCACCTCCTCCAAGCTCACTGGGTAGCCTCCTCTCCCTGGACAGAGCCTCCTAGCTTCCGGAGGCCTCTGTGTGACAGCAACAAGATGGCTTAGGAAAGAGGCTGTAGTGTTTGGGGAGCTCTAGTGCCATAAAGGGTTAAAGGGTGAGGGGCTGAGAAACCCAGAGGTGTTTGGACAGAACTGACCAGAGTGTTTGTCAGGAACATCAGCATCCTCCCACTTCCTGCCCACACTAGCAACCTCCAGTAACTTGCCCTCGCTCTTATCAGCAGAGGGGTCTCTTGCCTCCAAACAGCAGAGGAGAGGAGTGTGTCTGAGTCCTTATGGAACACCCGCAGAGACCTGGCTGTGCTGCTCCTGGCTCTGTTCCCTCTTCTTTCCCATCTACCCAGCTCCCAGCTACCCCAATGAGGCCTGTTTAATTGATTCAATTTGTTCAACAGTAAAAACAGTCTGCAGATGCCAGCCTTCCAGTACTCTCCTGTGGGGGCCGAAGACACCTCCAAAGGCCCTTGGGCTGCAAGTTTTTTCAGGGGCCACAAGCGTCAGGCTGCAGATGTGGCTCTGGACCCTTACTGCTTTTGGGGAGCTGGAATGACAGGGTGAGTACCAGGGTGGAGGTGCTCAGGGCCTGGCCCACTGACAGCTCAGAGAGGCTTCCAGGGGGCACTTGGGATCTGAACCTGTCTTTCTGTAGGGATGAGTTTGCTTTTACAGACTTCCAGGTCTGGAAGCTGACCTTGGAGATGACTTCCATTTTGGTGAAGCTATCATCCGAGGCCCTGGGCTGCCTCTTCACCACCACCCTCAGTTTGGGGAGCTTTTCCAAGTCTGCCCATGTTGGGAAGAGGGCCTGAGAATTCCCAGGGTCTCCTCTACCTGCAAGAACCTGTCTTGGGACAGGGGGCCTGTATCCATACCTACTGCCACCGTGGTTTCTCTGCAGCAGGTGCCTGAGGGGCCTCAGATGCTGCTGGGAAGGGCTCTCAGGATGCTACCAAGAAAGATGGTGGGCCTTAGGGTCAGGAGCCCTTGGCCTAACCCCTGACTCCTGGGTCCAGCCCAAAGCCTTCTACCCCTGTGAGGGCCCCTGGCTCCTGGGGCCACCACTTTCCACTCAGAGGGAGGCCACTGCTACAGACTGAGAGTGATTGAAGAGCCTGATGATTTAGGGAGCGTTTGCACAGCTGGCCGGGCAGGAGGGCTCCAGCCCCATGCCCACCTGGTCTCATGGGGAGGAAACCAGTCAGGGTAGAAACGAGCTCACCCTAAAGCCTGAGATCCGGATAAACCCCGACACCCCGTCTCTCCTGCTGGGTAATCTCCCACGTGCCCCTCTCAGGGAAAACCCAGAATCCTACTCTCGCTGAATACTAAATGCTAATAGATAAATAAATAAATAAATGCTAATAGACCCCCCAGTCCGTCTGTTTGGAGGTCTTTCTTGCCAGTTACCCGGAGACAGGGAGAAACCAGGGCAGGGAACTGGGGACAGAGAATGCAAGGGCTCGTCCAAGGTCAGCCTCAGCGGCCGCTGGCCCTAGACGAGTGCGTGAATAGGCCTGGGGTACGGGAGGGGCGTGCAGGAGGACCCCAGCCCGGGGTGGGCGCAGGGCTGAAGCACCGAGAACAAAAGGGCGCCCCGCCCCCGCCCCACTGGCGCGCTCTGGCCAATTGGTGCTGCAGCCGAGAACCGAGACCTCTGATTGGCTGAATAGGGACCAATCCCGCGCAAGGGCCGCGTGCCCTGAGGCCCCACGTGGGGCGGCGCGGCTGCTAGTGGGTGGGCGGGGAGTGAGCCTCGGCGGCGGCGCGCACAAAGACAAACCCAGACTCACGCTACTGGGACCTGCGAGCCGCAGCCCAAGTCTCTTGTCGCCCCAAGGTTCTGAGGGCGGCACCCAGGCTTCTCAAGCGCCGAGAGCGCGATGGCCCCGGCCTGGAGATAGCATAGTCGGCGTGGCGACTGTCCGCGGCGAAGCAAGCAGAGCCTCCGGGTTTTGGCCAGGAGGCCGAGGCGGCGGGTGGAAGGAAGGAAGACGCAGTCCGGGTATTGGGCGGTGGAGGAGCCAGTTTATTCATGGATGCAGCCAGTCATGGACACCTCCTCCTCTGATGCTCTGGGGACACAAACAGCAGTGGCCCGTGCGGAGGTTGGGGTGCGGTGCCGGGTTTCCCTCATTTCCATTAGTCTTCCCTCCAGCCGACTCCAAATGAAACATACAAGAATGTTTTTTGATATGGGCAATTGACACGGGCTTACATTTTTATGGCACCCTGAGACGGAGCATTTGAGGCGAGTGGAATAAATGGAAAATACATAAATTAGAGGAGAGATGTGCAGTACCCAGGCCAGCGACAAGGGGACGCTGCCACCATCCTAGAGAGGGAGGAGGAGGCCCCTTTGAGAGCTGTGACCTCGAGGAGGGGACGCTATGACCTGGCAGGGAGAAGCCTGGCAACATGCACCAAGCCGCACTTCCCCCCTGACTGCTGGGATTCCCCTGTGGCTGAATCTAGGCAGAAGCCAAGGGCCAAGGAAGCCTGCAGTCAGCCTCTGGGGCCCCGCGGAGCAGGTCAGAGGGGGTGAAGGAACCTCTTCCATAGTGCGCACTGCAGCATCTCTGGAAAGTGGTGGCTTTCTGTTTCGTGGGTGGTGACAGGAAATGTAGGTGGAGCCAACCTGTATGTATAGGGTGCTCCCGATGGCTGGGATGTGGAGCCAGACCTAGCCTCTCCCTCCTGCAGGATCAAAGAGCCCTTGTCCTCAGGGACTTTCCCTGGAGGGCTCTACAACAGAGGAAGAACTCCTAAGTGTGGAGTCACAAAACAGGATGAATGGTGGCCAAGGCACATTCTGATGCATCAGGAAGATGCTGCTCAGGGACTCTTTTTCTAGAAAGCCTTCCTGGTTATTCCATTTTCTTTAGGTACTGTTGGTTTCAGCAGGATGGACAATGAGTTTCCCTGCATTAAGTCCGAAATAAGGGTTTCCCTCAGAGTTGAGGCATTTATTCACTCCCTGAGTCTTTTGGGGACAGCTTTTCTTCACCTGGTGAGCTCAAGGAGGATAGAATACTGTCCAGGCTTGGAGAAGTTTATGACCCAGCAGAGTGTCCAAAATGAGGTGACCAGAGGGAGGACTCTGCAGAGTGGGAACAAGCGAGGAGGTGGCACCTGAGGTGGCTCTGAAGGAGCAGGCAGGATTGGAAAGTGGGGAAAAGCCAGGGTGTGGAGGTGATGTTAAGGGTCCTGAAGATATGGGTTCTGGCATAGTCTGGCTGTGTGAACAGCTGGCGTCTGCCATGAGGGAGTCGGGGCCCTGGCACTCTCCCCTGCTGTGATTCCCCACCTGTCTTCTGGTGACAGTGATGGGGTGGTGGCTGTCTAGAGTGGGGAGGGAGGAGGTGGGCTTAGTGCTCTGGCTTGCACTTGTAATTACCGGCTGGTAAGTACAAGCAAGGGAAGCCAAGCCTTCAATGTAAGCATTCATGAACAGGGAGGTGGCTTTGCAAGGTGTGGGCTGCCTATGGGGACTGTGGGGTTTTGAGTGAGGATAGCCCCCAGGGACACCAAAATTTACCTCATTTCCCTGTCACATGTGGCCATTATCACCAGCCATGGTTCTCCAGCACCTGTGTGGCCAGCACACTTTCTAGGCAGTTCTGCTAGGTGAGTGACACTGGGGAGCCACTGGGGTTCAGAAGCCTGGGCCCGGGAAAAGCAGCCTGTGTGGTTCAGGTGCTTGGGACTTGCAGGTACCCTTTGCTGCCAGAGTGGCCCTGCCATGCTGGAGAGGGCTATTAGGGTCACTAATCAAGGTCCAAGAGAGAAAATAGACCAGAAGGAGAAATGAGATCATAGAAGCACGAGAACTTGGCCTGGGGACAGCACAGAGATGAAACCTAGAGGATGGGTATAGTGGTACACACCTGTAATCGCAGCATTCTGGGAGGCCAAGGCAGGAGGATTGCCTGTTTGCTTATTTTATTTATTTATTTATTTATTTATTTATTTATTTATTTGTGGTACCAGGAATCGAACTCAGGACTTTGCGCTTGCCAGGCAGGCACTTAAGGATTGAATTGTATTGAGTTGAATTTAGTTAGACCTTTGAATTCAATTTAGCTAGACCTTGTCTTATCATTATTTATACCGGGAATCAAACACATGACCTTGTGCTTGCCAGGCAGGCACTGTACCACTGAACTATCTCCCTGGTTTAAAATTATTTTAAAAAATAGGGCTGGGGAGATAGCTCAGTAGAATAAGTGCTTGCCTGGCAAGTGGAGGGTCCTGAGTTCAATCCCCGGTACTGCAAAAAATAAATAAATAAATAATAATTAAAGAGAGAGAGAGAGAAGGGTTTATTTAGCTCACAGTTTGGGGGCCAGGGAGATGGCTCAGTGGAATAAGCTCTTCCCTGGCAAGGAAAAGGGCCTGAGTGCAATCCCCAGTTCTGCCAAAAAAATAAATAAACAAAATAAGATTATTTAAAAAATAATAAAATAAACAAGGGCTGGGGATATAACTCAGTGGCAGGCATAGTGACTGCCTGGCAAGTGTGAGGTCCTTTCTTTCTTTCTTTCTTTTTTTTTTTTTGCGGAACCGGGGATTGAACTCAGGTCCTTGTGCTTGCCAGGCAAGCACTTATTCTACTGAGCCATCTCCCCGGCCAAGTGTGAGGTCCTGAGTTCAATTCCCCATACCAACACAAACAAAGAGCATGGGATGCAGCTCAGTGCAAAGGCCCTGAGTTCAGTCCCCATACGACCCCCCAAGAAGAGGGGGAAGAAGAGGGGGTAGGGAGGAGCAGTGCCTGTGCTGGCCCAACTGCATCATGCCAGGATATCCTGGTTTGTTCTTTTAATTAATTAATTAATTTTTATTTATTTCTTTGTTACAGGGTTTTGCTACACAGTTCAGACTTGTGATCCTCCTGTCCAAACCTCCCCAGCACTGGGATTACAGATGTGCACCAGCACACCCAGTTTGGGGGCAGCACAGCTCCAGGGCCAGCACAGCATGTGGTACCTGGTGTCAAGCTCAGGACCACTGAGCTATCTCCCCAGCCTTGTTTTTTTTTTTTTTTTTTAAATTTATTTATTTATTTGTGTGTGTGTGCGTGCGTGCGTGTGTGTGTGTGTGGCCAGCTCAGCCCACCAGAAGGCGGGGCTGGCTGGCATGTGGTGCTGGGGATTGAACCGCGGTCCCTGTGCTTTGCTTAGCTTGTTCTAAGTAGGTGCTTTAGACCACTGAGCCATCTCACCAGCCCCCCAGCCTTGTTTTTGTTTTATTCTTTTTCAGTGCTGAAGGTTGAATTCAGGTTCTTGCTCACACCAGACAAGTACTCCGTCACTGAACCACATGCACAGCCTTGCCTCTTCATCTTAAAGTCTTCAAAGTTTGATCTGAACGTGGTAGTCTACAGCTGCTATCTTATTAGAAGTGGCAAACCTATGACACACATGCAACAGCCAGATGTTTGTTATCACTGAAAGCTCTAAAAGGTTCACCATCACTCTCTTAGCTGCTCAAGAGGTGGAGGCAGGAAGATCAAAAGTTTGAGGCAAGCCAGCGTGTAGTTCAGAGGTACAGTGTCTAGCATACTTAGGGCCCCAGTTGAGTTCAATCTCCACTATGATGGGAAGAAAATGGTAAGTGTACTAAGCCTAAATTTATTGAGAGCTGGACCTTTATGCCCATGCATCAGCTACCATCTCCAGGAAGCCTCTGCTCCTCCAGTAGTCAGAGGTGTCCCTCAAGCCTCAGCGGCCCTGTCTTCATATTAATGACATGCTGAGAGGGGTCTGACCCAGTGCCCTAGGGACTCTCAAAGTGGGTGTCCCAGCAGAAGTGGGTGGGCATGGGAGGGGAGCTGGCATGCTACTTCCAGTCATGCCACAGAAGTTCAGTGGCTTTGGAACCAGCTCCTGCCCTGTCCCTAGTATCCCCCAAACAGTGCTTCCTTCTCACCATCTGAAATGATTGCTTGTTTTTTTCTTTATGCTGGGAATTGAACTCAGGGTCTTTGTACTAAAGCTACATCCTCAGGGCTGGCCAGATAGCTCAGCAGATTAAAGTGCCTGCTTAGGCAGAGTGCAGTGGCCAGGTTTGATTCCCGGCATGCTGTGCTGGCCCTGCTCCTGGGGTGTGCTGAGACGGTGATTGAGACTGGGCATGATGGCACGCACCTGTAATCCCAGTGGTTGGGAGGCTGAAACCAGGAGGATCACTATGAGTCCGATCTGTGTAGTGGAACCCTGTAGACCCTGTACTAAATACATAAATAAATAAATAAAGGTACATCTTCACTTCCTTTTATTTATTTAGCTTTTAGTATGTAAGTACACTTTAATGTATTAGTAAAGATGGAAAATATTGTGAATGTTAATATGAAAGAACAGATTAATAAATGGGCAAGACTGTGGATGCTTCCATGCTCTGGATGTAAACCAGTAGTGGAACACTGTGAAGGCTGCTTTTTGTTTTTTTGCTTTGCGTGGCTGAATACTTGTTCTTGTAATTGCTTTTTTTCCTAAAAGTCCATTATTTCCTTAAATATTTCATAAGATAAGCACTTTCACTATTTTCTGTTTCAAGGCAGAGGTTAACTTGTCCCAGTTAGAACTCCATTGCTCTTTTTGTGCTTCTCTCATCAGTGTACTCATCTTTCCGGGTTTTTTCATAGCTTTTTCTTTTTATTTCTTGGAGAAATAAAAATGTTAATGCTGTAAAAGCAACTTAACTATGAAATCCTTTAGGTTCTTCACTGTCAAGATTGTCGGGAAGAGGGTGTGCTGCCAAGACAGGCACCAGGCTGGGGCCTGGGGCACTCCTGGGGCAGCACAGGGAGGGGAAGAGGGCACCCCTCCCACTCCCTTTTGTTTTGACACAGGATCTCACTGAGTCAGAGTTTCCCAGTCTGGGCTTCAGCCTCCTAGACTACAGGTGCTCCACCACACCTGGCTGTCCAGCCATTTCATCTGCATTCCAGCCTGGAGGAAGGAACCAAGAGTACAGCCCCTGGGTGGAAGAACTCTTCCCACTGTGTGTGGTTTTGCAGGTCACGTCTCAGCCAGAACTTGGTCCTGGGACTGCACACAACTGTGAAGGAAGCTGAGAAATGTGAGGACTGCTCTGGATGGTCACATGTCTGCACACATGCCAGACATCCATTACCAAGGAAGGGGGTGGGGAGGTATTGGGACCTCTCCCAAGCCCAAGATGACTAGGAGACCTCTGTCTTCCCAGAATGTCACCACCCTGAGCTCAGCTACGTCTGCCTGTAACCCATCCTGGTGGTATCACTTGTCACCTCGTTTTCATACACAAGGAAACCAGGTCTCCGGGTGACCAGCCGGGAAGCAGGTGGTTCTGAGAACATCCTCCAAGTCCCAACCCCCAGGGGCTTTGGACGCTAGGCCATCACTCTGCAGTTTCCCTGACATGAACCTTCTCTTGATGACCAGAGCTGTCACCACCACTTCTTTAGTGGGACGCAGGTGTGGCTACAGATCTCTCTCCATCTTCCCCCAGGGCTCCTAGCACCAGAACTGGGTCTCCAGCCTGTGTCTCTCACAGTCACCCTTACTCTTTTCCGGTTCTCTGCCTTTCCGTTCGCGTTAAAATTTGCAAAAGGGCATACACTTATAAAAAAAATGAAACCAGACACTTCTGTGGCGAATAGTAAGGTCAAACGTGAACCCTGGCGGGCATGGTGACAGGCTTGCTGCCCTAGCTACTCTGGAAGCTAAGGCGGGAGGATTGCTTGAGTTAAAGACCAGAAAAACAGAATGAAATGTGAAATGTTGCTCCAGAGACCTGTCAACGCTGTGCCCACAGGACCTGGGCTGGCAGTGGGCAGCCACTTACGCTGGACTGTATCTCCAGATCTTTTAGTTTTTAGGTTTTTATTTTGAGACAGGGATGGTCTCATCAAGTTGCTAAATTGCCCAGGTTTGGCTTGAAGTTGTATTTTTTCTGCCTCAGCCTAGAGTAGTGAGATTACAAATGTGTGCCACCATACCCAGTTACTTGTTTGTTTATTTATTTATTCAGTATTTCTTTTTTTTAATGTTTTCCCTCCTGAATTTTATTTATTTATTTTTTAATTCTTTCTTTCTTTCTTTCTTTCTTTCTTTCTTTCTTTCTTTCTTTCTTTCTTTCTGTGTGTGGCCAGTTCAGCCCACCAGGGGGTGGGGCTGGCTGGCATGTGGTACCGGGGGATTGAACCACAGTCCCTGTGCTTTGCTTAGCTTAGCTTGTTCTAAGTAGGTGCTTTAGATCACTGAGCCATCTCACCAGCCCCTCAGTATTTCTTTATTTAGTGGTCTGGGACAGGGTTGCCCTGGCTGGCCTTGAACTTGTAGTCTTCCTGTCTCAGCCTGTCAAATAGCTGAAATTACAGCACATACCCCCATACCTGGCTGCATGTTTCCTGTCCACCAGAAGTAATGTGTGCACACACATGCCCACGAGACAGGGTTCCTGATTCCTATTTTGTTCTGCATCTTGCCTTGTTCAAGGCTATTCTGTCCCTAGTTCCAGAGCTGAGTTGTCTCTAGTGTTTGGTTGGACACTGGTTCATCAGGCCTTCGCCACCTGCCTTCCCTGATAATAGAGTCCCTGGAGGACTCAGGAGCCCACAGACACTTGGGTTGGGGCCTATCACCAGTGGCTGGAGCAATTGTTATTGCTCTGTGAAGGGCAGGTGTCATGTGGGGTACTCATGACCACCAAGCGTTGGTACAACACGGTCCCTGGTCTTTTCATTTTATGTATTTGGTACAGGGTCGCACTATGCAGCTTGGATGTGAGGTGATCCTCCTGTTTTTAGCCTCCCCAGCACTGGGATTACAGGCGTGCACCATCATGTCTGACTCATTTGCTGGCTCAGCACACCACGGGGGCAGGGCTGGTGTGGCATGTGGGACCGGGGATTGAACCCCTGGTCCCTGTGCTTGCCAAAGCAGGTGCTTAGTCTGCTGAGCTATCTCACCAGACCTTGGTCCCTGGTCTTGATGGAGACTGACATGACTTTGTTCAGCTGCACTGTGTTCAGCAGCAGTGCTGGGCTCCAGACCCCCGAGGATTTGTGTCAGCATCCTGTGGCTGGCCTGTTTGTCTATGGCTCGCTGTCCCACTGCGTGTAGACCACTTCCCACCTGTAGCGTGGTTTTGCACAAAGGAGCCAGGGCATCTCTTCCCATCTTGGTCACTCACATTCAGGAAAGGGCTTGCTCCCCCTCCCCCAATGCTGGGGACATGGCTGTGTGATTATCTAGGCCTAACTGGGTGGCAGCTCCACTGGAACCACGTGGCCTAGCAAGGACGAGTCCTGCCAGAGCACGGTGACCACATGTCCATCCTCACCACACATCTACAGTTTCTGGCACAACATAGTGCAGCTGTCAGCTCAGGTCACCTGGGTGTGGCATGGGAGGTGACATCTGTGCCCACGCACCAGGGCACACTCATCTCCCCGACTTCTGGTGGGGCTATTGGATTCTGCATTAGTGAATATAAATGCTTAAACTACAAAATACCCACTGCCAAGCCAGCTGATGCCCTGAGAGAGAAGATGCTTACGGACACACCCATAATCCCAGCACTGTGTGAGACTGAGGCAGGAGGATTACAAGTTTGAGTCCACACTGGGCAACTGAGTAGCTTAGTGAGATTCTATCTCAAAATAAAAAGGACTCATTGGGAAGGCCTTGGGTTCAGTCCTCAGTACTGAAACAAACAAACAAACAAACAAACAAACAAACAAGGAAGCACATGATCCTAGGCCAGAGACGCTACGTTGGGCACCATCATTGTCTTCAAGCCAACCTGGGCATTCATGGGGATATGTGGTCCTTCCAAGACCTGCTTTGCCATAGTTCCTGGTCTAAGCAGAGCCTTGAATGTGGAGTCTCTCAAGGTGACACACAACCTTGATTCCTGTGGGCCCCTCTTGGAGTGGCCAAGGTCTGCTATTGTCATACCACCCCATCACAGAACAATGATCCTGAGATCCCCAGTTCCACCTGTGTCCCATGGTCACCATGGGCCAGCCCAGAGGCCACTTCCTAGGGTCTCACACAGCAGGCTAGCCCCCTTCCCAACTCCTAACTCCCTGCTTGTGCTGATTTGTGGATAGTAGGCTGAGCCCAGCTGCTAAGTCACAGCATGAAGTGGGGGGCCGAGGGAGAGGTTCCTGCAAATTCTTGCTGTATGTGGGCTCAGAATTGAGCTTGGGTTCCAGGCTGGATGGTGCCACTTCCCTGAATGGATTTAGTTCCTAGGCATCCTGGGTGGTGTTCATGCCTGCTGAGGAAAAGTACCTGTCTGTGCAGTGCTGGGAGGGGCCCAGAGTGATCATGCACCACCACAGGCTGTGCAGTGCCCAGGCTGTGCCAGTAGGGAACCAGCCACAGTGGGGAGACTCAGAGTCCTAGATGTAACCTTCCTGCTTGCCCATCCAGGAAACCCAGGCTGGCTGTGATGGGTCATGGGAACTCTCCATGTGATTTCTTTGGTAACATTGCTCCTGAATTTCCTGGTGTCTGCTGATAGCCAGGCCCTGCCTTGGGACTCTGTTGACTTCAGCTTGGGATGCTGAGACATCTGCCTGCTGTTTTATGTGCTGGAGAACGGTGTTGCAGGGTGGTGCTGCTGTGTAGGGCTGGGACTGACACCCACAGAGGGCTGTCTGCAAAACAGGGTGCCACCTCCTTGGTCAGGGAGTTATGTGATTTCCGGGGCGGGGGGCAAGGGTCTATACTGGGAGGCCCAGCATGGCAGTAGCAATCCCACAACCTCCCCTATCTTCAGCGACTGGCTGGCCCCTTCTGTGCACATCCTTTTGGCCCAAGATGAGCAGCTGAGCTGGGGACTATTCAGTTTATGTTGAAATAAATACCAGACTGAAATTTCAGAAAAAGAATGAGTAATTTTCATTTAATTTGATTGTTTATTTACGTGTGTGTGTGTGTGTGTGTGTGTGTGTGTGTGTAACCAGGGATTGAACTCAAGACTCTTGCACTTGCCAGGGAAGCACTTGTTCTACTGAGCCATCTCTCCGGCCCTGTTTATTTACTTTTACAAAACGTATTTGGTACAGGGTCTCACTATGTAGCTCAGACTCACAGTGATCCTCCTGTTTTCAGCCTCCCCAGCACTGGAATTACAGGCTTGCACTACTACGTCTGGACTTGGTCACCTGCTCAGCGTGCCTGGGGGTAGGGCTGGTATGGCATGTGGTACCAGGGATTGAACCCTGGTCTCTGAGCTTGCCTAAGCAGCAGCTTAGTCCACTGAGCTATCTCGCTGGGCCTGGAATGAGTAATTTTTAATCTAAGTGTATCCTGAATATTGCATGGAACACACTCATGCTACAAATTATTTGTTCTTTCTTTGAAACTCAAATGAAACTGGGAGTCCTGTATCTTATTCTGCAACCCTAACCAGCATATGGGGCCTGGTACCAAGACAGAAAGACTTGAGGAATTATTGCAGGAATGGGTTTAATGGCCTGGTTTATAGCATCCTTCCTGGCTATGTCCAAGAGGTGTGGCATTCCCCTGGACCACAAGCCTGCTTCTAAATGGAGCTAGATTTCCAGAGCAGAGGCAAGATCATGAACTTGTTCAGACGTTTTCAGATAAAAGGGTGGTTTGAACTTTCCCCTTAGAGCAAATCAAATTGTGAGGAGGCCTCTAGACCAGCCTTTGGCTTCGGAAAAAGCTGCTGGGGGAGCCAGCCCATGGCTGTGGGGGAAGTGGGACAAGGGTAGCTTCTGGATTAGCCCCTAGATGGTGGAGGGGTGGAGGGCTGAGAGGGGACAGATTGTGGTCATACTCAGGGAGGCTTAGGAGGAATGCTGTTCCCCGAACACTACTCTGATGGTACAGGGGCATTACAGGGTAATTCTGAAATGTTTGGAATAGGCTGGTGGCATTGGGCACCAGGGCTGGATGTCATCAGGGACCCATTGTCCTGTTGACCAGAGAAGGTTTGCCCTGAGCAGCAGATGGTGGCTTGGCAGGCCAGGTCCCACACCTTTACTTCCTGTTGTACTGCCTGCTATGACACCCACCTAGGCTGCCCATGGACTGCAGCTGGGATAGCGTGGGGTGGAGTGTGACTGAGAACTCATGGCAGAACCGGGGATTGAATTCAGGCCCTTGTGTTTGCCAGGCAAGGGCTTATTCCACTGAGCCATCTCCCCAGCCCGCTTTTTCCAGTTCTGAAGTGGCATAAGCTTAGAGAACTGTGTGGCTCACTGTGAGCCCTGTCCTACGTGACAGTAGCTGTCTGTCTGTTCCTCATCTGTCTTTCCTCTGGAATAGAAGTCAGAACACATTCGTGGGCTTCAGAACTGACTCAGTGCCTTTAGAGTTCTGGCCATGGACGTGAGCCCTGTGGTGCTGGACCAAACACAGTGGGGCAGTGTGGAGGGCAGCTCTGTCCCTGCTTCTTCAGGAGGTGGCCTCTAAGAGCGTGGGCAGGGACCAGAAGCTCTTTGGAGCCGTTATACAGGCAGCAGAAAGTGCAATTGGATTTGAGCAGCTTGGAGGGCCCAGCACCACCTGTGGTTACACTGGGATACTTCCAGGCTGCCCAGGCAGGCGAGTCTAGTCCTAAGTCACCAACTTGGTTTTCTGCTGTCAGTGAAGCTGGTCTGGGCCTCTAGTGAGCAGGGTGGAGCAGGAGTGTACCTGCTATTCATGAGGACCCAAGCACCCTTCTATCCCTGTACCTCCTCACATAAGTTGGATGGGTGCTGTGCTGTCCGCTGTGACACCCAGCTAGGTTGCCCATGGATCGCAGCTGGGGTGGCGTGGGGTACAGTGTGACAGAACTCAACCAAGTAAAGGAAGGAGGCAGACAATGTGGTCAGAGAGTGTGGAGCCTGGCCTGGCTTGGCTTGGGGGGCAGTACTGACAGACACAGGAGCAGTGTGTGTGGCGGTGCTCACCCTGGGCCTCTGGGGTCATCTCCCCGCACTGCTCTGTGCACCTGCCTGGGCACCGATGCTTCTGAGTTCCTGTCCCTGCACCTCAGCCTCCCTGGCACCCTCCCCCATGTTGCTCCATTGTGGGTCCCATCGGAAGAGTGAGGGGCCCAGATCCTCCTTGAGGAGGATGCACACCCAGCACTTTACATGACTTAAATAAAGATAGGTGAATGCAGCCCTCCATGTGAGGCCTCAGTTGGCCCCAGGGTCACGCCCTAGAAACTCCAGTTATCTGGGTCCTGAGGAGCCACTTGGTGAGACAGTTGGGACCTCAACAGTAAGGTGGACTCCAGCTCCCTACGTGTGTCAAGGCCTTGCTGTGCCCTCCTCCTTTGGAGTCCCAGGTGCTGTAGTCAGGAGGGTACTGAGCAGGCCACAAACAGGACAGACAAGTCTCTCTTCCTCCTATCTGGGGGTGTGGCTGAGGCCCACTGGTGTGGACTGGGTGGGCCCTGCCCACCTGTTGGCTTAGAAATCCTGGTTTCATGGTAAGGAACATGGTGGCAAGAGTTGAAAATGTTTATAATCTCACAGGTAAGGCCACATAGGCACTAGGGAAGAGTTAGGCAGCAGCCTGCCTCAGAATGGCCCTGCCTAACCCTCCTTCTGCCTGGGATCAGTGATGGGCTGTAGGCCTGGGTCCCTTGAACCTCAAGGTCTCCTTGCTGGCTGCATTCTGTGCTGGGGTCCTGAGTGGGGGCAGATCTGGGCAGAGGGCTGAGAGGTGGTGTGTGTGTGGGGCAAGGCCTCTGGGTTCTTAAGGGTGTGGAACTGTTCTGGGCTGTTCTCTAGGAGCAAGCACCACTTCCACCCGTGCCTTCAGTCAGCACCCAGTGGTTCTGCAAGCTCCCTCCCCACCATCCCTTGTCCTTGTAGACTCAGGAGACCATCCAGGGGCCTGAGCCCAGGGCAATCCCTGGGTAGCTGAGCACCAGAGTGCCCACCCCACACCTGGACAGTCCTGGCCACCTCACCTGGGCTAGGGCCAGCAGTTAAAGCCCCCTTGTCCCCAAATGGTTTGTGGTATTAAAAACGAATTGTGATCAGCCAGGTTGTCATTTCTACCTGATAAAACATCACTTTTATTGATCTCACTCACCCAGTGCCATCATTTATCTTGCTCCAGCATTTCACATAATGGCTCATTTGTCTTGATCAAAATGTAGTCTTGCATGTTTAACCCCCAGGACATGGCTGTGTCCTTCCCTCCATACCCTGCCCTTGGCTTGGACCAGTTCCTTTGGGGCAGCAGGTTCTGAAAGGCTGGGGTTACACTGCCTCAGAAGAGGAAGCCAGGCATGGGAGTGAGGTAGGTTGGGCTGTGTCCTGCTCCCTGCAGGACTCCAGGAAGCTAGAACTTGAATGGGGGTTTCCCTAACCTGGTGTGACCCCTGCTGTGTCCTAGGGGCCTGCCATTGGGGAAACCTGTTTCTGGGGCTCACACACCTGTCCATGTCACCTGCGTCTGTTGGTGACACTTCAGCCAGCATCCTCAGCCCCATTTTCAAGCCTGCCTTAGCAACAGAGAAAGCAGCCCTACTGTGGACACTGTTTCAGCCTCCAAGTGTTCCCTTACCCAGAAGATGGTGTTGGGCCCATCCTATTCTTTGGAGGCATTCTGTCATCAGGCCTCTGCCACTCTCTAGCTTTCTTCTTGGCCACCAACAAGGTCCTTGTCCACCTATCCTCTGCTTATCCTGCCCTGGGCTCCTCTGAGACTCAGTCCGAGGAGGACCTCCTCCAGGAATCCTGCCTGACACCCCAGGGATAGTCAGTTTTGTCTGTTTTGCTGTCTCTGATGGTTGTGGAGCCCAGGTGTTCGTGCCACCACACCTGTCGCCTACCTTCCTGTGTCTTGTCATTGTCCCACCCTGGCCCCATTGCTCTCCTGCCTCAGAGCTGCCTCGCTACTGACCTCCCAGTGTGACCTAGGAAGGAGGAGGGGCTGTGCTGAATTCTTCTCCTAGGGCCTCGGAAGTCCAGGCAGCGACCAGGCCTCCTTTGTACCTTGGCTCTGTTCCAGGATGGATTCTGCCCTGCAAGTGTCAGAGCTGCCAGAGCTGGGTTTCCCAAGGCTACAGGCAGCTGACCCTACAGTCATTTTTCCTTTGCCCTTAGGGGCCCCTGATGCCAGAAACCCCAGGCCCCAGCCTGCTCACCAGGACCTCCTTCTTCCCTTCTTTTTTTAAAATTTTTTTTTAAATGTGTGTGTGGGGGGGGCAGCTCAGCCCAGCAGGGGGCGGGGCTGGCTGGCATGTGGTGCTGGGGGATTGAACCGCGGTCCCTGTGCTTTTGCTAAGCTTGTTCTAAGTAGGTGCTTTAGACCACTGGGCCATCTCACCAGCCCCAGGACCTCCTTCTTGCAACTGGTGGGGAGGCCACCAGGAGAGGCTGCCTGATCACAGCCTCAGAGGACCCAAGGGTGTGGTCTGTACCATTCTTGTGGAGGTCCCTGAATGTGATGAGTACTATGGCTTCAGGAAGCCAAAGGCCTAGTGCCCACTGGGCAGGCCTTGGAGTGGTGAGGAAGTTTCTGGGGACTCCTCGTGTCCCTGGATTGCATGTCATGGGTCCTGGCTGGGTCACTCGCATTTGAGTCTTTTGCCTGCTGGGGTGGCATGTGACTGTTCTGTCCCCCGGAGGAACGTGGGGGGTTGGGGAAAGCTTCACCAGCCAGGGCTGACGGGCAGCAGCAATGTATATATGGATATATGTATGTGCATGCATGGATGTGTGCACACAGTCCTCCAGCCCCTTATATGCAGGGGTGGGCTAGAGACAGAAAGCAAGGGGCATCCCCTTTCTGGTCCACAGCCTCATAGATGGGGTCTCTCTAGGAAGGAGGTACACTGTACCCCCATACTCTGACCATGAGCTGCCTCTGGGGGATATGCGATCTTCCATTTAACAGTCATGACTGTTATTTATTTATCATCTCCCGCACAGCTGTCAGCCAAGAAAATGTTTGTTGAATGAATCAATTCCTACCCTTCCCAGGAGGGCATCTGCTGTGTGGCCGCATTCATTTTTGGCACCAGTGGTACTCAGAGTGGGGCTGTGTGGGCCACCCTCCTTTCACTCTAGGCTTTTTTTTTGAGGCACTGTGGGTTGAATCTATGGCCTTTGCACTGTTGTATCTCCAGCCTCCCTTTGTTATTTTGAGACAGGGTCTTGCTAAGTTGCCAAGTTGCCCAGCTGGACTTGAACCTATGATTCTCTTGCCTCAGCCTCTCAGAGTGCTGGGGTGATGGGTGCATGCTACCATGCACAGCTGCCTCTGTATTTTGAACCCACCTTGCTCCCCTCTGGAAGAGGGTTCATGTGAATGGCTTTAGACTGCACTAGTGACTGACCTATCAAGGGCTCAGCCCCAGCTCACAGCTGGGTGCTTCTAAGTCAGAGGCCAACCCTCTCCCTTGCTGGTCATGCATTCTTTCCAAGGCCAGCATCAGTGCCCTGCGCCTGGGCTGCCACCAGGGGTAGGACGGGAGGCCCACGCCAGACCTGGGCATGCCCCTGGGAGCTGCTGAGCCTCAATTCTCCAGGAGTGACTGTGGGGCCTGCACATAGGACACCAGGCAGAGTCACCACCATCGGGACCACCGAAAACCTGTACAATAGTTTATATATTTATTCTTAAGCAAGTTATCAATAAAAAATTTAATACTAAAATGCATTTACATAGAGTTTGATGTTCATAAAACCTTTGTGTTTTGTTTGTTTTTAGTGTTTACATTGGAAAAAAAAATCCAACCATCCTCTTAGTTTACACATTTACAAGAATCGTGCTTTCGCCACATTTAACCACAAAGAAGGGGAGGGGTCACCCCACTCACACACACACACACACACACAGAGAAAGGAGAAAGAGAAAAGTATAAACAAAGGAGAAAGCCTGGCTGAGGGCAAAGAGGCGGCCAAGGAGAGAGGCTTCTCGTCCCTGTGCTTGGGCTTGACTAGTTGGAGCTCCAGGCCTGGCAGCCAGGCCTTTCCCTCCACTTGACAACTTTCTGGGTCCTAAGCTATGAGGAGCACCCGAGGGCCATCTCCCCAGGCGACCGCCAGGAATGAAATATTGCACTCGAGTGGGAAACAGGGCAGATCTGGAGTGGCTGGCAGCAGTGGGGGAAACACAGCCCCAGGTATGGGATGTTCTTGACTGGCAAGAGCAAAGAATGGGGGTCAGGGACTCCTGTGGGGCATGAGGTACCCTGGACACCTCTAGCATCCTGGGGACTTCCCTGCAGCTCCCAAAGAGCAAGAGGCTCCTGGGGTGGGACATGGGCATCTCTGGGTGGTGGGTCTGGCCTGCGGTCTGTCTGGAGGATGGGAGAGTGCCGGCCTCTCCTGTGCTCTCAGAAGGTCAGGAGGCCAGGCCGTTTATCCTGCCAAGTGGTTGCAGAAAAAGTCCAGCGAACTCCAAGGGTGGGCAGGCAGAGGGTCTGAGGGCCCCTCCCCCTTCCCAGGGCCTCCAGAGCTGGCTGGTGCAGTCACCAGAGACAGCAAGGCACTGGGGAGGGTGTTGGGAGGGAAGGGGCGTCTTATAGCCATTGTCCAGTGGTGTGGAGGGAATGGGGGGACTGCGGTCCAGCCCCAGCCCAGAGGGGCCTGGTCCAGCCACCCCATCACTGCAGCCCTGCTGCTCTCTAGAAAGGGAAGGGGGTGAAGGGCACTCAGATGGGGGCACGGGACACAGGGGTTAGGGGCCCAACTGCTTTGCCTGGGCCAAACTGGCCAAGGAAACAGAAATCAGAAATAACTGCAATACTTCGGAAATAAAGCCAAAACATCACTTTTTCTTACTGATAAATAAAATATTTGTTCGTTTTTGTCTTAAGTAGAGGTAAGAAACACATGGTTGCAGTCCTTCCCAGAGCTCAGGGACAGAGTGATACTGTTTTGCATCTTGTTTTGAGCCCCTTCTCCTCGGGGACATGTATCACTACTCTCAAGCCCAATACTAGATGGCTGGAAAGGAAGTAAACTTGAGTGTGACTTCCACGCTGCAGTGGAACCCCAGAGGCTGCCAGGTACAGCAAGGGTCCCTCCAGTCATTCCACGGCCTTTGGCCCCCGCCCCGCCTGAGCTGCCTCTGTCATCACAGATGCCCCCGTGGGGACTCAGCTAGGCTGAGAACAGTGCATTTCCAAAGATAACTCCAGAACAAAACTGCTACACACACACACACACACACATACACACACGCGTGCCGACACACATACACACCCTTGTCACGTGGGTGGGGAAAAGCCTTTCCACTTTTTTTCCATAAAACTTCCCCACGGAAATACAATATTTACAGAAAGAAATAAATAGACAACACACCTGATTTCTGCTTTCCCCTGATGGGAGACAGTCAGAGAGGTACTAGGGAAATATGGCTTGGGTTCTAATCTCTTGAGAACTGCGAAGTGGGAAAACAGAGCAGCTGGGGCCTGGACAGCCAGCCGGACCCTCCAAGGCAGACAGGACAGGGCTGAGTCCACGCCAAGAGTGCTCTTGCAGGGAAAGTCACGGAAAAGCCTGATCCTGCCTTGGAGGGGTTGCATATTTTCTCAGACTTACCCCTGGCTCGGCCTAACCTCCACACACAAGCCCAGGAAGCATGGGAGGTGGGAGGTGGGAGGCTGGCGGAGCCTCAGCACAGCACAGGGACGCCCTCAGCTGTCACCAGGCGCCCAGTGGTGGGGTCATAGGTGCCTGCCAGGTAGTAGAGGTCTTGCCGGTCCTGGTGCTTGCGGCCTCGGGTCATCTGCTCGTACTGTTCACGGCCCACGACCTGGCACTTGTGGGAGATGGTCTGCACATCGTTCTCGTCCTCGTGGCAGGACTGGTACAGTGCATTCTGCAGGGTGGCATGTGTGTTGGGACGGGCCTTGGTCTGTGCCCCCCTCAACACCCAGAAAGACCTATGTGCTCAGGTAGGGGGTACTTGAACAAGGCTCTGATAAAGACTGGGAAGTCTGAGCTGGAGCTCCCCATGGATGTTGAGCTGAATACTTATTTCTTTGAAGGAAACCTGGCTTCTCCTCTGGGGAGGACAGGGTGCGGCTGGGAGTACTTTCCACCTCTGGGAACAGAGAACCCATGGCACTGGGGCTACTCTGAGCCCCAGGTGTGATCAAGATCTGCTTAGAGCCAAATGCTGCCGCAGATAACAGCCCCCCACCCCCCCAGATGGGATCACCTAGGAGGACCTGCTTGGGTATGGAAGGGACCTACCCCAGCACCAAGCCCAGCGCTCTAGCTGACCACTCCTCCTGCCATGGCTGATGGCAGTGGCTAAGGAGGCTGACCTCCCGAGGCCCTGCAGAGGGGTGAGTCCCCTGCTATACCTGCCTCGCCCCTCACCTTCCCATCGCTCTGTCGCTTCCCCAGCTTGGTCTCCTCGGGGTGGTAGAACCACTTGACTTTCACCACCATGTTGCTGCCCCATGACTCCCACATGCTCTCAATGCGGCCGATGTAGGGCAGATTGGGCCGCCCAGCCGACAGGAAGACCGCACAGTCCCCGATGCGCAGTGTCTCCTTGCCCCGGACGATGGCCTTGTAGAACAGCTTCCTGGCCTTGCCCTTCATGCCCCGCCGCTGCAGGAGAGATGAGGGCAGAGCAGGGTGAGGCTGGGGGTCTGGGAGGCACAGAGAATGCTGGAGGGATAGATGGTATGTCTTTGGGTTTGTATGACCATGTGTGTGCAGGAGGACACTGTAAGGACGGGGGACAACCACACAACTTCTGGAACCCATCAAAATCACTATCTAGGGCCATAGCTGGTACTGCACACCAGCAATCCCAGAATTCAGGAGGGCAGAGGCAGGAGGATTCTGTGAGTTCGAGGCCAGCTTGGGCTACAATACGAGTCTAAGGCTAGCCTAAATTGGATAGTGAAATCCCATTTACAAAACAAAACACCACCACCCAAAATAAGATAGGCTATGCCTAAATTTGTCCCTTCCCCTCCTCCCCACAGGTCAGGCTAAGAAAGACTATACTGAGGGGCCGGGGAGATGGCTCAGTAGAATAAGCACTTTCCTGTCAAAGTGCAAGGGTCTGAGTTCAATCCCTGGGTCCACCAAAAAAAAAAAAAAAAAGACTATACTGGACTCATAAGGGCAAAGTCACTGCCATGTCATTTACCAGGGCAGAAATCCCACCAACAGCCTAGGTCTACCCAAGGAACAGAGTAGGGGTCAAGGGAAGCATCTGCGTGTTTGCCATGGAGCCTTTCTCAGCCCTCCCAAGGCCAGCTGTTGTTTATTAGCATGGGATGGTCCTCAGACAGCACTTGCAAAAGCCCTAGCAACATGGAAAGCAAAGCATGGGGCATCTAAGGGAAGTTCATTTGACCCCTAGAGGCAGGACCTGGGGTAGGGATGACAACTGTCATCATTTGCCTTGCAGGTCATAGGTGGTTTGTGTTTTTCCCAGAGTGGAAGTGAACAGGAGAATGAGGGAAGGGGTGAAGGTGACAGGCAGCCTGTCCTAGGGAAGAGGAGCTCTTCCTCAGGTCTCCCTGGATCCCTAGACCTGAGGGTGGCACCACCTACCTGTGTGGGGTTCCCTGACCACTTCCACAGTTGCCGGGCAGGCAGGAAGGCCGAGATCTTTGGCCGGTTCTCCACGGAGGGCAGCCGCTGCCTCCGGGAAAGCTCTTTGGCTTTGGAGAAGCTCAGGGCCTCCTTGCACTTGAGCTTGGACTTGCCAACACTGGGGCCGGCGCCCGCACTGGCCACTGCAGCCCTGGACAGGAAGCAGCGCTGGGCGTGGGTGTGGGGGCTGCCCCCCTTGGAGCGCAGGGTCTCAGGCTGGGCCAGAAGGGCAGGCACGGGGTGGGTGAGACAGGTCTGCAGCAGCAGGGCTGGGTCCTCATCATCTGAACTGTCAGAGGAGTCCTCGTTGTCCGAGGAGCAGAGGCTGGAGGTGGACACGGAGCCGGAGGAGGAGGAGGTGGATGAGCCCGAGGAGGAGGAGGACATGGGCAAGCGGGTGAGGAAGCGGGAGGGCACGCCAGCAGCCAGCTCTGGCTCATCCTCATCCTCATCTGAGTAGGAGCTGGGACAGTCACTGTCACAGGGCAGGGGGTACTCAGTCTGGCCTGTGTACTTGCGTAGTGCCAGCCCCATGGGCAGTGGGTGGACAGGTGCCCGTCCTTTCTTGTCTTTGCCCACAAGGGCTGGGTGTGCATAGCTGGGGCTAGGCAGGGGCCGTCCCAGCTTGGGGCTGAAGTCCTTGTCACCTACGAGCAGTCCTTTGCAGCTCTTGTTCTTGGGAGAGGTCACACCTTCATGGTCCAGCTTGACCAGGAACTCACTGCCTGCTCTGCGCCGCCCAGCCTTCTCAGCCTCTACTCGATCAGCTTTCTTGGCCCGTAGCAGCTTGTGGGTGCCCCCAGGCAGGCCCGACCCAGTCCCACCAACAAAGGGTGCATAGGACCTGGCCAGGCTGCTGAAGGAATCTGCACGGAAACCATTGCCAAACACAGGCGCAGCCATGCTGTGCATAGGGAACAGGGCCTCCCGGGTCCGCAGCTTCTTGGCACTGCCATTGAGCTGGAAGAGGTTCTGCAGCACCCCAGGTGCTTTGCTGCCCACAGCCGCTGCAGCCACTGCCTTCCGTTTGGTCTGTGCCACTGCTGACCAGCTGAGCAGAGGGCTCCCCCGGCGGCCTAGGAAGTGATCTGAGGTTCCCGAGGCAGATTTGGCACCTGAGGTTAGGAGGTCAGCTTTGCCTGGGGGGAAACCAGGAAGAGTTAGTGGAACTGGCGGGGCTGCTGAGGCTACCTCGACCCATACAACCCGGTTTCCTTCACCCAGGGGGCTCTCCCCTGCCCCAGGGTCTTGGTGGTCCAAATACCAGCTTTGTCTTTGCTGACAGATTTCTTCCCAGAAGTCTTTGACGCTTCAGAGCCATCTTGCGCTTTAGGGGACAGGCTTGGGGTGGGGGTTTCGCTGGGTGCGGGGGCCTCGCTGGATGCTTTCTTGGTTCTCCGGCAGCTGCTGGACACCAGCAGGGCTGGTGAGGGCTCTGTACCTGCAGAGTGAGCAGAGAGGCTCAGTGCAGGTACTTTCTCCCCTCATTCCTCCCTTTAGGGGCTTGTCCAGAGCTGGTGGAGCTCAGTGAGGGGCACAGGAACTGACAAGGGCATGAGCGGGGCTCCCCCACTCTGAATGCTCACACTGGATTTTGAAGTCCGGAGGCAGCAGTCTGATGTTAGAGACAGCGATGTGGCCCGTGTCCCCATCATCGAACTCTACCAGCACAGAGTCTAGGTCCTCCTCCTCATCGCTGGACGTGCCTGTGGACAGGATGGCCTGATCATACAGCTGGCCCTGCTGAGCAGGTGCCAGGATAGGAGGCAGGAAGATGGCAGGGCGCTGAACTGGGCTGCATCTGCTCCTTGACCTCACATGGGCTTGGAGCTTCTTGGAAGTCCTGAGACCAGCCAGCACCGGTTACTTCCTACCCTGAGGCCTAGCTGCCCTGCCCTAGGGCCAGGAGTTTCGATCCGGCAGCTGGTGTACCTGTGATGGACTCTGTGACTCTGGCACAGGAACTCTGGGTCTTTGCTAACCTTGTTTGTCTAGCTGGACATGTGGGTCTCCCCATCCACATCCCCTTACTTTTCTGTGGCCACTGGGAAGCTGATTCTATTGTCTGCCCTACGTCTGCCACACTCTAGTCTGCAGGGTAAGCTAGACTGGAACAAGGGTTTCCATAGGCACTCTGCAGGTCTCAGAGGGAGGCTGGCCCCAAGTCCCAGCCTTGGGCACACTTACCTCGGACCACGTTGCCTGGGTACAGGCACCGAGATTTCTGGCTCCAATAGGCACAGACCCGGGTGCCAGGTGGGAGGTACCGGCTGGACTGTGGCCGAACATCAAGAACCTGCAGCAGAGCAGAGTCATGAGTAGGCAGGGTCAGGGCCCAGGACAAATCCTGCTATTGGTCCCCAGGCCACACACTCACCGCTTCCTGCAGGAGCTGCTCCAGAGAGTAGATGCGGGGCCGGTTGCCTCTCTCACCCTCAATGACAATGCTGTAACTATAGGCAGTGGGGATAATGAGGGGCCTGTGGAGACTTGCTGCCCACTAGGTACAGCCCCAACCCTCTGGCCCATGTCGGGGCCTCACATACATGTCAGGGGGCTGCAGGGTCCTGACACTGCCAGCGTACAGCAGGCTATCTTCCTTGGGGATGAGCACGGGCAGCCCATCCTGCAGGTCTTCTTTGTGGATGGTGCAGGAGCGTGCTGCTGGGGAGCGGGTGATCAGTCACTGTGCCTGGGCACCCTGCTCCCACCCTGCACCTGCATACCCATCTCTGCTCACCCAGAGCAGCACTCTGCTCAGCGCTGAGCAAGCCTCTGGATGCCTCTTCCTCTTCTTCCTCCTCCTCGTCCTCTTCCGAGAAGCTGCTGTCACGGTCGAAGGTGAAGTCATCCTCCACAGCAAAGCTCTCCAGCAGCCGGCTCACAGCCCGGCCTTGACCCTAGGAGAGCCACAGCGGTAAGCAGGTGGTAGGGGCAAGGAGAGAAGGTTGGCCGGGGCTGGGTTCCTGGGCTGGGGGTGTTCCTACCTGCTTGCCGACCATCTTGCCTTTCACCTTGCCCAGCTTCCTGCCCTTCCCCAGGATAGCCTTGGCATTGCGGGCTGACAGTGTGATGGACAGGGCTCCATTCTTCCGCTGTGCATGGGGCAGATGGAAAGGAACAGAAGTGGGTGTGGCAGTGGTCTCCTTGCCTCTGGCCCCCTGGGTTTCATGACTCAGACCTGAGCCCGGGCTCATGGCAGTTGGCAGGAGATGGAGGAGGGCGAGTTTGGAAAGCTTTTCCCAGCTTACGTCCTCCCCCTTGGACCTGGCCCCTGGATGCCCATGGCCACCTCGGTGCCCACTGCCCTGCTGGCCTCACCCGCAGTACTGGCTGCAGCATGGTGCTCTTGCGTGTGGCTCTCTTGAGGCGCTCGCTGGCCAGTTTGCTGCCTTCTTCATGGCAGGTAAAGGCCCGGGTGGGGCTGAAAAGAGTGTCCCTGCTGGAGGCAGTCCCCGGCTCTGCTCTCAGGTTGCCTTTGGCCTTGCCTTTGGCTTTCTTCTTGCCAGGTGCACCTGAGGGCCGCCGCCCTGGAGCCCGCTCTAGCTTGGCACCCACCTTGGCCTTCACTGCCCGCCTCTTGATTTTGACCTCGCTCTCAGGGCTGGATAGGTGGCAGGCTCCTGGGGAAGGAGGGAGGCTGTTGCAGGGTCCCCACCTCTGGTACCCTCTGCTCCAGCCTGCCCTGGCCTCCTGGTTACCTAGCAAGCCCTGTCTCTCCTTCTTCTTCTTGGCCTTCTGGTTGGCTTCCATCTTGACCACAGAGGAGGGTGAGGGCCCCAGTATGGCCATACCAGCCCCAGGGTGCAGCACCAGCCCAGGATCTTTGGGGTCTGCCTCTGTCCCCAGGAGAGCCTGGCAGTCCTCACTGTCAGAGCCGCTGCCTGGGGGGAGCAGAGAGGGCTGTGGTTTGGCATTGAGCGTGGCCACGTTGGGGTGGGCTAGGGCCTATTGTACAGGTCTGCGGTGGTGGTGGTGGGGAATGTAGATAGGGCTCACTGCTGTCACTGGGGCTGGAGAATGGGACTTTCCTTCTGACAGCATCACCTCACATGACTGGGCCTCTCCCCAGGGCAGTCCCTTCTTCCCTTGCTATCCCCTGGTGTGGATGGCCCCTGCCTCCTACCACCCCCCAGCAGCCTGCCTTTCTTCCTTCTCAGGCCTCTGACCCCACAGAGGGCTGAGGGAGGAAAAGTCTTATTTTTCTAGGCTCCTGTTTCTGGACACATGTCCGCTGGTGGCAGAGATAACCATCTGGTCAGCCTGGCGGATGCTACAGGAGGAGGCAGGAAAAGTTGGAGGGCTATTTTTTATTTTATGTTTTATTTATTAATTTTTTGATGTATCTTATTTATTTATATTTTGATGTAGTAGTACAGGGTCTACAGGGTCTCCAGAGGTCTACAGCCTCCCAACCGCTGGGATTACCACTGCGTACCACCACACTCAGTCTCAATCACCATCTCAGCATGCCCCGGAGGCGGGGCTGGCATGGCACACTGAGGATCAAACCCTGGTCCCATCTGCCTAAGCAGGTGCTTTAATCCACTGAGCTATCTGGCCGGCCTTTTTTTTTGGAGGGCTATTTTTACTTTCCAAGATACATTTCCTCCCTCCCCACCCAGACAGCACTGAGCTGTCCTAGGGACTGGAGCATCTTCCTTGCCTGTCTCAATGAAAGGTCTCTTTTGTTATAATCAAGTTGGCTCTAGTGGTGGCCTCCACCCTGTGTACCAGCACCCCAGTCACTGGCTGACTGTGGCCTAGAGGTCCTGGCTGTAGCTGCTCACACCAACAACTTGCCTGTCTCATGTGCCACAGTTACTGCTGGCTGGGCCGAGAACTTAGGCATCTCCCTGCCACCATCACCATCAGGCTGTGGGTGCCGGGCTGCCCCAGACACCTTGGCATTCTTGGTTCGGGACAGCTTCTTCCGGATGCGCCCACCTGGGGCGGCCTCCTTCCGCGGGAAGGGGCTGAGGCCAGTAGGTAGTCCTTTGCTCTTGACCTTCGGCTTCAGCTGGGCCATCTTGTGGGCCACTGAGGATGCTAGCTCGCCCTGGCTGCTGCTTTTCTTACACCGCACCTTCTCCTGCGAACAGGAAAGCAGTAGCTACAGTCTTGGCTCTGGCCAAGTCACAGGTCCTTGGGCTCCCTCAGCCAACTTAGAGCTCAGAAGATGGCAATCCTGACCCTGCCTGCAAAAGGCCGAGAGGATACCTGGCCTGGGTTGCCAGGATGCCTCTTGGACTGATGTTTGTGACTGTCACCCATGCCACAGTCTCCACTTTACCCATTCACACAGGTGACCTCAGGGCAAGGGGAGACCAGACCAAATGGGCTGTGCCATAGTGTCAGAGGTACAGCCTGTTTGTTCTGGATCTGAGATAGGCCTTTTGGCCAGCTACTGATCATGGGGAACGGTGGGCTAGAGGTACCCTGGACATAGTATTCAGAGCCATCCCTAGAAGGTCAGGACCATCCTCCTCTTGACAGAATGCTCGCTGCCTCTGAAGGTCCTTCCTGATGGCACAAGCTAAGGTGGGAGGAAAGTCAGTGGGATGTACGGGCAGTGACATCTGTCTCACCCTATCCTATCCAGGTGCTGCCCCCACTACTGAGGCACTCAAAGCTCACAGAACTTTGGCTAGGCTGGGCATCCCAGCCAGATGTTGTGGCAGGGCCAAGGGAATGTTCACCACCTGTTCTCTGTCCCAACATTCCCCTGGGGGGGTGTGTATGGAGGTGTGGGCTCACCGCAGAGGCCGTCTGCAGGCCCATGTAGACGCTCTTTTCCAGTTTGCTTCGCTTCTTCATGGGCTCGTTGCTGCCTCGAAACTCCGCACACAGCAGACTCAAGCTGGCCCGCACTGCCCTGGGGGTGAGGTGGCCATGGGTACTGGGTGAACAGGGACTTGGCCAGCATGCCTGGGTGCCCCAGCCTTGTTCCCTCTAACTTCCCTGTGTGGCCAGGCCAGTCCTCCCCCTTTCAGGACAGGCCTTGACTCTCTAGGAGTCAGGGCAGCTGAGCCAGCAACGACTGGCCTTGGGTACTTAGCAGCCTCCTCTGTCTAACTACCAGCACAGTGTTCCCAGCTCCACATCTGCTTGTCTCCTGCTAGTCCTTGCTGAAAATAAGCGTCTCTTTCCCCACATTTTGTCCTTCCTGCCTGCTGAGGAGGGATAACCTTCAGGTGTATCCAATGAGAGGAGCTAGGGAGTGGCAGGGGCTCTGGCCCTGTGTGACTGGAGCCGCGGCCCCAGCCTTTCCATCTGGTAAATGGGACAGAAGTTTGAGTGTTTCTCAGTGAGGCTGGGTAGGGATCAGCTTCAGACCTAGCTCTTGGTAAGTGTCCAGGCATAGAGACTATCAGAATCAAGAACAAAGGACACAAGGTAGGGACAGCTTCCCCAGGACAGAGTCCGCTTCCAATAGAGGTGGGGTAGGAAGAGTAGTCAAAGAAATACAGACTCCCCTTCCAGTCCTCAGGGACCTCCCCACTGCCAGACCCACACCCTCAACTGGGGTCTAGTGGAAGGAACCTGCACCCTGCCATCCATTTCCCAGATGGGTCCCTGGGGACTGATGGGTCTGAGCCTCAGTTGCCCCATACCGCACAGGGATGCTGTCTCCTCCAGGCTGGGAGCTGGATCAGGGGTCAAAACAGGCCCAACAGCTGCTGGAGACACAGCCAAAGGCTTCCACACCAAGAGGGTATAGACTCAACACTCTCCGGCACCCCTGCACCCAGTGTGTGATTTTATTTCCATCCTAGCACCATTTCTTATGGGGAAACTGCCTGGGGCCTGGCCTCTCATCTGTTCTCTCTCCATTCGCAGCATAGGAGGGCTTGGGCTGCTCACAAGAACGAGCTACAGATGGGTGTTGGGAGCCTGACTGGGCCTTGGCCTTGTGTGGCCAGACACCCCTTTTCACCTTCCTGTCCAGCAAGGAGGCTGAGCCTGTGGCTAGGAGACCAGGCAGGAAGCCCTGAAGCTCAAGGGCCTTCCCAGACCCCAGCTTCCTGCCACCCCATCTGACCCTCCCACTTCCTGCAGAGCAAAAGGCCTATCCCCTGGGCCCAACAGCCAGCTGCTGCCCCAGGACCCAGTAACAAGGGAAGTGGAGATAGGAGCGAGAGATGGAGGGAGGGCGCAGACCCTATCTTCAGGAAAGGAGGGTCCTACACTTGTTTTCTTTCCCTAACCTGAAGCTGCTGCTTTCTAGCCAGGGCCTGGCTTCTCTGGTCACAGGAAAGTGGCTGCAATGTTTAGCCTCTATTTGGCGTTTGAAGCTGGAGGCTCTCAGGCAGCAGGAGAGTTGTTTCAGGGCCTACCCTAACTCTGTAGGATGCCTCAAGGCCCCTGGCAAGACCCTGGTCTCCAGTGGCCCTGTTCTGCCTAGCAGCCCTTACATGGCTGGCAGGTTTGCAAAGGGATGTTCCTGGAGCCCCTGCCCCCCCTTTGCGTAACACCTGGGCAGAGTAGAGGGACAGTTCAGTCAAGCCCCCCCAGCCATATGGTAAATCCCCTTCTTCAGCCCACACAAACTCCCCCGCCCTGTAACCTTCTCTGCATTTGCTAATGTTTTGTGACATAAAGCCCTGAGATTAATTTTTTGCCTCTGTCTTAATTGAAGGAACCATTTAGTGCCGATTTAACTATTATTACCAAATCATCAGGATTGATGCAGTGTGCACGCGCGCCAATCGTGTTTGGAGGAGCTCGGAGGATTTATGCAAATGGGCCTGCCGGGAGAGGCAATTTGTAGCCGAGAAGGACAATTATACCCGGCCCGGGAGTGCGCCAACGACCGCGCCGGGCGGGTAATGGATAATAACATCGCGCGGCAGCCGTGAGCAGCAGCGCAGCGTGACCAACGACTTTATACAGTGCAGATAAAGAGCCTTTTACGCAACACTGCCTCACACTCGAGGGGGCCAGGCCGATGGCGTGAATGGGGGCGACATCATGGCCTTGGCCACAGTCTGTCTCAGAGCTGGTGTGGCTGAGCCCTGGCACTGTGGCTTTCCTGGAGGGTGGCACAATGCTGATGGCTGAGCACAGGCAGCAGGGCATCTGCACTTGGCAGCGCCTGCCTCTAGCAGCACTCTGTGGTGGACACTATACTTCAGCAAGTTGTGGAGGGGACTTGCAGCTCAGGGAGCAGGAAAAGTCAGAGGAGCTGGGACCCTGCTTCCAGAGCCTGCAGAATGTCAAGGCCAGCCCTGTCCACCCCTGGTCCCCTGCATGCAAGACTCACTTTGCTTTCTTGCCATCGCTCCTGGCAAGCTGGCTCCCAGGCCGCAGGGTGGGCAGTGAGCTGGAGTGTTTGCGCTTCCTTGGCCGGCCAGGCCCCCGCCGTGCTGGGCTGCTGCGGGAGCTCTCCTCTCTCCTGGGGACCCCAGGGAGTGCTGTCAGAGGCCCATGGCTCCCCCTATCACCCCAACATGTCTATCAGAGGATACTGCCTACTGGGCTACTGGGGGCACAAGCAGGCATTTGCAAAGCTCAGCCAGGAGCCCACTGCCCATCCTCTGCAGCCTTGCCTGCCTATGCTGTTCATAGCACTCCCTTGGCCCTTCTGCAATAGCCAGGTTTGCCCTACTCCTGGAGCAGTCCCCAACATTGGCCCTAGCCTCCAGTCCTCCCCAGCCATACCTAGACCCTTTCTGGACAATGACCCTTGGCTCCACAACCTGTGGACCAGCATCTTCCTGCCCTGGTGTCTTCTGGGTGACTGGTTCTACTCCCTGAAACACCTGTATTCAGTTTCTCTGCTAGCCAAAAGCCTCATTCCCAGGTCTCCTGAGTACCCCGCCTCTGAGAGGCTCCCTGATCCCAGCTTCTCAGCCATTCTGGCACACCCTCTGCACACAAGCTAGTGGAAGTGGCTCCCAGGTGTGGCTGTAGGGTGCAGAGGTACCAGCCGTGGTGGCTCTACCTCTACCACCACGTACTCGTGGTCATGTCTGCGCTGTAGGCGAGCCAGCTCCCGCTGCTTCTCCTTGTAGCGCCGCTGTAGCTCTGCTAACTGCATACGCATTTCCACCTCCTGGGTGTCCAGCCGATCGATGGCAGCCTTCAGGGGGCATACCTGTGGTGGGATGGGTGGAGGGGTCTGAGAACCAGGACAGTGTAGCAAGTGGAAGCCTGGGTTTGCAAGGTAGCTGCCCTGCACCACCACGGTGCTGTGTATGTGGGATAGGAGTCACTCACAGGCTTGGTCTTGGGAGTCCAGGTGTCCTTGCGCTGTAAGATCTGCATGCGGGGTGTGAGCCTGGGGCCACCATGAGGGTTGGCAGTTGGGGGCTGAGCTGAGGCCACAGTGCTGTCCAGGCTAGCAGCTTCCACCAGAGACCAGGCTGTGGCCAGCGTGGCTAGGTGCTGCAGATTGAAGGCCAGCACATCCTCATCTTCTGCTGTAGAGGACAGGAGAATCCGTATGGGTCATACACTCTCCCTCACAGAGGTTCTTGATGGCAGCCACCACCCAGCACCACCCCAGGCTCTCTGAAACTGTTCAGCACCCTAGGGTGCAGACCCATGGAGAGCAGGGGAGGGGTATGTAGCCTTCTCTGCTCATCCATCTTCATGCAGAACCACAGTTCTTCCCACTGTTTTGTCACCCTCACTGCCCTGCAACCCTCCAGGGTTAAGGTGGTGCTGGGCTGCTCTTGCCCCTGCCCAGCATACCTTAGCATACATTATTCCAGTATGCTCTGGCTGTGAAGTGGGCAGCAGAGGACATAGCTAACCACAGGGAAGGAAGGAAGGAACGAAGGAAGGAAGGAAGGTGTGGGAGGGTCTCTGGGACCTCAGAACTGGAAGCAAGGTAGGGTGCCACAAGCTACCCTCACAGTGATAGGCAGGAATCAGAAGTCCTGTGCTGAGATGGGGCAAGATCAGTTTGAACTGGCAGAGGGTGGGTGTCTAATTGGGAAGAGATCCGGAGCAGAGATTCAGGGCCAGAGCCACAGGAGCCCTAGAGATGGGAGGGCTAGGTTCATATGGGCTGACCCCATGAGGACATCCAGAAAGGGATGAGGACAAACAGGAAGCGCCTGTGGGGGTCAAAGAAAAGGTGGCCTGTGCCAGTGGAGCTTTAATGACAATGAGAATCCCAATGGCCTAATACCATGCTCCACTGAGAGGAACCTGGGCTCCTGGAGATGTGGCTGATTCCAGGGATAGACGCTTCGGGGATCACGTAATATCTGCAAGCAAGGCAGAACAACGGGACATCTCGGGCATATACAAAGGTTGTTATAGGGCTCAGGGCAACTCGTTCAACAGCACTGACAGGACAGTAAGGGACTATAGTTGGCTGGAGACACTCAGAATGTGTGTGTCACATGGCTGTGAGCACAGAGCAAGGGACGGCCTGCTGTTCCACTGTGCCTCTCCAAGACCCAGCAAGTGCTTCTGAGCAGCAAGGGGCAGGCAGAGAAGGCAGCAGGGTGAACATGGTAGGGATGGGCAGGTCACCACCACCCAAGGGTGCCTGGGGAGGACTCAGCCTTGCCCTGTGGGATGCTCCATCACAACAGTCAGTGGGGAGATGCAGCGGGGCCCCCCTGCCCCTCTATATATGAGGGGTGCTCAAGGTAGGACAGGATGCAGAGGGTCCTGGGAACCAAGGCACAAGTGGCCCAGGGTGTAGCAGCTGAATGCTTAAACCTCTGGCCACAAATTCTGGGGCACAGCGAGGGCCTAGAGACAGGGTAGCTGTTCCAACAGTCCCAAGAGAAGGGCAATGGGGAGCAGGAGGCTTCCTTTCAGCTGCCAGGAGCAGGGCAGGCCTATCTTTGGGCCCCTTCCAGCCGCCAGCCCCAAGCCTCCTGGTTTGGAGGATCATGTGACCTGGCAGAGTTCCTCAAATGCACAGGTAAGCAGCCCCCACCTGGCCTTGCACAGAAGTGGTAACAGGCCTGGATCCCTGTTCCCTTGGTCTGGGTTCCATATCCCACAGGCCTCTGAATCAGCACTTTCTTCTCCGTCTGTCTACCTTGTAAACCCTGATTTGGTATAGAATGTAGCTGATCCATCCATTTCAGCCCAAGTGGTCACAAAGTGGGGACAATGCCCACAGGAGGGTGGGTAAGGTTCATTGCTTCTCCCCAGCCTGGTTTGATAGTTCCAGCCCCACAACAGTTTATGCAGTTGCCCATCCCTCCATGTGGTCTACATGGATTGATTTGGTGAATAGGATTGGGTCTAGCCACACTAATAACACATGTGCTTGGCATCACTCAGCACCCCTGGGCCAGTCCCCTTACACTGCCCTGGGCCTTCCACATGGGGTCGATAGAAACTGTCACCTTATCCTGACATGTGGCCAACAGGCCCAAACAATGCCTGTCCAGGGATCCAGCTGGGAGCCCACTCCAATGGGGACTCCCAGGCTTGATCACCTCTGCACAGCTTCTCCTGGAGGTATGGGACTCTGGGAAACTGCTGGGTGTGTCCCCAGGGAAGGTCCTTCTTGGCACTGCCAACTTTACACAGTGCTGCCTACCCAAGTCCTGCCAGGGAGAGCCTGAGGCAACCCTGCAGCCCTTAGCAGAGAAGCACCAGAGCCTTCGGGGAAATTAACTTTACAAGAACCTGCACTTTATCTCCACAGCAGCAAAGGCACAGGGTGGTTTGTGTACCAGGAAAACAAGGGGCTGGGCTCTGAGCATCCTGTTAGTTAGTTTCTTTCTTTCTTTTCTGATATGGGGGATGGAATTTAGGACCCTATACTTACCAGGCAGGCACTTATACCATTGAGTTATATCCCCAGCCTGGTTCTTTCTTTAAATATCCAGCCACACAATGCTCAGCTGGAGATGCTTCCTCCCAGGGGTCCTTCTTTAGGGTCTTAAGGGAAGGTAGCTGCTACTCTGGCAGGAAGAAGGGGCTTCTAGTGGACCAGGGAGCTGTGTAATCCCCCACTATGTGGGGTGACCATGCACAAACAGGCTATGGGTGGCTACAGCCTGACAGATGGGCCCTGGGTCTCCATCTCATTCTCTGGCTCCACCCTAAGGTCTGGGGTCACCTCCTTGAAGCTGAGAAGATGAGGCAGGTATTTCCAGAGTTGGCCCCCCCTGGCCCAGGCCCAGCCCCAGGAGCCATGGATCCTAGTGGTAGAGGCCTGGCAGAGGAGGCAACTAGAGCTCCTTGTCCTTTCCTTACACCTTGATGCTTGCTATGTGAAACCACCAGAGTACACACAGGGGCTGCCTCGAGAGTGCTGCTCTAAAGCCACCATGACAGGCAGTCCTTGCTTCAAGGTCCTGCTCAGGACACTCAGCGTGGCTGGGGTAGAATGAACCTCTTGCAGGGCACTGGCGTCTTATTTTTATGAATGAGGGTCCATGTATACAGGATATGTTCCTTGGGGACCCCCCTAATTTTAGGAACAAGTGAGTGAGGCCAAAGGTTCCTGGTTAGGCTGGCAGATATCGAGCCAGCTGGAGGGTCAGCTCCAAGGTCCTGGGAAAGCAGCCCCCAGGGCTTACCTTGTGTGGCCAGCTCACTCTTCTGCCGCTGGATCTCCAGGTCGGCCAGCTCGCTGAGCAGGGCAATCCCATGAATCCCTGAGCTGTGGGGCAAAGGGGCCACACTGGGGGGCCCAGAGGCCACTGAGGGCTGAGGATCCAGTATGTCGATGCTCGGCAGGTCTCCAAGGTCCATGGTGGCAGCCACCAAGGCATCCAGGCCTGGCAGTGCCCTGAGTGGGTGGCTGTTGCTGGAAGCCCCCCAGTCTTCCTCTGAGTCCCCCACGCTTTCCTCCTCCAGCTGGGGCTCCTGCAGTGGGGCCTCCTCTGGGGTCTGCCGCACACCTTCCTCGTCCTTATCCAGGGCATCTGGGCTCCCTGCTTGCTGCTCTGGGGATTCGGGGGAGACTCCCAATAGGGACCCCTGTGTCCCCTCCTCCCTGGTCCTTTCCTCTTGTGCCTCTCCCTGAGTAGAATTAGCCTGGCCAGTGGCCTTGGGGCCTTCTCCCTCAAGGAGGGCCCCAAATTGCAGTTCTTGCAGCCCCTCAAGTGGGCTAGGGTCCTCTGCCTTCCCCTGAGGTCCCTGCTTGGCAGGGTGGGGTGTGGCAGCAAGGTCTGGTGTGGCCTCTCTGGCTCCTGAGAGCAACCCAGGCCCCTCTAGGCTCCTGGGGCTATGATGAGGCGGCTCCCCAGGCAGGAACGTCCTTGCAGGCTCATGCTGGGCCCCTGTGACAGCGGTTTGCATAGTTTTGGAGCCCGAGAGGTCAGATGAGTGCACATCTGAGGGCAGGGAGGAGAAGCCCATGCCCGTCATGGGGTGCAGGTGTCCAGGAGGCAGGTCTGAAAAGGAGAGGACAGTCAGGAGAGGGCCCAGGACAGCAGGAGGTGAGGTCCTACTGTATTGGGGGGGCTTTTTAAGTCCTCTAATTCATACTTGTGAAGGCCCCTAGCCACCTTCTAGACTGCAGAAGGGAAAGGCAGGGACAGGAGATATATTAGATTAAAGAGGGCAGCAGGAAGAGAGACATCAGAGCCAGTCCATAGGTGGCTGCAAGCCTCAGGGGCCGTCTCAGGTGTGGTATACTATGGCTAACCAAAATAGGGGATTTTAAAACTTGACACCCGAATCAGGGTTTTTCCTAAACCAGAACGAACCAGCAGTGTGTTGGAGCCATTACACTTCATTAACTACAATAATAAAAAAGATCCTAGAGCATGCACACGCATGCGCACGCGTACACACACACACACACACACACACACACACACACACCCCCTCTGTTGGTTCAGTCTCCTTAATGTGGAACTGGGGCAAGTTTTATGTTCACACCACGGGTTTCCAGAGTAAGCCTAGATTCAGCAATAATCATGTGGGCTGCAGGGAGTTGGCGGGAGGTAGGCCCAAGATCCTCACAGGCCAACCCTCCCCTTCTTGGGGCCAAGGTCCCATGCTTTGTGTCCCAGACACCCCTTCCCCAGATCTGATGAGCTCCAGGCTCACAGCCAAGGAAAGATCTGTGTCTGGTGCCCCTGGGGCCCTACCACCATCCCAGACAGACCTGTACCTCATTATTCACAGGTCCCCAGTGCTGGACAACATGGCCCAGCTTGTCTCCACCTATAGCTGGGACAGAATACTGAAGACAGAAGAGGAGGGAGGGGAAAGGCCCTGTGCCCTAGCAGGGATCCCAGGAAGGTGAGGTAGCTCCTCCCCCAATCAGCACTGCTTCTGGAAGTGAAGGGCAACTACCTGACTCTCACCTGGTTCCAGTGAGGTGAGGTCAGCTTCGGCCCGCCGGCACTCCCCACTCTTGTCCTCAGCACTGGGCACCTTAGAGCTGGGCCCGGGGCTGCTGGCAGGGCAGGCGGATAAAGTGCAGGGAGCACTGGGAAGAAGTGGTGGTGTGGGACAGCTGGCCGGGGGCTTCAGGGCAGGTGAGTGACAGCAGGGGGAGAGCTTGACTGGGCCTGCAGCAATGGGCGAGGGGGTGCCCTTGGCCATGGGGGTTAAGGCAACTGGCTTGTGGGTGGACTTCAGGGCCTTTTCCTGGGTGGGCTCTTCCAGTTCCAGGTGGTTGTCCTCGGATTTCCGCTGTGGGGTTGGGAGAGAAGCTCAGCCTGGTAGGTCCTCTGCCCCCATGAGTCCCACAGCCTGAAGGGAGGCATGTTAAGGGTCTCCTGGGGCCAGCTGGGCTGGAGCCTGGAGGAAAAAGAAAACTGTCCTGGCTCCAGATAGGTGTGGCTAGGTTACCTGAAACTGTGTAGCCCGGTGCATCTCCAGGGCCTGGGTGACCCGCTGCTGTTGCTGTTGCTGCTGCTGCTGCAGCTGTTGCTGCTGCTGCTGCTGTTGTTGCTGCTGCTGCTGTTGCTGTTGTTGCTGCTGCTGCTGCTGCAGGGCATAAAGCTCTTGCTGGCGCAGCAGCTGGGAGCGGGAGTACACAGGGAGCTGGCCAGGGTGCTGCATATGAGAGGTCGGTGCACGGCCCCCATACATGGGGGGCCACAGCGAGGCCTGGTCCATGACATCAGCTGCAGGCAAGGCCAGGGGGCAATCAGCCCCGCTACGGTCAGAGGACCGATCTGGGCTGCATGCCCCTTTCCCCTCAACCTCCCCCAGCCCTGTCTAGCTGAACTACTTCTCATCCCCTGACCCCCCTAGCCAGCCTACTTTGCCCTCCACACTGCCTGCTACTCAGACCAACTTTTCAGAGCCCATGTGAAACCAGGCAGTCCTGGGAAGCCCTTACCAAGTGTGTGGGGGGCTGTGTGGGGTGTGGGCTCCGAGGGCAAGATCACAAGCTGTGCAGGGGCATCCTGGGGGAGCGGGAACACAGAGGGCATAGAGCCGGGCACAGAGGCAGGGAAGCCAGGGGGCAGGTTCTGGTGCAGGGCAGGGTGCCCCAGGCCTAGGAAGCAGAGGTACAGCATAAGGCCCGCTGATCTCAGGTCCTTTAGGCCTCCAACTCCTGGGGTCCCCAAACAGAAGAGGACCCAAGGGCCCTCCACTGGTCTGGGTCTACATCACCTGCCCTTGAAAACTGACCATAGGAATGTCCCCCCATCCACAAGGAGGGGCTGCGGGTACGAGGCAACCAAGGGGGGTGAGCAGGATGGGGGTGGGGGGCTGGGTCCCCGCCCAGCTGGCTGCCCTGCATCATGAGGTGGGGGGCCAGGTCTCCAGGGCAACTGCTTGACGGATGGATCCGGGCAAATTCCACGAGGTCTTTGTTGTCCCTGTAAGATCATGGAATTCAGTCCTGCTACCTGGATGACCCTGCCCTGCTCCCCACTCCAACCCATGGCCATCAACCTGGAGGGAAATGAAGGATGGGGCTCACAGAAGACCACAGCAGTGGCCCTGAGGCAGAGGTGGCCTCTGGAAAAGGGGCCAGGGTAGATGTACAATCTTGCCCATGACAGGTCACAGAGCCCAGTGTTTCAGCCACAGTCATCTTTCTTTTTCCCTCAAGCTTGGGGTAGGCCCCACAGCCATCAAGGCCAAAGCTTGGCTCTTACTGTAGTAGCAGCTCGCGGCCGGCCAGTCCCAGGCGGTCATCACACAGCCGTGTCCTCTCCTCTTCGCTCTCCAGGTCCAGCGTGTTTGTGGTGCGTTGTCCCCCACCAGCTGTGCAGAGCCGAGAGGAAATCTGTGTGAGCCCTACAGCCAATCTGACCCTCCCTGAACTGGGGTCTGTGCATGAAGGAGAATTCACCACCCTGGGGTCTCAGGGGATCTTTTGGGGGCAGGTATGGGGAGCTGATCAAGCTCCTGGGGTAGGGCAAAGCTGGCCTTGGGCACCCTAGACATCACCCCATGGCTCCTGCCTGAAGGGCCATACCTTTGAAGGTGGGGGCTGCCCGGCCCTGCCGCCCATTGTTGGTGCTATAGGTTGTCTCAGGCCGGCTCACTGTGTCTTTCTGCCGGGCCAAGGCCACTGCGATGCCCACAGGCGGTTGCCGTACCTCCCCATCTCCATGTGGGGTGTCGTGCTCCCGGCTGCGGGCACAGTCAGGTCTCTCCACCGAGCCTGGGCCCTTGGAGGCTGGGAACTTCACTTCCTGCTGGACACAGCTGGCTTTGAGGCCACCCAGACCCACGAAGGGCGCCTTCTGCCCCACCACAAGGGCTTGGTTGCTGTATTTAAGCAGGTTCTTCATGGCTGAGACCTCATCTGGTGGGGTAGGCAGCTCTTGGGGCAAAAGAGCTGCTTGCTGCAGGCCATTGCCAAAGGGGTCCAGGTAGGCACTGCCTTTGCGCTCCTCACTGATGGCCATGGTGGTGGCCTGGCCTGCTTGGATGCTCCAGGGGGGGAGGTGGGGCCCACCATACCCCAGAGATGCCAGCTCCAGGGACTTGCGCTTGGCCTCAGCGGTGCTGCCTCCTGGCTCGACTTCAGGAGCCACCAAGTGCTGCTGATGCCTGATCCGGGCCACCTTCTGGGCCCCGGGGGCCCCAGAGGGAGCCTCCTTGTTGATAACTTTGTCTAAAGTGCAGCAGGCCTGGGTGGCCTTCCCACCTAGTGGGTCCTGGTGAGGGGGCCGAGCACAATCCTGCGAAGGGGCAGGCAACTCGAAGTAGCTGCTTTTATCCATACTGGCTTTGGGGAGTCCAGGAAAGGCAGCCTCAGTGCCAGTGCTGAGATATTCCAGACCCTTTAGCCGGGGGTTGAAGGCTGCCTCAAAGCCCCCAGGCCGCCGTTCAACCTTGCCCTCAGCCTTCAGGTGGGCATAGGAGACTCCATAGGGTGCAACATGGTCAGGACCCATAGTCCCGTCTAGGTGTCGGTCCTTGCTCTCCCCGGCCACAGCACAGGCCTCGGCTGCCGGCAAGGGGCGGCTCTTGTCAGCCAGGTGTCCCACAGAAGGCACGAAGGTGGGCCTGCTGGCCTTGAGGTCTCGAGGGACCTTGTCTTGCAGTGGGCACAGCCCATCTGGGCCTGTGTGCAGCTGCAGGCAGGGGAAAGAGCCAGAGGCGGTGCTAAGGGGTGGGGGCGGGCCAGTGGGCAGGCCGGATGGCACTGTGTAGGACACTGCGTGGTGCAGCATCTGCCGCCGCTCCAGGCACTCGCTGAAGGCTGCCCCAGGCTCTGTGTGGCCCATTGACTCCTTGGCACAGCGTCCTGAAGCTGCCACACTGGCACCAGGCCGGCCCAGCACACCTCCTGTGCAGCTGGCCAGTGGGGCCTTGCCCAGGTCACCATTGAGCACCTTGGCGTTGAGGAGGCAAGAGGTGGGGTGTTTGGGTCGGGCCTCACAGGAGCCCCGGGGCACTGGGCCTCCCTCTTTGCAGTGCCCATCAGCTGGCATGGGTATCAGCTTGTGCCGCTCCTTGCTGCTGTCCTCCTCTGCTGCTGGTCGTTCCCTGCCCTCTGCCACTTTGCTGGTCTTCTCTTTGCCCATTTCTTTGCCCACGAGGAAGCCATCAAACTCCTTGGGGCCTTTCTGAGAGGGACCGGCCTCACCCCGGTCCCGGCTGCAGGAGCCGATGGGGTGAGCAGGTGCACCCCGGGCCACACCAGGGAAGTTGTGGTTGGCAGGCAGGAGAGTGGGCTGGGGGGGCAGGTTGCGCAGGTAGAAGTTATCTGTGGGCCCAAAGAGCCAAGGTCAACAAAAAGCCTGGGACAGGTGGGGGCGGGCTCAGACTCCCCACGACAATGGGCCCAGGTAGCTCCCTTAGCCCCATAGCTGGCATCTACTGTCTTCACCATGTAGTCCAGGCTAGCTTTGAACTCACTATTGTAGCCCAGGCTGCCCTCAAACTTGAGATCCTCTTGCTTCAGCCTCCCTGGTGCGGGCATTACAGATAACGTGCCACCATACCTAGTCTTGTTTCGTTTTTAAACTATTGTATAGAATATAATGGCATTAAGCCACATTCACAATAAGGTACAACCATTACCATCATCTGCCACCAGATTTCTTCTAATCCCTAAACCGAAGCTACTCCCTAACTCAAGCTCCTCAATTAAACCCTATGCCCATACCAAGTTACAGCCTCAGAACTACTAAGTGACCAAAGCCTCCCTCACAAGGTCTTATGGACACAGGGGCCCTAAGATTTTCAGAGCGAGGCAGGTGCAGCACAGCAAGCACCAGAGGTGAGGTGTGGGACAGAAGTACCTTCCTTACAGCCTTTGGGGGAACACAGCTGGGCGGGGGTTTAGGAGCAAGCGTGAGAACTGCCAAGGGAGTAAGCTGCCCAGATGTCCCGCCTCAGTCAGGGGTTGCTGGCCAGGTGCTCAGGTACTGCAGACAGTCCTGCAGCCTGGGGACCGGGTTGTGCTGTGCATGGCCACCTGCTAGCTCTGCAGCGCCCCACCACCACCCAAGAGGTGTAGGCCTAGGGTGAGTGTAGGGGGTCCACATTTGAGATATCCTGGGGAGGCCTGGGCCTGCATCTTAACTGGGTATCCCAGGCTGGTGGGACAGAGATGTGTTACACAAGAATAAAACTGGAAGGAAGGTGTTGCCGAGAGGGCAGCAGTGGAATCACCCAGCCTGGGCACCCTGCAAGGACTGCCTGCTAGCCAGAGCTCCGCTTGAGCAAACTTTCCTGCCCTCAGAGGGGTCTGCTCCCTGCTTCCTAGACCAGTCCTGGTGGACACCAAGGCTACTCAGAGCCTCTCAAGGACCCTGGGGGCTGCTCCTCCTCTCACCCAGCTGGGTGGGCAAGCAGCAGGAGAAGGGGGAGAGAGAACAGACCAGGGGGAAACAAAAGGAATGTTTGGAACTTGTAAAACTGTCCTCAGTCATGTAAATTCCTTGTCAATTTCCTACTAATTAGAAGGGGGGGGGGCAGAAAGGGGTAGCCCAGGAGAAACCTAATTAGCTCAACTTTCAAAACCAAATAATGTTCTTGGATGAGGCTCCACCACAATATTGTGAAAGCCGAGAGGCCCAGCCCGCACCGCCCCTAGGACACCAGGCTGGGCCCATTGCCTGGAGGGAGTCCCAGGCCCCAGTTCAGGGGTCGGGTTTCTGGGGCTGGAACCAGCCACCTGCCCACCCCTGACAAATGCTGTCAAAACAGCTGCACAGGCCTGCCAGGCTGACTGGGAGACTGGGGAATCCCTGAGGGCCAATGGGGTTGTTCCCTAGACAGCAGAACCTAGGCAGCAGGATGGGTTTGCTGGGAGCATCTGGTTTGGTTCAGTATCAATAAGAAATCCCCTGGGTAGGCCCAAGAACTCCCTGGCCCATTGCACAAGGACTTGCACTGACTACAGCTGGTCAGTCCCGGTCACGTTAAAGCCTTTCTCTAAAGAGCCCCAAGCAGGGCTCTTTTGGGCCCAAAGGACCAGAGATGAGGGACACACCAAGTCCTTCTTGTGACAGCAGGAGGGCTAGCCACAGGCTCCTTTGAACATGTGGGTGCCCCATCCACCTCCAGATCCTGAGGTCTGCCTTGTGACCTCGTCCTCAACCCAGTGGGCTCCCAGAACTGCTGTAAAGTGACTAGTCCTTCTGTGCAGCACACTGGGTGTCCCTCTGTAGGCCCAGTCAAATATGTCCCTCTGGGGGCTCTCCCTCTACATTACTGGAGTTCACCCCCTCCCCTCAGAACTGCACCTAAGTGGCTCTTCCCACAGGCTAGACCGGAACTGGCTGGCTGGGATCTTCTGCCTCCCCTCACTCAAGCTGCTTTTTTTAAAAAAAAAATTACGTATTTGGTACAGAGTCACACTATGTAGCTCGGACTTGTCGTGATCCTCTTGTTTTCAGCCTCCCCAGTGCTGGGATTACAGGTGTGCGCCACCATACCTGGACTCGGTATCGGGCCAGCGTGGTGGCAAATGGTACCGGGAATTGAACCCTGGTCCCTAAACTATCTCACCGGGCGGCCCTCAGCGCATTTTTTTGACACAGCATCTCATCATGTAGTTCAGGCTGACCTTGAACTCACTATATAGTCCAGCCTGGCATTGACTGAACTCACAGCAATCCTCCACCTCAGCCTCCAGAGTGCTGGGATTACAGGTGTGTGTCACCAGACCTACTCTGCATATTTTTCTAAAAGTTAAGTTTAAAATTTTTCTTTTATCTTTTTCAGTATTGGGTTTGAACTCAGGGTTGGCTCAAGCTTGCTATCCTCCTGTCTTGGTCTCTACAGTGCTGGGATTACAGCTGCATACTGCCAGGTCTGGCTCCAAGCTATATCTGATGTCACTGATTCAAGCCCCAGAGGACATAATGCCAACCCGGCCTTCAGGCAACACCCTGAGAAGGCTTTCTAAAACTCGAATGAGGTGTCCCACTCCAGCCCACGAAAAGCCTTAACTACTTGTAGGCAGGGCCCAAGGCTTCTGACACCCACCCAGCACCACCTGTAGTCAGGCCATCTCCTGCAGCTCCTTGGGTAGCTTCTGCTTGCTGATGCCCATGCTGTGCCCACACCAGGACACCCTCGCAGCGCTCTGTTGGCTGTCTTCTCAGCAAAGACCCCAAGACCCTCTCCTCTGTCCATGGGACACTGCTCTGCTCCCCCTTTCCTTGCCAGGTCTCAGCAGGCACATTCCTCCTGAGCCCCTGGACCCCTGACCCATGTGAAATGTGAGGCAAGGCCAGAGGAGGACCTAGATACAAGCCCCAAGAGCTAGAGACAGTAAGGCTGTGTTTTAGGGGTACAGCTGGGCTCAACACCTAGAAGGCAAGGCCCAGCCAGGAGAGCTGCCTTCACCTGTGCCCTAGAGGCTCCCCGCCCTGCCCACCCCTGCATTCGACACCAAGCCCCATGTGGCACTTGCCTTTTTGGGTTCCATAGAAACGATGCTGCCCGCAGAGAACATTACTGTTTCCATGGTGATCCAAGTGGCTCACGGGTAGGAAAGTAGATGCCAGACTCCCCGAAAATCTGGGGTATGCAGGAGCTGGAGAAGCAAAAGGACTGGCTGTGGCACAAGGTCCTGGCCCCCTAGCCCAAACCGCCTGATCCCAGGGAGGCAAGAAGCTGGCAGGCAGTCCAAGAGCAACATCCCACGGAGCCTGGCGCGCAGCCCACCGGTGGGAAATCAACCCATCAATACATCATATTAACTCTGACTCAACTAATACCATCCCTCTGGTGTGGCACAAATTGAATTGCTGATGGGCTGGGGAGAGGGGAGGCTGGAGGAGGGTTCCTGTGATTCCCTGTCAGCTCTTGGTTTCTCCAGTGCTTCCAGGCAGGTCACAAAGGAGCTTAGAGAGGTATTTTAAGAGGAGGGGACACAACAGACAGACATCCCAGAGTTCTGATAGCCAGGGCCAGACGTTGGCTCTGTCTGTACCATGGTCTACCAGGCAGGCAGATAGTTTCAGGCCAGCTGTGTTTGGGGGAGCTGGTTGGAGTGAGCCACATAAGGCCATGCCTCTGGGGTGACACAAGTTCCTTGTAGCTGGAAGCCACAGGTGTCGCTAATAGAGCTCTCCACATAGGTCAAAGGCCTGGTCTTTTCATGGCCTGACTTCTGTAGCAGAGTTGGGACCATGCAATGACAGCATCATCCCAAGAAGTCCTTGCACAAGGCCACAGCCTCTAACATTTACCTAGTGACATTTGGGTCATGTCAGGAGGGCCCCTCTCTGAGTTAAGTGTTCATCCCTCCACGGCAGCCAAAGTTCTGAAAGGTCACTCATGTGCAGAGATGCTAGCCCTGGACTACAGCTGGTCCTGCTTTGTTGGCCCTGGAGCGCAGATCATCTGGAACCTCCCTCATGAAGTCTTAACTTGCAGGACAGGCAGGACTAAGTACCAATCAGGGGGCCTGCCCCTTAGCTCAGTTCTTTAAGTGGCTGCTTCAACAAAGCAGTCAGGCTCAGGTTGCTGTGGTTCCATCCCCACAACTAAAAAAAAAAAAAAAAACCCAAACAAACCCTAAGTACCAATCAGGGTGCCGAGTCACCATCAGCCACCAGGAACATGACTTCTTGGAGCTGTTCCTTCTTCACAAGGTCTGATGGGACAGGGACCTAGGCCACTGACACTGCAGATGCCTCCAGCCCACTAATCCAGGGCCTGGAATTAAAGACTTTGATGCCATTGGTTAGGTGAGCAGGTGGCTTCCAGCGGGGGAAGCTGGGCTGAGCTGAGGTCTGTCCGGCAGTTGGACTCATGTCCTCAGAGCCTGGGTATTTGCCTGGGGGCCTGGGCTCCTGTCCACTTCCTGGCTTCATCGCTGTACACTGAGGATGTAAGATACAGGCTCATGGGATGTGGGGCCCAAGTCAGACTCAAAATCTGCTATGAGCACCAGGGGCCCAGAATCAGCCTTCTGTCCTTCTGTCCTGAGTACCCACTTGGGGATACACTGCCCCTCCTCATTCTGTAGAATAAACCAGAAGCAGCAGGACTAGGCGGGGCAGGCTTTCTTTCTTTTCTTTCTTTCTTTCTTTCTTTCTTTCTTTCTTTCTTTCTTT
>NW_004524688.1:7026329-7075428 GCF_000260255.1 Octodon degus
TTTTTTTTTTTTTTTCAGAACTGGGGATTGAACTCAGGTCCTTGTGCTTGCCAGGGAAGCGCTTATTCCACTGAGCCATCTCCCCAGCCCCATGGGCAGGCTTTCTTGCCTCACTCTAAAATGGGCATGTTAGGCCTGAGGAGAGTATTTCTTGGAGACTCTGCTACTTTCCCAAGGACTTCCTGTGACTTCTCACACTACTCTGGATGGTGACAAGAAGCAGGGGTCCTCAGGATTTCCCCAGTGGGCAAGAAGGGGAAGGAGAGTGCCCAGGGGCATCAGGCTAGGCAGGCCTCCCAAGAGCCTCTGGGTACCTGTCATAACTGTCACTTGATAAAAGAGTGTCCTGAGCCACATGCCAAGGAACCAGGTACCAGGTCTCCCTGTCACGTATCACAGACGGGTCTCAAAGCACACAACTTTGCTCCACCTTGTTTTACTTTGTTTCCCAAACTTTTCTCATGGAACCCATGTGTTGTTTTAGTAGAGACTCCTTTTAACAATGCATGGGCCAAGCATTTTAAGGAACGCACTCTGAGGAACACTTTTTTTGGAAGGCAAGCACGGAAGAGGCAGATCTGGGCTATAGGACAGATTCTGCAGGCCCATCTCTGTTTCCAAATCTCAGGCCTGGGGCCTATAACCATAGTGTTTCAGCTCAGTGTCAGGGTCCCCTGTGGGTACATGAGGCCTACAGCACCCCATCCTGAGCATCAAGGGTGGAGACAGCTCCTTGCAGGCTAAGGCCAGGGCAGCTGGGCCAGGTGGAGGCAGGCTGAGAACAGCCCCTGGTACCTAACCTCGAGGTGAAGGAGGATGAGGGCTCAAGACCAGAGCTTGCAGCACTTTCAGGTGGGAGATGGGGATACTCCAGGACACCTGAAACAAGGCCATGACATCAATGGTACCCCAATCCCAGTGGGACCCCTGGCAGTTGCAGGCCACCACTCAGACCCTGATGATACTACTGAACTTTCTTTGGCTCAATGGGTCCAAGCGAATCCACGAACTCTTGCCTCCTGAAGAGCCCTGTCACCTGCCTGACTGGAGGAGGCTGCGGATCACGGATCACATAAAGGCTCTAAGAAATCCTGTGGCTTGAGAACCTGCTTGCCAAGCACAGCCCCATCCCTTGGGAGGGCTCATGGGGAAGGGTACTGTGCCTGTCCTGTCCCAGGCAGACCCCTCCTGCTGAGGAACAGGCTGGGGCTGGAGCACAGGGCCAACAGGCCTGGTGTGTGGGGCACATCGGCAGCAGATGTTGGCCAGATTAAACTCAGCTCCTGGAAGACTTGACAAAAGCCGAGGAGAACGGGCAAGGCCTAGGGGGCTGGTTAAACCACCACAGCTGTCCCCCTGTAATTGGCTGCTGTTAAATATTTTACGGGCCTCGTTTTTGTAAACAGAAGTCTGTAAATTCCTCCTTCCCAGACGTGTTTCCCAGGCTAAACTGTGTGGACTCCCCCCACCCTCCCCTGGAGAGGTCGGGGCCTCCCTCACCCTTAGGGACAGCAGGCGCTCGGCCAGCTGAGGAGCGGGCCCTTTCCTGTCCACTGCCCTTTAGGGCAGGGTGAGGGTGGATGGCCTTGGTGTTCCTCTACTTTTGAGACTGAACTGGTGGTGTCCAGGCCATGGAGCGGGGGCAGAAATCCCCAGAGGCCCAGCCCAAAGGCCTGGCCAGCTCCTACTCCAGTCTGCTGCAGGCCCCTGAGGCCCCAGCTGGGGAATTAGGGGTGGAGGAAGGGGTGCAGGGCAGGAAGAAGGAAAAGCAAGAGTTGGGGGCTGGGAGTGGGGGAGGAGGTTCTCCCCACCCAGTAACAGAAAGGCCCTTTTCTTTTTCCCAATAAGACTGTACTCTCTGAACTGAAGAAGAATATAAAAAATGACTTTTATGTATCAGAGCAGCTGCTGTGAGACCAGAACCAGAAGTCAGGGCTGGTGTGGCCAGACTGGGGAGGCATGGGGTCCTTAACAGAGCCACTGCCAGAGACAGTGTTTGAAAGTGGTGAATTCTGGGGGGTATCCCAAGAAGTGGGGAGAAGACCCAGGGCTGGGCCAGGGAGTGGCCGTACTCCCTCAGGCTGAGGTACTCAAGCCTACACTGCAGCTGGGGGTAACTCCCTGCCCCAGAGCCTCATCCTACCTCCAGCTTAGGGTCATTATGATCATCCCAATGGGCAAGTGACAAACTTGAAGTGACCTCCTGCCTCAAAGCTTCCAGTTGACTTGGGGACAGTCCTTGGAGTGGGCTGTGACGATCTCACTGAGGACAGCCTGTCCTTCCTGCCTGCCTGTCCTTCCTTCTTTCCACAGGTGCCTGCAGACCTAAACCCAATCCTGGGACATGAATGACCCAGAGAACAGACTGGAGGTTCAGCCTCTCTTGGGTACAATGAAGTAAGAGGGGACCAGAGAGGGCAAAGGTCAGAGAGAGGACCGGGCAGGTGGGGTGGACATTACTGCCCATCCAGGAGGAACAAGTAGGCATGGTGACTGCCTCTCAGTTCTCCACTGAGACCTTCTAGGAGACACAGGTCTCTGCTTTTATGTGATGTAGCACCTTATTCCTGTTGCATGGCATCAGCTACACTCAATGCCAACTTAGTGCTGGCCATTTCTCAAGTGACTGCCAATACTAGGAGTTCTAGGTTAAGGAGAGATCTGAGGTCACATTCACAGAGAGCACACCTGACTAGCGACATGGGCTCTGGGTACAGGCAGGGCCATGGTGATGTGTTTGGAGGATACTCGCCATCCCTTGTTCTACTGCCTGAAGGGAGGAACCTTGCCATGGCCCCCTCCCCAAGAAGGAGAAACACTTTCTTTGGTGTTTCCCAAACTCCTTATTGGGAAAAAAGAAAAGGGCCTTTCTGTTTCTGTCTATAAGCCCCCCAATCCAGGTGGTCTGATCCCTGGGTGTTCGGGTTAAATCTTCCAAGTGCATCTCCCAGGACTGACATCGTGTCCTGGGGTCTTGGTGGTGGTGGGAGAACCTGATATCCCTTGGTGTATGCTCTAAAGGCCCATGGGTTGCTGGATCAGGGCTAATGTCCCAGCTATAGGGACTGTGAGGCTCCACCCACCACTGTGCTGAAAGAAACAAACAGTAAAGAGCAGAGGAAAGATCCAGGTTCCCACAGCCACCTCTGGAATAAAAGTCAGGCAGCCTGGCCGGGACTCTGGCAAGCCCTGGACAGTCCCTAGCAGCAGGCTTGATGCAGGCTGGTGGGGCAGGAAGGTGGGGTCTGGGGTCCAGCCTGCTGTAGGCTTTAGGCTTGAGAAGGAAACTGAGAATCCTTTGACCTTGTGGCTATAAGCACCCTAGGCACAACCTCCAAAATCTCCGGACATCCAGACAGAAGTGCTCCACCCACAACTTCCTCCTCTTTCTCTACAGGCACAACCTGGGCACATGAAGACATTATGCTAGAGACCTCCCTCACCAAGGAACAGTGTGCCCTGTTCCTGTCGGACCCCAGGACACCATCTCAGTGGCCAGAGGCTGAGGGGCTACCCCAGTAGGCACAGCCACAAGACATGGGAGAGAATAGGCTTCAGCCCAGCCTGCAGTACTCATCCAGTTTCCTCTGAATCCCAACAACTATTCAAACAAATGTCTACCGATGGGGAAACTGAGGCCTAAGAGCCTGGCAGCTGGGCACAGAGACTAGAGGCACTTGGGGCTGTGAAGGCTTTCCTTGGATAGCTGGTCTGCAAGGGGCAGGGCTCAGGACTGCCCAGGGGGTGGCCAGAGCCATGTGCAGGCCTTCTGGGCCCACAGCAGCCTCCAATCAGAGCCTGGCCAAACCCCGGCTGCAGGACCACACAGACACAAGGGCAACAGGCCTAAAGCAAGGGAGTAGTAAGGAAGGGGAACAGGAGAGGAGGCCGGAGCTCTAGGGGTAGGCTGAGGGGGCACCTCAGTCCCCTAGGAAACAGGTACAAGAGAGGTGGCAGCTTCTGCAGTCTGAGAAAGAGGGCAGGAGCAGGAGCAGTTACAACTGATGGCAATTTCAGGGGATAGCACTGGAGGGTCACCAGAGCCTCTGGTCCATTGAGGCACTGGGTGGAACCTCTGTCCTCTAGAAGGGTTTAGCTCCTGAATCTCTTGCAAGGCCTGAGGCTTGGAGGGACCAAAGGGGAGCTATGAGGCAGCTGCCAGTAGGCAGGTTGTGGGTATATGCGGTGGGGGCTGTGGGCAGTCCTTCCCCTGCTGGATCCTGTCCAGGTCCCATAGAAAAGTGGCTCCTGGGTTGGGCTGGATCTGACAGTGAGGCCAGCCAAGCTGACAGCCAGCGTTGGCATGTGTGCCCATGGTTCCCCCTCCAGGTGGCACAAGAGACCATGAAGAGCCTGGCTGTGGGAGCTCCACATCTCCAGTCCCCCCAGCCGAGCCCCCCAGGAACAGAACCCTTTTCATGGCCCCGTGGGTGGTCCCAGCCAGGCAGCTGGGGGTGGGTGGGAGAGGGCCAGGCTCACTGACAATAGGCCCAGCTGTGCTGCGCCCACACCCGCACTGACCCACCCAGGACAGGCTGGCTGGACAGTGGCTCCCTGCTGCTCCCCACTCCCAGTTCCGCCACCCAGCCCACCCTGGGCCCTGGAGCCATCCACCTCTGGCAAAGCCCATTGGTCAGGAGGCCTGGGGTGGAACAAACAGGCTCTGCCCCAAGCCAGATGTTTTGGGGCGGCTCCTCTAGCTTGGGGTGCCTCCCTGCACCCCCAGCTGCTCAGGGACAGAGGAAGCCCTGGCCCTGCTCTAGCAGCTGCCCTGCAGATGGTGAGGTGTGGGGGGTTCTTCTGGCTGGCTAGGAGGCCCTGCTTAGGGTACGGGACCCCAGGGGTTACTCCCACCTGGGGTTTTGCTTGGCAGCCCACCCCGGTCTCCTTGCCTTTAACACAGAAGCCCCCCAGGGTCAGGGAAGGGGTGACAAGCTAGTATTGCTGGGCACCTGCCTCTCTGCTGTCCCAGGGGCAGTGAAGGAGATAAGGATAAGGATGAGGCCAGGGCTTGGAGCTGACCCCCCAGGCAGCCCACCATGCAGCCCAGCCCCTACTCTTTGGCCGTGTCGCGTGCCCCCTGCCCGCCTTGCCCCCCATCCTCCTGAACACACACGTCCGAGGAACAGGCCCTAGCATGCCAGAGCCAGCTGGCACCCAGTCAAACTAGCAGCCAGGCACACTGCCAGGGCAGCGTGCCAGCCTGCCACTCGCTGCGGCTCCTCCCGCCCTGGCCTCTGCCGGCACAGCAAGCTCGCAGCCGGCCGGCACCATGTGGCTTGCCGAAGTGAGGCTGCAGATGCAGAGGGCAAGGGAAGCCCTGAAGGGAGGAGATCCCGAGCCAGCGGGCAGTTTAACTAAAGGCAGGAAAGGGGGGGACACAGGGGAAACTGAGGCACAGACCAGGAAAGTCCATGTAGTCATAACACTCGGACAGATGTGGGCTCACTGTCACCCTCAGGGGGGACCTGGTGGGTTGGGAATGAGCTCCCTAACCCAGGCCCACTGCTCCCTGTGCCTATCCCCTGGTAGGTCCTGGATGGCATCGTGTATTCTAGAGCTAGAGGTAGTCCAGTGGCATGGCCCACCTCCTGCATCCACCTAAGCTGGCCTCTTTGTCCACGCTGTAGGCACGGGCACACTGATGGTGGGAATGGCTCCTGATACCTGGGCACAGGCATCAGGAAACAGGCCCCTAGGTGCCAGCCCCTCTTGCTGCCTCCTCAGATCAGGACCACCCGGACATGGGGAAAGCTAGGTGTGAGTCAAAGCGTCCCCAGTGTACCAAATGGACACCATCCCCCCAGCCAGATGGACAATGCAAGGCTAGGGAGAAAGATGGAACCACTGAGGCTGCACCCCATGGTGGGACTGAGGGTTGTGGGCGCCCACGGGGCTATAAGCTGTTCAGCCACGTAGCCGTTGGCACAAAGGGAAGTGAGAGGTAGAAGGCTGATGTGGGTACCGTCTAGAGGCCACCCCTCACTCATGCTCTGAGCAGACCCCAGGGGGGCAGAATGGGGCTCCAGGGCAGGTGGTACTACCCACAAACCATCCTCCTTGCTGGGGGGGGGCAGGGTGGGATGGAGAGGAAGTGGGAATTCAAGCCTGTGGTGCAGAATGTGGGGGTGAGCTGTCCCATTCCTGAGCTCTGGCGAAGGGTCATGGTTGGGTGCAAAGAAGGGAAACCAAGTCAACTGTTTAGGAGTGCCAGTGGGCCTGTTCCAAGCCAGAAAGGGTAGGGACCCTGACTTCTGCTGAGGTGCCTTCCCTGCCTCTTCCCCCTGCTTGGCACCTTCTTTCCTCCCACAGACATCCCGACGGCCAGATGCTGTGGTCAACCAGATGCCCAGTGAAGGGCTAGGAGGAGAGTAGGGGGCCAGCAGTGCACACAGGGTGTGGGGCACAGGGTAGAGGCTTGAGGACCCTGCTTTCCCTACTTGGTACTCAGCACCTACTGGCCTCCCCACCACCCAGGGAAGAAGGCTGCTCCTTATCACCTGCCCAACATGTGCTCTTCAAGCGGTGCCTAAAGCCCAGATTATTTTAACAACTGTCCCTCACTCGTCACCTGTCCTGTTTGGAAAACAGCCCCTTTTTTGTTGCACAAAGAGAGGTTTCTCTGGCTTCCAGAAGTGCCAGGCGCTAATCTCCCTGCCTGGAACATGGGCGGGTGGTAGCACGGTGTGTGGGTCCGTGGCGCTCTGTAAACACGACACGAGTGCAGCAGTCATTGAGTTACGGCAGGGCCGGTGCCAGGAGTGAGCGCCCTGTATGCCTGCTGCCAACTGCAATTACCTCCCTTGTGCCAGCCGGCAGGGGGCTTAACCCTTCCCACACCATGCGGCATGGCATAGCCACATGGACACCAGCAGCCATGGAGGCAGGGACACCAAGACGTTGGGCCACCACTCAAGTAGCAGCACCAGGGAGATGAGCAGGGCACACCACACTCTGGTGTCCCAATGGGGCCTCAAGGGACTCCTCTGGCCACGATATCACAGAGTGATAGGAGTTCACTAGGTACTGAGTACGGGCCAAAGCTGGAGGTTCTGTCCTAGGCAGGGTACCAAGGAGGCAGCCTGTGTCTGCTGACAGCTCTCCTCTCCCTGTCTCTGCCCCTCAGCTGGCACATCTGGAGCCCACGCCTCCTCAAATCTAGGAAGGTGGGCGCAGCCCATGTCAGAGGGTGAAGCCCAGTCCGGCTGGCCCAGCTGTGCTCCATATTTCCTCAGCTCCCTGGAGTCCTCCATGCCCTACCCCCTCCACCCTCCCTGCCCATCTGGAGCACACATCTGGCCAAGACTACTGCCTAGCAGGGCTGTCCTCTGTTTGCAATCAATTACCACCTCCTCCAAGGGGCTTCTTTGGCAGGGAGCAGTCCCCCTAAAGTAAGCTTGGCAGTGTTGGCCATGGTCGGTCCTGAGGCCACCACAGTGCTACTGACTGAGGAGCTTAGGACTTTGACTTACCTTCATGGGAGTGGGAGAACCAGATTTGGGAGGTGCCGGGGTGAGAGCCACGGTAGGCCTGTTCGGAGGGGGCAGAGGTGGGGCCACTGGGGTGTGTGGAAGCTGCTGAGCCCAGGCTGCTGGTGAGGAAACTGCCCATAAAAGAGGATGCTGGAGAATTTCCCATCAGGCGGCTGCTGGCTGTGGACACAGGGCCAAATGTGAGTCAGGGTACAGCTCGGGTTAGGGGAAGCACCTACCACCCAGGGTGCCTCCCCATCCCTAGGTTCACTAGGAGCCTTTGTTTTTAAATACTCAAGAAGTCCACAGCAGGCAAATTTGGTCTCTTAGACATGTGACAATGGCATCAGGGTCCTGACTCTCTGTGTGCCTCAGGACTGACACCAACTTGCTACTATAAAGCCAAGAGTGATCTATCTATCTATCTATCTATCTATCTATCTATCTATCTATCTATCTATCTATGGAATACCACCCTTGTCCCTACTATGTCACCACCACCATCACATCCAACCATATCACCTCCACCACCACCATCACCACCACACCAACATCACCAGTAGCAGTCACAATATCAACAATAACTGCACCAATACCCACCACATTACCATGCTCAACAGCCACATTACCACATAACCATAATCACTACGATCACTATCACAGCAAAACATACTACCTCCATGACCACCATAACTGCCCACAAACTACTATTACCACCATGCCACTGGCCACACCAGCACCACCACCGTATTGCCATTATCACTGTCAGCAGCATCAACATTGCCTTCACTACTACCTATCACAGCGCACCTGTGACTGCCACCACAGTACCGGTGTCAGCGCCAGTACAGTCTGCCAGGTGCTGCATATAGGTGGAGTAAGCACTGAGAGTGTGTGGGGGAGCACGCGACCTCATGGGCCTCCTTGGGATACAGTGGTCACCTCAAGGGCTCTGCAATACAGGTGGACTTGGCCAAATGTTCTACTTAGGCCTTTCCCGGTCAGCAGGGGCCCAGCCAGAGGTCCCAAAGGTCTCTGACCCAGCCTGGGCAGCATGGAATGGGCCTTTTCCCAAAGTGAGGTCCTCACCCTTCTACCCTATCCATTTAGCTGGCTCATCAGAATAGGGTACCTGGTCCCACGTGAGCAAGGGGAGAAACTGAGTCAGAGGGAAAATGGAAATGGGAAGGGAAGAGAAAGAAAGGAACATTTATCAGTTGAGTGTTGAAGTCGCCCAACACTGTTCAGAGGCAGGCCGATGGGGCTGACACAGAATGGCAGGCAGCTCTTTATCCAGGGCTCAGGCAGCGGAAGCCAGAGGATTCCTCAGCCTGGCCAACATACTTGGCATTTCCCCTGGTGGCCTAGGAATGCAGGAGATGGTGACCTGCTGGTCCTAGACTAGCCTCTGAAGCCTGCCCACCCCACCGTCTCTGTCCCCCAGGCTGCCACATCCTTTGCTCACAGCCATGCCCCTTCCCCGCTGAGTGCAGTGGCCAAGGCCATGCTGAATGAGTCTCCCTGGTTGCCATGGCTACCAGTTCTCACTCCAGTGACATATATACCCTGGAGCACTCTGCATATGGTCACCCTGGGTGGTCTAGATTGCACTGCTAGCCCCCCACCCTGGCAAGGTGCCTTTGTGCATTGTCATCTCTATCCCTGGGTAAAGAACCTGGCTTGGGCTATCCCAAGACTGAGAGGTACAGGGTACAGGGCAGGGCCTGGTGGGGTTGTAGGGTGCTGGGTCCTGGGAGGTGGCAGGGAACCCAAGGTGAGTCAGGGCAGTTGCTTGTTGCCCAGGAGGCAAGGTAACTGGTGAATTTGTGATGCCTCATCCTGCCTGGCTGGGCTTTGGGCACTTCCCAGACAAGAGGTGACTCAGCAGAGAGGCGGCCAGGCCAGGGGAGAGGGGATGCCCCTGGGGACCCTGGTAACCAAGCTATGTTCTGCCAGCTCCCAGCTGGGCACCGGGAGGCAGCTCCTTCCCCTCCTGGGATGGCAGGATGGGCATGTGCCACTGAGAGGGAACCTTTCCCAGGCATTGCCAGACAGGAAGGGGCTACAAGGGGCTGCACTGCAGGGAGAGGAAGACTAGGCCAAAGGTACCTAGGAGCCAGGGACTTCCCAAACCACAGGGCTGAGACTGCTAGGGGCCCCTGCCAGACCATAGGCTCTTCCAGCTAGGGGAGGGGACTCTGGGCTAGGAAGGGAAGTTAGCTTCCCTGCCCCCACTCTGGGGACTCTGGAGGGGCATGCCTGTGGGATGAGTGTGGCTGCCCCAGCTGCAAGCTTTCTGCCCCACCCTGGCCTGCCCCAAGTCCCCCAGGCCTCCCCTCCCCCAGCCTCCCAGGACAGCTCCACCCACCCCTTCCTCCCCAGGACAGTGGGAAGCAACTGAGTCCAAAAGTCAGGTCTGGAAAAAAGTTTCTCCAGGATCTCAGCCTGGGAACCCTGCACCTTGCGCTCTCCCACGAAAAAGACAGACGGGGCAGGAGAACCTACAGTTCAACATCCCACAGAGCCTGTGGTTCCAACGAAACTGAGGCCCCCAGAATTCCTTAAGTGCTCTGAGAGCAGCAGGAAATCTTGGCCAACCAACCTCCCAGAATCTCCCAAGGTGCACCCCAAGCCAGACTCTAGAGTGGGAACTCGGGCCATCACATCCCCACCCATGACACCCATTCTGGCCCTGGAGGGGCTCTGCTGACACTGTCCTGACACTAGTCCAGAAGGAGGGGCCCAAGCAGGGCCACTGCAGCCACAAGCCCTCCAAGCCTGGATCCCCAAGCAGGACACACAGGAGCGACAGGCTGCTGCAGCTCCAGCCTGTGGCCTTCCCGCCCCCACACCGCCTATCCGTGGGCTGCTTCTTTAGTGGGCTTCTCAGAGACTTGAGAAATGAGGGGGATGAGACCGGATAGCCCTCTGAGCCCCCATCCTCTGACCTGGCAGCCTCCCTGGCAGCTGGCTATAGCCCTAGTGTCCCTCCTGTGCCTGGCTAGGCTGTCTACTTGGGAGGCGGGTCTTCACTCCTTCCTTTCTTTTCTTTTCTTCTTCTTCTTCTCTTTTTTATTTTTGGCGGACCTGGGATTGAACTCAGGCCCTTGTGCTTGCTAGGGAAGCGCTTATTCTACTGAGCCATCTCCCTGGCCCTTCCTTCCTTTCCTTCATGCTGAAAAGAAGGGCTGGAGCTCAAAGTCCTTGGCACAAGGACACTACATCTCTACCATCACTAAGCAATCCAGGCAATTAAGCACAAGAAAATAAGTAAAAGATCCCACTCCCCTGCCATATACCCTTCTCCCGAGTCAAAGAAGACCCATTATGCCCCATTTCCAGGAAGGCCACCTTAGGACTGAGAACCCGGATATCTCAGCTGTCTATTCCTCCTGGAAGTCCAGCTCACAATGGCCAATGCTGCAAGCCTCACTCCCTGGCCAGCAGACAGCACTAGGATGGCCTGTGTGGACACACTGTGCCTTGTACTCCTCCCTACCAGGCCTCTAACCCCCACCATCTTGGCCCTGGCTGAAGAGTTGGAGTAGAACCTACAGGCCCCACTAGGTGAGCAGCAAGTCCCATGTTGAGGATGGAAAGTGCTGGCTCCTTGAGGTCTTCTCTAGTCCACCTGGCTCCTTAGCAGCTTAGGAAACTCTAGGACAGAGCATCTCTACTTGTCTCTCCACCTCTGAGGACTTCAGCAATGGCACAATGCCCAGCCAACAGAGCTGTGGGCAGACCTGGCTGCCACCTTCCCAAGCCCCCAGCTGCTGACCAGTAGTAGTCAACCCCAGACAGTCAGCGCAATGGCTGCCTAGGATCCCGGTGTATCCTGGGCCACAGCCAGCACTATAGCCATGGGCCAAGTCCAGTCGGGAACTGGGCTGAAGCTCTTTCCTCTTGGCAAAGGCCTTGCCTACCGGGTGCTACAGTTAGCAGCCCAGGAGGAGAAAGCAAAGAATGCTGCAGGGGTGCTTGACATGGGCCTACTCTGGCTAGGCACCTGGGTCCTGACATTGACTTCACTGTCACCTATCCTGACGGGGGCTTATGGGCCCACACAACATGGCACCCCAGACCCCAGGTCCTGCATCCACCACTGGACCACAGAATGGGGTACAACTGACACTGCCTCATGTGCCAGTACAGTGAGTCTGTTGGTTCCAAGGCTACCTAGCCAACCCCTGTGCAAAGCCTACCCAGGCCCACTGCTTGTTTTCCCTCCCTGTCACAGAGCCATAGCACACTGGGGCTTTTCCACAGAAAGGGATTTGAAAGCCGTGAATGTCACTGGCCACCAAGACAGGCAAGTCCAGGCTGCACATCTACCCCCACTGGCTGCGCCACTGTCCGGCTGTGGTCCCAGCTCCAAGGTACCTTGGCTCTGCTCAAGACACCATGGAGGCCTGGCCCCAGACACCAGCCTGGCTGAGAAAACCTCTCCGGAAGCCAGCGTGCCAGGAGGGCTGGATGACACACCTCAGGCTTTCTGGCGCCTCAGGCACAGCCTCCTGGTCTCTGGGACATAGGCTGTCCCAACTAGCTGACCTGCAACGGGAGACAGGGTGCATCTGAACCTGGGCTGCCGGCCACAGGAAGAACAGGGTACAAATGATGCTGCCCCATGTGCCAAGTGAAGCGGGTTTGCTGTCTCCAAGGCTAGGCATGCTTAAAACTTCTGAGCATGGAACCTAGTCGTCACCCTGGCCCCATGTAGAGTACTGTCTGGCCAGCTGTGTCTGCCCTGCAGAGCAGCGCCACCTGGCCAGGCTAGACCTGAAACCCCTCTCTTGCCCACCTGTGGCCGGGCCCACCTGCCACAGTCAAGTGTGCTCTGTGTGCTCCTCTCCCAGGAGTTCCCCAGGACTGGCACCTCAGAGGCTAGCCCTGGCTGTGTGGTGAACTGGTGCTGGCTGTGCTGCACACCCAGCTGGCTCTCCTGCTTGGCCATCCCAGCTCAGCCCTGTGACAGCAGCCTGAGCGGTGCAGAATAGGAAGGAACAGAGCTCCAGGGGACAAGCATTTGTTTTGAGTTAAGTGAGCCACTGAGACAGCGTCTTTCTTTTCTGGAAACTGTGAAATGGGTTGTAAAAAAAAAAAAAAAAACAACCATGGCTCACTGAGATGATGGCAGCTCCTGAGAAACAAGTCCCTTCCCAGGCTCTCGGCGCTCCTGCTGCTTCCGGAAGCCCAGCTGACGAGCTGCTGGCATGGACCTCCCTGGCTCTGCGTCTGGCGGCTGCAACCACCACCCACGCCAGCTCCCACCCTCCTGCTCACACCCACTCAGGCTCCCCTTTTCTCTTAGATGGGCTTCCGGTTCTGCCCCCACAGGGCTGTCCAGATACTGGGGACACCTGGTCCAGGGCAACTGTCCTTTGGTCTCCACAGGGGACACCAAGAGGCTGAGTGAAGAAGGGACAGGCAGCCTGGCTGGGGGAGCCAAAGCACTCTTCCCACGCAGAGCCACACCCCTGAGGGAGCAGGGGAGAGGAGGAAGGAAGGATAGCCCCTGCCCCGCCCGCATTCCTCTCATTCCAGGAAACAGAGAGGACAGAGAACTTCCAGGCTGGGTTTCCTTCAAAGATCTTGTGGGTTCCTAGGGGGAAAGGCTCTGTTCAGCCGGCTTGGAGGCAGGGTTGGCATCTGCCCATCTGGCTATGGGGAGTGGGGCAGGGATGAGGACCCAGGCCCACCAGCAAACTGGCAGGGGCTTTGGAGCCAGGCCACAGGCCACTCTGTGACTATGTTCCTGAGTGGGAATGGGGGCCCGAGCATTAGTCCATGGGGGAAGAGAGTGCTATAGATGTGGGCAGAGCCAGGAAGCCTGCCAGCAAACACAGGGTATGTGCCTATGTCTCTGGGTGTGTGTCTGTGGCTATGGGGTGCACACATGGCTACGGATGTACAGCCAGACGCTATACTAAAGGACAAGGGGACACAGGCCGGTCCAGTTCTCTAAGGAGCTGCTTCCATTAGATGCATGCCCTCACTTGTCTAAGTGGACCCAGGCAAGGCTCCTGATTGTCCACACTTCTTCCACCCCAATGGGGACACAGCCAGGCCTGCCAGTGGCAGAATTCGTCTCCCACCTCAGTGGGCACCAGGCTGCGGCTCTAAGATCCCAGTCTTGCTTCAACAATCATGCATTCTGGAGGGCAGCCACATGGCCAAGGCTCTCTCCACTCTGCCATGCAGAAGCAAGATGGAGCCTTTCTCTTCTGTGTCAGATGCTCCTGCAGGGCTACCCTTTGCCAGGCCTAGGAACTGTCTAGATCTGGGGCAGTTCTCACCCATCCTAGCTGGCTACCACAGGTATTAGGGTATACAGCTTGCTCATGGGGCTGCTCTAGCCAATCCCATGGTCAGCACAACCCCAAGGGGCTACCATGCCACCCCAGCCCCCAACCGCAGCTCCACGCTGTACAGGAAGAAAGAGGAGGCAAGCAGGGCCTGGAACCACAGTGCGGGGGGCAGTGGGGGCCAGAGGGGAGGCCAAGAATGTGAAGCAGTAGGCGGAGGGCTCAGCCCATTCCCGAGACACAGGATGCGTCTAGAATGAGCACATCACCCGGGAAGCCCCTCAGGCAGCTTGAGGAACCTTCCAGAGATCACTGCTGGCCCCAAGGAAGCCCCTCAAAGGCTATGATAGGAAATCATATAGTTGCTAAGCCACTGGCCCCTGCAATCCAGGAGACGCCTGGGAGACACCGATGACAGGGGACAGGCCCAACCACCAACAGCCCAGAACTAATAAAAGAAAAGGAAAATCGGATATAAGTCTGGTTCTTATTAAAGGGGTAAATTTAGCCCTTTGGCTAAGGCAGAGGGGTGGGGTGGCCGAGGCTCACCACTGGGTTGGTCCTGGACTCCCTTCCTCCAGGAGTGACTCAGAGCATCCCAAGAGCATGCAGCAAGGGTGGGGGCTGCTTCCCCTCTCTTTCCCCACTCTTCACACATTCCCTGTGTCCCTGCTCCTGCTCTGGGTAGGCAAGTATCCAGGTCTTTCCCAAGCCATGCAGGACAGTGAGCTGGGCAGGCAAAGGCAAGGGAAAGTGCCAGGGAGTCCTGGAAAGGGCCCATCCTGCCATTAATGTAGATGATGCCTACAGGAGCATCTCCGGAGCACATGCTTCTCCTTCCTTTTCCACAGGCCTGAAATAAACCAGGGGGCTGGTGGCAGTACTGACATTTGGTTTCACACAGTCAGAAACACCAGAATGTACAGAGCACGTGTGCTCAAGTATGCAAGCAGACACACAACACACAACCACAAATACACCAACAGACTAATAACCATGAATACGCACATGCATATACACACATATACACAGTCTGGGCAGGGTGACCCCACAGGCAAGGCTGGCAGCTCTGGTCCAATTGGGCAACATAGAGCTCTCCTGGACCGGACAAGCCTTCCCTACCAACTGAGTAGGCCAGTCAGAGCTCCTGCTTGACATATGACTCATAACTCTCCCCACCTCTATGGAGGTGAGGCAGAGACAGGTGCTGGCCATGGGCACCTGAGGGCATCCTCCACCACCCTGTGCATATTCCCCATCTGGCCTGCCTGAAGGTGTGAGGCCCATGGCTCCAGAGCAGTTACAAGCCTGGTCCCCTGGCGCCTGGCCAGCCTGGGCATCTGTGATGGCTCTGTGGATAAGCAGGGCCTTCAGAGCCAGAGCACACAATTAGCTCCTCTCCAGCCACCCCTGTTACCCTGAAGGCCACCCACATGGGTGTCCACTGGGTCCTTGCCCCCGAGCCATGGCTCCATCCCACCCACAGGCATGGGGGCCATGTTCAGGCACACAGAGCTGGACTGACCATGGCTGTCCACTCACAGCCAGGCTGTAACAAGTATGTGCATTACCCTGTGCCTGGCCGGGGCCAGCAGCTCCAGGAAGGAAGCACCATGTCTACTAGAGGTGGAGAAGGGACACCTATGTCCTTCTCAAGTCAAGCCACAGGCTGAGAGTATAAGCAGGCCTGGAGACCTGGGGCTCTTTGGATGACACTTAGAAGGTCTCAGGCCCAGATGGCAACCTGTGCCCAGACATGGTGAACACTGGCCTATGTCAGCAGGTTAAGCAGGACAGGAGGCAGGCACAGCCATGCACACGGTGGTCCTCACTCTGCCAACTCCTACTCCCTGAAAAGGTCCAGACACCAAAAGCCTGAACTCCCAGAATAGGGTGGCTCACTCTGCAGCATGCCGGAGTGGTCAAGAGGAGAATGGAGGCCCAGAGCACCACAAGGCGAGGGGCTTTTCAGATGCCTGCTGCCAATACAGCCCTTGCCATTATTTCCTAAGCATCTGCTTCAGGTACAGCTGGCATCAGGCACTGAGGCTCCCACTCCAGCGCTGCCCTTCCAGGAACACGAATAGGCATCCTTCTCTAGTCATACCTGGCCCACCTCTTCTGAAAAGCCCTGCCTGCCTGCTTCACAAGTGCGGGCCTTCTCCCTGGAATTCCTTACCACCAAGAGACCAGCTGCTAACACCACAGTGTGGGTCTAAGGGCCAAACAGGCATCAGTCCCCTGCTGCACCTTGGTGCCAGCCATGGGGCTCAGGATAACTTGGGGAGAGGTGAAATCAGTCCCTAGATGAACAGCAAGCGGGACGAGAAAGCAGGGGAAGTCATGACAGTGCAGGTTTCCTCCCTTGGGGACAGCCTCCCAGCCTCATGTGAGCTCACATCTGGGGGCCCAGGATGAGGGGGTAGCCTGGTAGGGAAAACACAAAAACCCTTGAGAACACATGGAGAACGCGTGTGTAGAGGGAGCATGAGGAGGCTGAAGCACTTTGCTGGGGCGTTGGGCAGGGACAAGGAAAGCAGGAAAAACATAGGATCCAATTAATGGGAAATGCTGCTTATTTCTCAGCAAGATTGCATCACTGTGCTGGGGGACCAGGCAGAGGTGGGGGACTTGGTCTCTGGAATGACACAAGTCCACATCCCCTCCCACTTGCTCTGGGGTGTCCTTTATAACTTCCAAGTGGAGACAAAGAGGCACAGAGGCTATGGTGTCTGAGGCAACACAGTGAGGCTGAGGCCTTGCGTGGTGACTTCAGTCTTTCCCACCTCAAGAGAAAGGGTCCTTATCAGGCACCCTGCATTCTGGCTCTGGGATGCTCTCTCATAATCAGGGCTGCTGCAGGGACAGAGCCAGGAGGCTTCTGTCTCCAAGAACAACACTGCCACAGAACAGAATACAAGAATATCCTGATGTCCTGAGGTAGAAATATGCTTTGAGAGCAGGGTGAAGTGAGTTCCTGGGACAGGGATGACACTCTCAGCGAGTGGGGTTCCCGGGAAAGAGGAAGAAGGGCATCCAGAAGAACCAGTCAGAGCCAGCCAATTAAGGGGCACAGCCTGGACCCCAGCAGAAGACCTGGCAGAGAGAAGACCAGCAGAAAGGCAAGTAACAAGGCCAGGCCACAGGCTATTTGGACTCATCATCAATCCACCACTGCAGGGTATGTTATCAGGGTCCACTGAAATCTGGACATCATAGGAGGAGCTCCCTCATTGGTCCAGGTGTTGTGACCACAAGGTTAGCAAATGACCTCACTAACCCTGTGCTACCTTGGGTGGAGGGGAAAGAGACTGATGAATGGCAACTGCTCCTTGGCTCTGTGGGAAGTGAGGGCACAGGCTGATTGTAGGGAGGGGTCAGTCTCAGGGCTAGGGCTGCTGGGGCTGGAAGTCCCCAGGAGTCAACCACAGCTTTAAAGGGCCCAGAGATCCACAACTGACCCCCAAAGGCACAGGACTGTCAGAACCCCGGGGGCCAGCCAACGAGGCTCAGGCTCAGCTTGCTACCCCAGGAACGTGAGGCTGCCTAGTATCTATCCCAGAGCCTTGGACTGGCCAAGGTGGCTGGAGGAGCAACAGGGTGGGCCCAGGCACCCACTGACTCTGCTAGGGCAGGCAGCTGGCATAAAAACAGCTGCAGAAAGCACTGCTCCAGACTGGAGGGTACAAACCCCCATTGTCCAAGCCACAGAGCAAGCCCTGAGTGGTGTCCAGAGAATGCAATCTGACCCCAGCTCATTCATTAGACGGGTTGAGTGGCTGCTGCCCTGTGCCAGGGTCACCCACCCTCACCCAACCCAGCTTGGAATCTGAGGACACACAGGAAGCTAAGTACACTGACCTGTGACCCTGCCTCTCAACAGACCTCTGGGGTACTGCAGGGCCAGCTCACTCCACCTGCTGGTGACCCAACTAGGAGCAGGCTGCCACAAAATCAGATGTCAAGAGAGTCTGCAGTAGATGACAGTGTCCTGGCCAGGGCTCAGGGGCCTGTTGGTGGGACTTGGGAGGGAAGGATGAAGAAGGTGTGGGAGAGCCATGTTTGGTCAGGAGGACCTTGGACACCTAGCCTGGGAAGCTATGGCCACAGGAGGAGTGGGGTGGCCCTCCTGTGACGCCAACCCCACTAGTTACTGCTTTCTGTCCTCTTTTCCTTTGAGTATACACAGGACCCAGACTTGCTTCTATGAATAGAGGGTGGCAAAAGCAAAGGACACTACTCTGAGGCAAGGCTATTGAAGAAAGACTGTGGGCAGGGCCAGGGAGATAGCTCAGTGAACTAAGTGCTTGTCTAGACAAGCACAGGGACTTGGGTTCGATCCCTGGCACCACATGCTGTACCAGCCCTGCCCCCGGGCGCACTGAGCCAGCCACAGACCAGTCATGGTGGTACACGCCTGTAATCTCAGAGCTGGGGAGGCTAAAAACAGAAGGATCACTATGAGTTTCAGCAGCGTAGTGAGATCCTGTACCAAATACAGAAAGAAAGAAAGAAAGAAAGAAAGAAAGAAAGAAAGAAAGAAAGAAAGAAAGAAGAGAGAGAAAGAAAGAAAGACAGATAGACAGACAGACCACGGGCTCCACTGGCTTACCCTCCACTGGCCAGGGTTCATGGCCACATCAAGCACTACCTGATGGGAAGGAGCCATCTCCAGCTAGCAGCCAGCATAGACCAGAGGCTGGAGAAAGCCAGAAGGGTAACCCCACAGTTGCACTTTGAGATGCCCACAGCCCATCCTAACACTGTACACCAATTCCTGGCACATACAACTGTGCACTAACAAACACTTGCTGTTTGCAGCTGCCGAATTTGGAGACAGTCTGATATGCAGCAACAGCTAACCTAATACAACAGCTAACCTAATACCCAGCTAGGTAATGGGGGAGGGAACGGGGTCCAGAATAGATATAAAACCTCCAGGGAAGTAAAGTAAGGCTCAGGAGGGAGTCAGCAACATAGGAGACAGACCTGCTTCTGCAGAAACTGCAAGTGCAGACTCGGGGGATGCCTCCCCAGGTGGCACCTAGCCAACAGGTCCTAAGGGCCCAGGATGGAAAAGCAGTCCCCAGCTATGCAGGGCATGTGTGGCCACCATACGGTACTTGCTCTCTGCTACTTGAGCACTGCTGGCCCTTTCAACTTTAGGGCTTTTGAACTTGGTAATCTGTGTTTTTTTGCAACTGTGCACCACATCATGAAAGATGAGGATGGCCTTGTGGACTGTTTCCTCATTTTCTTTGATTTTTATCTGTATTCATACACATTAAGGGTTTTTTCAGGATTAACCTAAAGATGAAATACAATTTAATTTAGATTTAATTTTAATGTTAATTTAAAACAAATTAAAAGTTTATTTTTAGGCTACCAAAAGGGATGCAAAATGTCTCAGAAAAGGGAATGGCTTCTAGGTAAACTGCCCACATGGTGACCTACAGGTCTGTAGTGACCATGGTGACCGGGAAGCTGGTTAGATGGAGCAGAGGGGCCGTGGAAGACTCAGGGTGTTTCTCTCCAGGTAGGACAAAGAGGTGCATGCATTTGAGAGCTCCTCTCAGGTCAGGGGCATCAGAGTCCCCTGCTACCCTCTGCAGACATGGCTGGTTGTCCTGTCCTCCAGCCCAGCACCCAGACGTGGGTCCAGCTCCATTCCTGCCTGCCTGGTCCATCAGAAGGGGGAGAAGGAAGTGTGGAAGAGAAGGGTGACTTGGGTCTCAACTTCCTAGCCCAAGCGGTCTGCTAGTATCTCACTCGTCACTGCTGCCATGGGGAAGTTGGGGTCCCTGAAGTCTTAGGGCACAGCAGGCCAGGTGGTCCATGAAGAGTCCTTCCATACCCTGCACTCCATCTAGTGGTTCAGGGTTCCTCACTGCACTGCCTGCGGCTCCAGGGCCCATGAGCCATCCCCACGCAGGCCCAGAGTCCCAGGGCAGGGCGATGTGGTCCTACTCCAGCCGCATCGTACTCACCACGACACACTAAGGGCAAGAGTGGTGATGATGAGCGGCCTGACAGGGGCTGGGTTTGTGCAGGGTACTGGAGCCAAGGCCCTACAGGCCGCCTCAGGACTGCAGAGCCTGAGTTGGATTCCGAGGAGGAGTCTGGTGAAGGAGGGCTCCCAGTCTCTGGCCTGCCCCTCCAGCCACAGGTCTTCTGGCTTGCAAGGCCTAAGGGTTCCAGGCTACTAGTATGGACCTGGACAGATCTAGGGACTCCTCAGACAGGGACGGGAAAGCTAGCAATCCCACAAGGGGAGGGCACCCAAACCAGGACTGTGCTCCAAGTCCCACAGAGAACCCTCCAGTGCAGGATATTTTGATATTTTAAATTTATTTTTGGTACTTGGGATTGATCTCAGGACCTTGCCCTTGCCAGGCAGGTGCTTATACCACTGAGCTATTTCCCCAGCCCGAGGGCAGTTGCCTTTTTCATAGCAGGAGTGAGACTCAGGGAAGGTCCGGAAGCTGAACTGTGGGGGCTCAGCATGCACCCAGTAAACCACGTCCCACAGGGACCTTAGGCTCAGGAGGGATCTCCAGAGGCTCAAGTGGCGACACTGTGACCTGATGACATAAATCTCTGGTGCCACGACCATTTCCCACTACTGGCCCAGCCAGCTGCCTGGCAAGGCGCTCCAGTGGCAGCCTGTGCATGGTGACATGGTGGGGGGTAGGGAAGAGATTCAAAGCCCCTGCTCACTGCCCCTCCTCTCCGGTCCCCAATTGTCCCCTAGTGTGATTACTGCAGATGCACACGTGGTCCCTCTTCCTTCCTGACATTCTTCCTGATGTGCATGCTCCTGCCCCTGTTATATGCAGCCACATACATGGCCACCTTAGGGCGGGGGGAACCTCCGGGTCCCTCCTCACCTGCTCCTTGCACCCTGTGACTCCAACAGTCACTGGCTTTTGCTTCCAGATAGAGGTGTGTCCCCTAACATGCAGAATTCCTCAGGGATGGTCAGGGAGTCCTGGCATGAGACAGGAATTGATCTCCCTACCAGCTCTGGCCCCCTCTAGATCTCTCCGTCATAGCAGCAGGGTAGAGAAGCCTTTCCAAAAAAGACACCCCCATATCTCTGCTACCCCAGGATGCTCTCGTAAAGAGGCGACAGCTCAGTCTGCCAACCTGCCTGACTGATGCCTCTGAAAGTGCCAGGCACACAGCCTCAGAACCTCTGCAGATGACTGAAGATGCTCCTCGGGTCACAGGGCAGGATCCTTGGTCTTTAATGGAGGGACCAAGGACAGGGGGGCCAACTGAGGCCCTGGAAACTTAGCTCCCTGATGATTTATGTTCTCTCTTTTCTAGGAGGGGGAAAAAAACCAAACAAGTAAAGCACTCTCACACCTACATGTCCCACTGTACTGCCCTTGGAAGCTTGGGAACAGGGAGGCCAGTTGTGATGGGACTCAGACCTGGGAGTACAAAGGTCCAGGAGACACCCTAGCCCCAGGAGCCTACTGATCCTCAAAAATGTGGTCCAATGTAGGGTAAAAAACTGGCGTAAGGCCGGCCAGATAGGTCAGTGGACTAAAGCGCTTGCTTAGGCAGAGCACAGTGGCCAGAGTTCAATCCCTGGCATGCCGTGCCAGCCCCACCCCTGGGGTGCACTGAGATGGCCATTGAGAGTGGGTGTGGGGCTGGAGAGATGGCTCAGTGGTCTAAAGCACCTACTTAGAACAAGCTTAGCAAAAGCATCAGGGACCGCGGTTCAATCCCCCAGCACCACATGCCAGCCAGCCCGCCCCCTGGTGGGCTGAGCTGGCCTCTCTCTCTCTCTCTCTCTCTCTCTCTCTCTCTCTCTCTCTCTCTCTCTCTCTCTCTCTCTCTCTCTCTCAAATAAATAAATAAATAAAATTAAAAAAAAAAAAAAAAAGAGAGTGGGTGTGGTGGTGTGCACCTGTAATCCCAGCGCTTGAGAGGCTGAAAACAGGAGAATCACTATAAGTCCGATCTGTGTAGTGAGACGTGCAGACCGTGTACTAAATACAAAAAAAAAAGAAAAGAAAAGAACACTGGCCTAAGCACACTAGTTAAGGACTGCTTTGAGGGATGGCCCTGCACGAGGCTTGAGGCTATGGAGGGGAAGGCACATGGGGCTGACCCAGAGGGTCCCACTGCCCAATAAAGCTCCAGCTGGACATGAGACTTGGGGTGAGGGAGGTGGCCCCATGGACAGTTGGGGGGCGTGTTTACGCTTGGGACTCGAGGTGGCTGGTGACAGAGCTAACCTGGGACAGGTGTTGAGAATCCCATTGGGCAGGATAAGCACAGCCATAGCCAAGGGCATGTGGACAGGACAGGGAGCTCATGGAGGGGAACAGGGCTGATCCAGAGCGTCTGGATAAACTGGACCTAAGAGCATCATCATGCAAAGTGGGAACTCAGGAAAGGGCCAGACCAAGTTCAGTAGATGGGGTGGAGGGTGGGGTCCTCAGCACACACACAGAGGGCGAATAATGGGAGAATGGAGGCTGTGCCTCTGGGGAGAAGGTCACTGGGGATCTATAGTCTGGTTCCCCCAGAAGGTGCCAGTAGCCAAAGGACAGAGCAGGCCAGAAGGACATGCTGAAGGAATAGGTCTGTGCTATGATAGGGCAGCCTGGCTCTGCCAGGGCTGCTGGCATGCAACTTCCCAAAAGCCACTGTGGGCCAGTGTGGGCAGGGCAGCAAAGGTGCAAGTGAGTGTGAGCTTGCAGGAAGGCAAGTGTGAGCTAATAGTGCAGTGGATTAGCCAGCCCGCTGCTGACTGCACCAGGGGCCATAGTGGCTGGGCTGGCCGGGACATTTATGTCAGGATCTGCAGTGCAGGCCTTGTGAAGGAGACACAGCTTGGCCATCTGCAGGACCAGGAAACTCCTGCCAGCCCCTGAGGTATACCCACCTCGCAGTGCAGCCCTTCCCCAAGCCTGGGCGTGGCTTCTGCAGGCTCCCTCTTCTAGCTGTGCCCAACCTGCTCCCCTTAGCCAGCCTTCTCTCTTCCTGAATCCATTCACCCACTGCAGCTCCACTCAACGTGCTGGTCCCAAGGGTCCTACTAGCCTGGCTCTGAGGTGGAGGCTCCATGATACCTTCCAGAAGGACAGGGAAAGAAAGCCCTTAAGACACCACAGCAGGACAATGAGGGAAAAGGAGCCAGCAGGAGGCCACAGGCTGGCATCCCCTGGCTGCTCTTACAGCTACCCTGTGATTAGCTCCCAGATTTGTCCATGAAAGCAACAGTGGGCTGCTGTACTTTTTTATCTAATATGGTTAAGGAGGGTGCCACCAAAAAGCACTCCTCATCACCCTCTCAGGGATCCTAGACCACTGCTAAGAGGTCCTGATCAGAGACACGCCATTCTCACTGTCCTCCCACATTTATAGAATTTTTGCCTGGAGAACTAAGTCCTTGTGCTGAGGCAGGGGAAAGAGGCTGCTTCATCTTTCCGGTCTCTGGTGCACAGTGGGTCTTCTACCAACACTGGAGAAGGAAGCGCCTCAGCCAGCCTCAGAGTCTTTGTGTCCAAAAACACAGGTCTCTTTGTTCAGGGAGTGGGAAGAAAAAGGAGGGAAGAGGAGGCAGAAGAAAAGCCCACCTGTTCCTCCCCACAGGTCAGCATGAAGGAAACACTTCCTGGCTGGACCAATCTGGAACCTAATCGCAGGACAGCTGTAGCAGCAACCAGTGGATGCCAGCCTGCTGCCTCTCAGCCAGGGCCTGGGCACCCCCTGCCCAGCACCCACCAGTCCCCAGAACCTGCAGTGACAGCTGCTCACCAGGCCACAGGAGGCGGTGATGTGTATTACGACAAACAGGGGCAGCCCACTGACAAATAGGCCTGCGTGATCTAAACGCCATCATATCCCATAAAAACGCCAGTGGGCGCAGAGTCAGAGCCAAAGTAGAGCACCATCCCAGGCTGGAGGCGCTCTGAAGCCCACAGCCTGCTCAGTATCCCTGACCTCTTGGGTGAGTTTCCAGATACTGCCTGCTGGTTGTGATTGTGGTTTTTGCTTGTTACACCCTGTCTGTGGTAGGGAAAATGAGGCCCTAGGGGTTAATGGGGCCAAGGGAGCCTCAGGGGAACCATTTTCTGGTGGGTGAGGGGAGTGGACACTGGGCAGAACAAGTGACCCATTTGCCACACAGACAGGGCCTGTGCTTTGCATCCTAAAGCAGGTTCCCAGCATGTCTGCAAAGCAACAAGAGATGCACACATCCAAGGAGCCTTTCCAAGGAGTGACTGGGGCAGGCCATCCCCCACCCCGTCCCCACCCCAGAAGGTACCCAACTGAGTTCGAGGATCTCCTCAGGGTAGGTGAGGACAGCCAGCTTTCCTTTACAGGGGCCTGGGAGTGATTCCTCTGGGAATCTCTAAATGCACTACACTGAGTTGATAATAAATATAAGAAGGGTAAAGTGGAGGTCAACACCCCGAAGTGGGACTTCCTAGGCATTGCACCATTCAAGAAAACTTTTCCAAAGGACGGTACATGCCACAAGCTGAGCTTAGGGGCCTGGTAACAATCTTGCATGGGACTCTGGCCTGACATTCAAAGTAGCAGTGGCACAGTATGGAGGGGGTGGGGCTGAGGGGAGTTTGCATTTTTTTCAAGGGTCTATACTGAGGAGAAAGGGCAAGGGGGTGCTAGGCCAGAGAGCACTGATTCCCAGTGGCACTGGCTGAACTCTATTTGTGCCTGGGAATTCCCAGAGCAGGGACATGCAAGGTCCCAGGCTGGATCCTGGAGCTAGACCAAGGCATTCTGGGAAACGTAGTCCTTGGGGAGTTAGGAGAGCCAGCCGGGATTTGGGGAGTGTTTAGTTAGGGAACAGCCAAGGAAGAACAGAGAGCAAAAGGGCCTATCCTGACCTCAGTCTCAGAGTGGAGGTTTAGGATTCCTGGGAAATGGTTTCATTTCAACCTCTGCTGCCTCGCTAGGATCACCACAAGTGTTTTTCTTTGAGCAATGAAGCTGGATGCTATTATTTTGGTGGGGAGACCTAGGAACACCCCAGAATGAGGGCCCAGACCAAATCTACCTACTTGAAAGGACCATTCAGTGCCCCTCACTCCTGTCCTACTCTGGCTATGTTCTTCAGACACAAAGAGAGAGGGGACCAGGTGCTACCTGCTGGCCTCCGCCTCCAGGAGAGACTGCAGGCATACCGAGTGCTCGCGTGCACATTATTTATGCTCACAGCCCGCTCTGATGACATATGTAAGTTGACAGCGAACATCCTATCAACTTGCTGGAGTGTATCTTGATTGTTAAAACACACTCTTAAAGGTGTACAATCATTTATCAAATTAAAATAGCCGTGCCTTGCTTGTTCCTGCTCTGTCTTCCCAGACCCTCAACAGCCCTACTCCTGCTCCTCTGGCCTCCTGGGGACCCTGCCCTAGTCCTGAGCCTTGCTTCTGGAGGACCCTGGCCTCCAAACCCCTCCCCAACCCTCCTCAGGCCAGGGCAAGCCCACTAATCGCCAAGAAGTGACAAACGCCAGAAGCCCCACCAATTAAATTTAAACTCATGCAAAGCTCAGTGGCCAGTAAATTATTATTTTTATTAGCTTGAACCAAGTTCCCGTAAGAGAGAAAGTCAACTTGCTCCCATGAATGGCTCTTGTATAATTTATTTAACTCTGTGCTCTTTGCCAAAGCCTGAAATATTTTTAGCTCGTTCTGTTGTTGGATTTGGCTTTTTTATGTGTGTTTCTGAGGGGTATTTTTAGCCTCATCCATGTTATTCTAACAACCTCCTATGCGTTCTGTCCTGTCTGTGCGGCTGTTGAACCCTGTCTAGCAGGAGAAGAGGGAGATTTCTAAGAATAACCAGGGAGTGTTTGGGGGTGCGTGCCTCTTCCAGGGGAGATGTGCTATCTGCACAATGCCGCTCCCCCCTCCATCACTAATTTGCCTATCGCTCACGTGACCTGGATATTCCTATGGAAAACTCGTTGTCTCCTTAAAGGAATAATCAGACACGGTGGCAGCACAAGTCCCACAGAGGAAAACTCTCTCTCTCTCTCTCTCTCTCTCTCTCTCTCTCTCTCTCTCTCCCCAAACAGCTTTATTGGGGCGGGTGCGGCCACAGCCAGCCCAGTCCCCAAGCCGGCTGCTGGATTCCGGGATTCCCGCAGCTCCGCTGGGCCCGGCAGCTGCTTTGATGTCTAGCTCTGTCACTTAGGGAGCAGAATGGGTAGAGTCCTCGGAAAGTAACTCTTTTCACACCTACTTAATGTTGGTAACTGCTGCAGAGACACTCCATCCTGTCATAGAGTTAATGAGGTATTTACGAAAATGTATTTTTTTTTTTTCTTTTACAAAAAAATTCCACGTGATGAGGGAAGGGGAAACTGGATGGGGTCTTTTCACACCAGGAATTTTTTTTTTCTACAGAGCTGGGAGGAATTGGGGGGGATTTTATTATTATTTTTATTTTCCAGATTGGCTACCTGAGTAGAAAAGAAGTTTGCAATTCCCTATTGGAGGGTTTGGGTTCCTTAACAAACCCAGCCCAGGGTACCTAGCTACCCAGGCAGGGACAATTCAGAGCCCAAAGACAAGGGAAGGAACTCAGATTATTCAAACCAAGCCATGAAATAGCCTCTTGGTGGACACCCTGAGGGGGGACATTCAGAGGACGACAGGACCAAAGCTGACCCAGCCAGAAGGGGGGAGGGGCCAGATGTGCACTGGACTCTGGGCATCCCCCAGGCCAGGGCTGCCTCCTGATTAACGTTTCTGGAGGCACAGGCGAGATTCCCCAGTCGCTCCAGGCAGTAGCGCTGATGAGAAACCTCGGGCTGGTTCTTGTTGATTTTCTTTTTTGCCCCCCCACCCATTTCACAGCTTTGCCTCCAGACCATCTGTATTAGAGACAAAATCTAACACTGCACTAAAAATAATAGTTCCAAACATTTTAATTGTACCTTTTGGTGACAAGGTTACTGTAACAACACTTTACCATAAAACCCTACAGCTGAACATAAAGCACTTTCATTTTTGGAAAAACAATGGGAGGAGAAGCCCCTGAGCCCTACAGTCCCTTGGGCCTCACCCTCATCACCCGAAGGCCCATGGTGTGCAGCTACTGGGTGGGAACGGAGGGCAGCTGGTGGGGAGACCCTCGGCCCAGCCTGAGCTGTGGTGCCAGACCACGCAGGCTGGGAGAGCAGCTAGAAGAGGCTGCTCCTGGAAAGCTAGTGAGACCAACACAGGGAAGAAACTGGAGCAATTGTCTTAGAAGCTCCAGCTGGGCTGCTGCGAAGCTGGCCTGCAACTCAGGACATCCATGGAAATGGGAAGAAGGTCCAAATTGGCCATTCGGAAATCCACACATGTGACACAAAAAACTGTTTAACGTCATCACACCTATTTCTGTCTAAACTGGATCCTATATAGACACAGACTAAGGCAAAGGAATCCAGGGTGTAACTCCTTTTAAAAAAAGACATGGAGTGAAATCTCAAAAACTAATACGATATTCTGGCTCTCCGCAGTTGCAATAGGCTTCCAGCTGCAGTCGCCTCTCCTGCATGTCGTGAAGGCTTCCATCACAGACAGAAGATAATGGGCCTCTAGGAGTAAGGGACAAGTGGCCTGCCTGCCCCAAAAGAGTTTGGGGGTCCTCCAGCATTCTCTAGAGCCCCTGTGAATGGTGGCAGAAGGAAGGACTTGGGGTCAAGTAACAAGGATGGTCACAGATCAGCCCAGAGCCCAGCAAAATTCCTCACACTGTGCTGTGGCCTGCACTCCAAGAACCACGTGGTCAAACTTAGAATGAGCAAGACAAAGGTCCAGGCCACCCCACCAAGGTCCCACCTGACTGGGTGTTACCTAGATCTGAAAAGGAGAGCAGAAAGGGGAAATGGCGGCTGACCAGGAGCTGGCCCAGCAGTGGGCTGTTGAATGGGGTGGGGAGTCACCAGTGACCTGAACGGATGGGGAGTCTGGCCTGGGCTGGCCTTCCCAAAGGGGGTGTCCTCCAGTCTGTCTGGGCACCCCCATGAAAGCCCTGATGTCAGAGGCCCCTCCCCTCGTGGCACTGTGATCTGCCAGGCTAGAGGGCACAGCATACAGGAGGCGAACAGCTCTCTCCCCAGCCCCCTGCCTGAAGGCTGGGTCTCCCCACCCCCCCCCAGGGGTCCAAAGAACTGCAGTCAGAAGCAGGGGCTGGCTAGGAAGCTGGGGAGCTGTCCCCTGCAACCACCATAACCCCCTCCCTCACAGCCCAGTGGGGCCTGCTCTAGGTGGGCAGCATCTCATCGCAAGGGTGGAAAGACACACTTAATAACCGCAGAGACAACGGAAGAGATATTTTTAAATCACCGATTGCTCAGGCAAGTACTTTCTCTCTCTCCAGTTATAAATCTGGAGAAAAAGAAAAGGAGAGAAAGAAGAAAGCAGTGGAGAGAACAGGGCAGTCTGGCTGGAGGCTCCAGCTGGAAAAGAAGCAGCAGAGTGGAGCTGACCGGCAGGGAGCCTGGGGAGCCCCAGACCACGTGAGAGTGGAAGGCCCTTGAGCTGTACATGCTGGTAGCCCCTTAGTAATTAGGCAACTTTGGATTTTTTTTAAAAAAGGAAATACATGTTTTTCTTTTTGACTGCCTTCCCTTCTATCGTTTTCTTTCTAGCCTAGTCAGTGCCATCCGTTTTAATCCACACACTAATTGTAATCCCATTAAAGCAGATATAATTTTATTAGTATTCACAGTTCATCAAGCTAGCAATAATAACTGTTACTGCCAAATATAAAAAAAAAAGCTGCAAACATTTCTGATGTTTATAACAAACTAAACAAAATCAAGCCGATCTGTGGAGTGGCCAGTAGGTCCCATGCGCACAGCCTCTGGTGCTTCCCCAAAGTCCTACTGGGAGAGGAATGCAGAGGTGGCCCCTTTCCCCCCAACGCCAGGACCAATGCCCTAAATGCGCGAGGCCTGAGTGGGCTCTGCCAAAGACGGACCCTTTGGGTTGGAAGGTGCACGGAGGAGTCGGCAGGCTTGGCGCCGCGGGCCACCCCAGGCTGTCTCCTCTCGGAACACACTCACCGGCGCACTCGCCTGCACCGAAATCCGGAGCGCGGCTCAGCGCTGCCCTCCCTAGGTGCGGGCTGCTTGCTGGCCGCACTCTGGCCAGCTTTGTCCGGCTTTAGCAAGATACCAGAGGCACTTGTTAAAGCTAACGCATCCCCTGCAAACCCATTCTCGCCCTGACACTTCAAGGCTTTATATAGAAACAGGATTTGCTCCTCTTACACCAGCAGTCCCCATCAGCGCTTGCCCCGTGCACACCGCCCTAATCTGCTGTGCTCAGGGCGCCGGCCCCCTCCCCCAGCCACACAGCCCTTTCCTTCCCGTGGACAGTGCTTCCTCGTCCTAGCCCCTCAGCATCCTAAGGAGGTGAATGGAGAGCGCAAAAGATAAAGCTTCTCTTGGAATTTAGTTCTGCCGGAGTAGGCGAGGGTGGGTGGCCAGAAACGGAAGGTTTTATTTTTAACCAGCGGCAGAGCTGCCTGAGACCCGCGAGAGACCCCCCAGGAAAGGCCTCTGTAAACCACTACTACGATGAGGCTCCGGGGCTGGCAGGGAGCGAAGCCCTCTTCGCGCCTGGCAGGGAAATGAAACCAAAGCTTGAGAACTGCTCCCGGGAGCCGAGAAGCGGGCGCCGGTCCGACTATCAAACATCCTCACTGAACGTCCTCACTGCAAAGTGGGCCTCCGGTCCCGCACCCGCCGAGCATGGGCACTGACCTGTGTGCGAAGCCATGGGCAGCGGCGATGGAAAGTATTTCCCCGGCTGGAAGTGCGCGGAAGGCTGGGCGGTGGGACCAGCCGGGGCGAGGCGCGCGGCCGCAGCGCCGCGGTGGCCCAGGCTCCCGCGCTCCGACAGGAGATGCGGCGGCGGTGCAAAGTCGCGGCCATCCATGCCCGGTCCGGGTCCCGGCCCCGGCCAGCCGCCGCCTCCTGGGAGCAGCGTGGCCGGGGCCCGGGGGCAACTGGACGCGCGGGTGGCGCGCGGGCGGTGCGGAGGAGGCGGTGTCCGGGGTCACTGGCTGCAGGGGCGGCGTGCCCGTCAGCACGCTGGCGGACTGGGCTTCTCGGCGGGCGGCCGAGCGCCAAGCCGGCGGCCGCCGTGCACGTCCATAGTCTGCGGAAGCAAGCAGAAAACACTCGTTGACTGGGGGCTCGGCTGGCCCAGCGCCCCCCCTCCCCCCGCTTCCCCGCCCTCGGGCCGGAGCCCGGGCCAGGGCCTGGAGCGCTCGGTGCGTCTCCTTGCCGCACACGCGCGCGCTGGGCCACCCGGGCCGCCCTGCACCCAGGTCCCCGCGTGCACACGCACCGTCCCGGCTACGTTCGGCCTGGAGGAGTAAGAGGTGACCCGTCCACGCTACACGCCGATTTCCCCTCACGTCCCCGCGGGTCCCTACACTAAGGGCGACGTGTCGAAGAGGCTGCTGGCTCCGCTGGGTGATAAAAACCCAAATCTGCGAAGCCATCACGCACACTCGCGCGCGCACACACACACACACACACACTCGCACACCCTTTCCCCTCCCCCGCTGCCCAAAGGTGTCTCGGAGGAAAAGGCCTGGGGTCCACGCTCTTTTTTTTCCTCTCCCGTCATTCCGAGGTCCAGCTTTTACTGCATTCCGTTTAACCGAATAACCATGCTAATTAAGCGAGTAATTTTATTGATTGTAACTCAAGAGTTTTTTTATAACCTTCCTTTTCTACCCTCTCCCATCCCCCCATGCGTCTTTTCAGCCCATTCTTTAGAATCTGTAGCCCCCTCACCCCACGGTCCCAATGGGATCAGCCTCCGCCCGCTAGCACTGTGGCAGGACCCTGAGCCGGCTCCAAGGTGCCCCACGACCGCCACCAGCATCACCTGGGCCGCCACGCCGCAGTGCCTGGCCCGCTGTCCCTAAGCCCGGAGCTTCGCGAAGAGACAACAATCACCCCACCCCCCCATCAGATTTGCCCAAGCTCTTCCTCTGCAGACTGGGGTCTTTGAGAGTGAGAAATTGTTCTCTCTCAGCCTCCCAAATCACCCTCGACATCTCTCCATTCAGTGTCTGCCCAAGATTGCCCGGTCTCCGCATGACCAATCAGCCAGGGATGCGGGATCTGCGGCTACTGCTCGGCCTTGCAGCTCAGGAGGACTGGCCGGGCCCAACGGAGCCTTAACTCCTGCCCACCTCCCAGCAGATCCATGACCTTCATTCATTCCACCCCCTCACAGGTCTGCCTAAAAATGACCCTCATTTCCATTCTCTTCCATCCTTACCCACCTAAGAGTCCACTTCCAGGAAAAATCGAGGACAATTTCAAACTGGACCCAAGCAAGAGCTTAAGGGAACAACTATGCACGTGCCACCAAAGATTCTTGCCCGTTGTCATTCTACACATTCCTCCTTATTTCCTAAACATGCATTGTTTTAATGTTCGGTATCACCTCCAACATAAGGAAGCTTAATAGGCGCGATTTTATTAATTGTGAACTTTGCAGAAAGCCTCGTGGTGGTTTTCTTTAGCCGACCCACCGTGAAAACAAAGCGATTAAGATGTTTTCTATTTTGTAAATACCATTTTAAATTGCTATATTTTATGCTCTGGGTTCTACAGCATCTTATTTGCAGACTATTTTGTGTCTGATTTAATCTATAACCGAAAACAATGTATTAAGTGAATACATATTTGTTCAGTTGATAAGCTTTTTTAATATTTATTCGGGGAGCTTTTGCATTGTAAATAAACGGGACTACACAAAGAGTTCTCTTTGTCTCAAAACTGCATACAAAGGGGTATGGGGCTCCCTTCCCTCAGGGTATTCACTCTTCCCCCGGTCCAACAAACAACTCGGCTCACCGCTGCGCAGGCTTTCGAGCCAGGCCGCAAGGGTCGGGAGCAGCAGGCCCAGGGGGCTGCTCGCGCTGGGGTCAGAGGAAGGCCTGCGGGGCCGGACGAGGGGCTTGCGCGCCCCGGCCGGCCGGCGCCTCCTAAGTCGTAGAGGGCGCCGGGCAGGACAAAGGGAAAGCAGGAAGGGGAGGGAGGTCAGGAGCCTGCTGCTTCAAAGGCGCCGAGGGCCCGAGAGGGGTAGAGGCTGCGAGGCTTCCCGGCGGCCTCGGGGGAGTCCTGTGTGCTCTGCCTTTGTTTTGCGGGTGCTTCCCCCCCTTCTTTCCACTAAGAAATTTCGAAACTGTCGAGAAAGCGCGGGCTGTTCGAGATTCTCGAGACGCGGGCTCTTGGACCAAGCAGCAACTTCATTCTTCCACCTCCTGCGGTGGCGGGCACTGGACCCCGGGCGGATCGCTAACTCAATTGCCCCTTTCCGACCGACTTGCTCGACTTCTTACACAAAAGGGCTGGATTAAGTCCCTAGTGTGTGCTGCCGCAGATTCCTACCGGACTGGCGAGGGCTCTTCTTTGTGCTCTCCGCTGCTGGGAGTCGCCGAGCCGCGAGTCCCGCCTACCCGCGAGAGCCCCAGCCGCCAGGCAGCCAGCGGCCAGCGCGGCCAAGGAAGGCTGCGAATCAGTCCCGAGGCCGGGAGCTGCGGCGCCGCCACCCGCCGCGTTCCGGAGCTCTGAGCTCACCCTCTCCCAAGCCCTGGGACAGGCCGCCGAGGGGAACCCGAAAATAGAGCTGAACCAAAGGATAAACACAGTGAAAGCGGTGGCGGGCAGTGGACCCCGCGCAGGCCAGAAAATCGCCGGCTACTGGAAAGAAGCGAACCTTGCATCCCTCCCCAAGGTGGTAGGGCGTGACCCCCGACGCCGCCGTTCCCCTCTTTCAGCGCCCTGGGACCCCCGGCTTATACAGGTTTGCATTTTCAACTTTTCCACCTAAAACCTCCCTACGCTTTTGTGGCCCTCTGGGGGCCAGGACCCCAGTCCCCCTGTTTCCCTCCAGCGCAGTCTCTGGCGCGCCGGGACCTCAGCAGGCCAACAGGCCAGGCGCGCACCGGCAGCGGGTGGTTCTGGCGCGGCTGCACAACCCGCTCCCTGCGAAACGGCCGCGCCCGCCCCTCCCCCGACCGACAGGAGCGCGAGCCGGCGTCCGGGAGCCTGGGGACGCACCGCCCGCGGACCTCGCCACGCTAGCTGCCCGGAACACGCGCGGTGAAGACGCCCTGCGCCTTTGGCCCTATTCCTCCACCCCTACTGTTCCAGAAAAGAATATTCTCTGAAAGATTCAGAATTGAACAAAGTGCTGGGAAGGGGAATCCAAAATCCTTGCCCCTTCCTCCCCTCTTCGGCCCCTCGCCGTGACCAGGAAAGTCCCTTTGGGCAGCAGCCGTGGCCGCCCAGAGCCGGCCGGTTTTCTGTGCGGCGGAACAACCGGGCGGTGCCCATTCAGGTCTGCTCGGGGGAGGGGACCGGGATGGGGGGAGCAAGTAATCGGGATTCGCTCGTGGTTACTCTAGAGCTGGGCGCTCGCTGACTGTCCACCAGAGCCACGCGCGGAGCTCCCGCTGGACGCTGTCCGGCAGCCCCCGTCCTGTCTCGATTATTTATTTTTAATGCTGGGTGTCGATCGAGACAACAAGCGCTCAGAGCAAAGCAAGGACGCATTACGGGGGGAATTTTAAACCGATCGATAGGATTCTTTCAGAGAAAAAAAAAATCACACTCATATATTCCATCTTTTTTTTTTTTTTCAAAAAAGCCTTCTCGACATTATAACGGATTTTCAAAAGGGAAGATACATTATTTCTTAACACCACAATCCTGAATTTCTTGCTAAAAAATGTAAATCCCCAAAGCCAAAATAAATAAAATAATAAAAATACAAAAAATGAAAGCAATTTCAGTTACTTACTGGAGGCTGTTTCCTGGATACAATTGAATGCAATACAATTAAATCAGTAAATGTGACTTTGTTTTGTATTCCTATTGGTATTTTCAATGTGCTGACTGTTGCACTGTAAATGCACCGCTTCCACAACAACGACTCTAGCGAGCCCATCCAGAGCGGCTCTCAAGCCTGCAGCCCGGCGCGGCGAGCCACAGGCCCTGCATACTAATAAGCTCGTGCCACTCACCCCCGAGCAGCCCTCGCGCTGATTGGCCGCGCGTCCCTCCACGGACGGGAGCTCGTGCCACTCATTTGGCGTAAACAGGCCTCCCAATAGGCTGGCGCCGGGCCAGGGACCTGCCAATCAGGGAGCAGCAGGGCTACTACCGAGCCGGATGGCGCCTAATTCAAGCCCCGCGACTGCGCAGCTCCTCTGCGCAGATCATTGCTGCTGAATGGGAATCTGTTGGCGCTGGGCGGGAGAGGAAGCTGGGGCGAGTGAGAACGCGTGTCCAAGCTCAGGGAAAGATCTTTCTTTCTCTTTCTTCTTTCCTTTCTTTTTTTTTCTAGCTCCTAAAAGTCTAGCGTTTGCCTTCTGGTGCTCAGAATGCCCGGAGAAGAAACAGCAACACCCCTAAGAGCAGAGGCCTTTTGGGATACCTGGCATCTGCCTGGCAGGTGGCAGAACATGGGCTACGATAAGCTCGACCTCTAAACCCAGAGACCTCCTTGGGTACTCCGCTCGCTCGGGCCGGAACCCAGGAATGTGTGTCCTCTCATGTGTTGGATGCACTGACGTACGAGCTTCAGAACGGCGAATCCGGCCCTATCCTCCTGTCTCAAGACTCATGAGATGAGTCTTTTTTCCTCGCTTCTAGCTACAGGCCCTCAATTTTATCTCCTTCTGAGGGGCTTTGCAACAGAGCCACAATCGAAAAGAAAATCGAGGGTTTGTTGATAAGACAAGGATGATGTTTCTATCCGTTCTAGGTTTCAAAAATACTTTTTCACTTGATAATTTTGGGGCAGGCTGACCTGATTTAAGAATAGGGCACAACTTTTCTCAGAGCCACTCTCCTGCATAACCACTACGTTCTTACTACATTTGGAATCAGTCGGAGAACAATTTTCTTCACCGTAACCAGAATCAAAGCACTTAAAAAATGTTCTGCAAGCAAATATCTTGGTTAGAATTTGATTTCCTATCCAAATGGTATTTATTCTCGGGGAGCCGAGGTGATGTCTTAGCGACATCATTTTTTACTCCTTTCTCCGCGTGAAAAAAAAAAAAAAAAAAAAGGATGTTTAAAGTACGTGCCAACCAACGCTTTCACACACATTAGATTTTCTTTTCGCCTGCTTCCGGCGAGGATCCGAAGGGGTTAACTCTAAGCCTGTTGTTTCCTTTCAGTCTCCGCCTCCCCTCCCCCGCCCGCTTTTGCGGGACCGCTGCAATTGGTTGGCACTCTGCCAGCAGGCTGTCAATCACTGAGTGTAAACAAGGCGCTGATTGGCTGTTGTCCAGTCCGCACTGGGCCCCCTGAAAAAAGCAATTACTGCCTCCGCGGTTTCAAGGCGGCCCAAGGCCGCTTGATGAAAGGAGATAAGCTGGGGACCGTTTCCAGGATCCCCGCGGGCCGACCCGGGCTGCCCGGGAGCCGAGGTACCGAGGAGAGCCGGAAGATCAAAGGAATCCACTGAGGGAAGGGAAGCAGGCAGACATTCTGACCGGCCTCGCCCCCCGCGGGCTGCGGTGACCTGGGATGGGGGCAGAGGGCCGGGACTCCGGGATTTCCCACCCGCGGGGGACCAGGCCTAGTTCCGCGCTCGCTTTGGGCGGCGCGGCCGGGAAGAGCTCCAGGTAAGTCGGGCTTCGCGGGCGGGCCGGGCCGGGGGCGCAGGACTAGGCGCGGAGTGCGGCTCGGCGGTCTTGGGATTTGGCTCAGCGATGCTGGTACTCAGGACCCCAGCGGCCCAGGCTCGTGGCCGTTCCCCGCCGCCGCCCTAAGCAGCACTGCGCTGTAGCCGCTTGGCCCCGGGCACGATGCGTAAATCCCAGAGAGTCTCCCGGAGATCCGATTAGCGTGCGGCTATTCATTAGGCCGGGGCAATTGAGTTAGGTCCTTGGGTGCGGGCCCAGAGGGCGGCGCAGGCGCGGGGTAAGGGGCGCGGACCACCAGGCTCGTGGTGGCCTTGGGAGTATGAACCCGGAGCCGTGGTCCCAGCGAGTGTCGGAGGAGCCGGATCGATTGAGCTCTAGCCCGGCGGGCTCACTCGGAGGCCTCCCGCTTCCCACGCACATCAAGGAGACCACCCCGGCTGGAGAGAAACTGCTCCTCGGGCGGGGATTTGTGGTCCAAGCAGGCCGGAGGGTCAGGTGCGGGTTGGAAGCTCCCACCCAATCAGTATCTTGGCGTGCCCTGGGCGCCCCTTGCAGAGAGTGCATTTCCTTTGCTTGTTTCAAAGCTGAGTGCCCCGTAGCTCTCTCCATTGAGCTTGTTTTCGGCTCCAGAAATCTTTTTCCCTCCATTAATTTGTAGACCCCCCACTATAAGTAAAAAAGCATATATATATGTCCTATATATATAAATGAGAAAAATATATATAAAGAAAGTTATAGATCTAACAGAGCCCCTTGCTCCCCCAGAAGGTCCAGCAGTAAAGACCTAGGTCTCCAAAAGCAAGCTGACCCCCAAGCATAGTAGATGATCCAGGAATCCGGCTGAGGGACACAACCATGCGTTCCAGGCCCAGTTGGACAAATGCAGGATTCCCCCCCCCCCTTCACTCTAAACTGGCTTTGGATCCTTTTGACGGCTTGGATTCCTACTTTAGGGGATGAGAGCTGGTTTCAGAACCCACAAGTGCTGTCCCTTGTCTCTGGGAGAGGCCCCAGACACCTCTCAGTGCCTTGGCCACACACAACCGCTCAACCGCTCCCCGCCCCCATCTCTCAGCGGCTGCTCTTCTGTTCCTTCACTTAGAACAAGTCTAGTGGGTTCCCCCCACCTCTTTCTCAGTACTGTTTCAGAACAGTTGTTACAGCAAATAACTGCCATGGGGGCCTGCTGGATGCGGTGAGGGACTGGCAGCCACCCAGTGCCTGTGCTGGCCCTCCCCAGGACCTAAATAAGCTACCGTGTTCCCCTCACAAGACTGCCTCCCAGCCTGGAAGGCCCAAGTGTGTTGGTTGGGTTACTTAGCATCCACAAGGAGGAAACCTCCCTACTTTCTTTCTTGATCTTTCTTTCTGTCCTGAACTAACAAATGTTTTTAATTTAGAGGGGCATGGTGTGGGGCTCTGCAGATTCAAGCATAGAAAGAAGAGAAAGTATAATGAATTCTATACTTGATCCTGTAATATTCAGTTATTTGCAGTCAGCTGAAGTTTTACAAAGGATGGGTTCTCAGTGGGATAAGCCTCAGATGCCCACTCCCCAGCCCACACATTCAGCAGCCTGAACCCCTTGAAGGAGCGTCCTTGACCTCCAGCCCCATTTCTCTCCAGCAGAGGCTCTGGCAATTTCTACAGGCGTGGCAAGCACCATTCAGGGTTCCCGTCAGCCTGGGTGACGATAAGTGGCTGCCACCCATAGCTGTGCCCTGACACCTGGGCATGGCCACTCACACATGCTCTTCACGCAGTTGCGCATATGTGAACATTTGTGCACAGCTGTTTGTGCTCTGCTTACCTGTATGCATTTACATGTGCTTACCCATCAGCAATGTGTGTACACACGTAAATCCATAACATATACACGGGTGAATCTCACATGACACATCACTTGGCCACAAGCACATATGTGTAAGACACTTCTGAATCATATACTAACACAGGGGCCCTGTGCAGAAGCACTCCCTAAAAGTGCTCTCCTGGCCACAGTGGCCACTGTCACCCCAACAAACCCCAAGACCTGCCACCCTGGAAACCCTCCAGCTTTCTTCCACCCCTCCCCACTCCTTTAGACTGCCAGTAGATTAAATCTCCCAGCTCCCAAATGACTGTGGTCTCACCGGCCAAAATAATCATTTTTTAATATGGGGTGAGGGTGTTAGGCATGTTATATAAAATTTTGAATTAGTCCCTGCTCCAAATAAATGTCTGCTCGGGCCAGAGAGCAAGCGAGCAGCACTGCTGGGTAATTGTGTGTTGGGTGTCTCTCCATTGTTCCCTGGGCCATTAGTCAAAGGGCAAATTAGAAACAATTTCTTGATGACAAAAATTGACTCTTAATTCTTCCCAACAGAGACAGGTCCAGTGGCCAGGCCTGAAGCTTGCTCTGGAGGGGTGGGTGGGAATACTCTGGGGACCCCAGACCCTGATTTGTGCTTGGTCAGCATGGAAACAAGACAAGATAACTGACCGGACCAAGGCTTAGGTGGGACAGGACTGAAGGAGTGGGCTAGGGTAGGAGGAGGGTTTAAGAAGCTCCATAGTACCCTGAACCCACCCTCAATGGTAGGACAACCCTTCCCCACCCCAAATCAGGACAGCTCAGGCAATTAAGGAATTGTCACTTCTCTCAAACAAGGGGTTGGGTAGGGATAAACCATGCTGTTTCCAAGAAACTCCCTGATTAGAGAAGTAGAGTCCTGAGTACTCCCACCCCATCACCTGAAGGAGGTTCTGGACTACCACTGGCAGGTTCTTTCAGTCAGAGCCTTTGGCTGTACCTCATAGTGACAGTGCTAGCATGAATGCCATCGCCAGCTGTTACTGAAAACTCTGAAAGGTCTGTCATCAGTGGGTAGGGGGAAGGTCAGAGTTTTGAAGCAAAGCCCAACTCTCCTTTCTTGCACTTAACTCCTGGGAGCCCTTCTGGGGAAGACTGGGAAGCTCTTAAGACATGCAAAGCTCCCCCATGGAGTATGGGGCACTAGGAGGACTTTTTGCCAGTTTCCTGTCATTGGGCCTTATGCTATTTTCAGCCAGGCCTCTTTGGGTGAGGAGAGTGTGTGTCCCAGTCCCAAAGAGAAGCCTGTAGGGATAGCCCCTTTTATTACTTGATCTGAGTCCAGAGGTAAGGTGACAGGAAAAAGGGCTACTGTATGGAAGTGTGTGTCTCAGCTCCCACCTTCAGTGCCTGCTCCCTCCCAGCTGAGACCCAAGGTAAGGGGCAGAAAGCAGGAGTGGAGGGAGGATTGACTGAGAAGGAAGGGTTGCCTGGAGCTCGGCCTTGAAGAGATTCATTTGTAGGTCACATCCTGGAGGCTGCTCATTCCCAGGACAGGCCCACCTCTGAACATAAAACAGGAAGGTAGCTAGGCCGATCCCCCCTTGGAGCCCTAGGGTGAGGCCCAGGTTGTAACCACCAGTCAGAGATGGTCCCCAAAACAGACCACAGGACCTGGTTGAAAGTTTTAAAAAGCAAGTGGAGCAGCCCAGAGACTCTTAAAGTCAAATAAACAATTTTCCCAGCAAGGGGCCGGAGAGATGGCTTAGTAGGATAAGCGCTTGATTGGCAAACACAAGGATCTGAGTACAATCCCCCGTTCTGCCAAAAGAAAAAAGAAAAAAAAAAATTTTCCCAGCAGCCTCCTCAGAGGAAGGCTTAACTTCTCTTGTTTCTGATTTCGTCCAACCCGGTCAGGAAGCTGCCCATCCCCCCTCCCTGTGCAGGGAAGCTACTTGTTAAACACAGAGTTGTAATTTGTGGCTAAATATAACCCAGTGTGTTCACAGGGAAAGTATAATTTAGGGTGCTCGTTGTATGAGGTTATCAGTGTGGAGACCCATCTGGGTTAAATTAAAGTGATTTTCATAAAGGGCAGAAGCGTCCATGGCCTGGCTTCTCCCTGACTTTTTATTACTGACAATATGATTGTTACAAGTACTACAGGAATCTGGAAGATGGGAAGATGCAGGACCCCCAGGCTAAGGAGGACGGTCCCAGCCCTGCCCCCATCCTCCATCCCTGGAGGGCGGTCATGCTCCAGCCTCCTGGACACATCCACTTCCGCTTCCTCCGCGCTCCCTGGAAGTCTCAGAGGGTGGGAGTGCTAGTGACCTGCCTATTCAGGTGAGCTCCTTCCCCACACAGACACCGGCTCCTATTAGCTGAATGCAGAGGTGGCTTAGGGGCAGGAACAGGTTTTCTAGGTAGAGGGGAGATAGCTTGGGGATCTGACTGAATTAGGAGTGATCCATTTTCAAGACTGAAAGCTGGACCAAGCAATCATGGCCTGGAGGAAGGACCCAATGACTGGAGCCCAGGCATGGAAGGGAAGCAGATCCCCTGCTGGGGACAAATGCCTGGGCAGAGCCTGACCAGAGGCGGTTTATATAGTCCTTCCAGGCACATTATCCAAAGCAGAGTGAAGCTGTAAGGACGCCTGCCTCCACTGTCTGCTTTACCAGGCCTAGCTGCCGGAGAAGCGCTGAAGACACAATGGCTGCAGGGCTACCACGGCCCAGTTGTGCTATTCAGGGCCTTCACACCCAGACCTACCCATTCTGGTCTCACACCTGTGCGTGGGCTAGAGGAGGCCCCAGCCTCTTCCTGAGCCCTGAGAGTGGGAGGCAGACCAGGTTTCAGGGTCTTCTCGTATAAGGCCCGGATGAAGCCAGTCAGCAAGGCCCCAGTAGAATGTATAGGGTGAGGTAGCCCCACCCTACTTTCTCTCTGGTATTCTGATGTACCAGACAGCTAGCAGATATCTAGTCAAGCAGCACCCTGCCCCTCCTCACCATCACCCCAGATGGCTGGTCCCTGAAACCAGCTTATGCTTGGATTTCTTTGGGCCCCCAGGATTCCCCATTTTGAAAACCCCAGCCTGAGCCAGACAACAAGTACCTCTGTCCCAGCAGAGGGCCCCACTGTGTAGGATGCTGTTCATCCACCTGGACAGTTCCTCCTGCACAGACACAGGCTATGCCAAGGGACACTCCTGTCCTGTTTCCCGGGCTCCCCATAACATCTAGACCCAGGTCTCAGGTGGTGGGCCATGCCTTTGTCCTCTAGGACTTCTGTCCCCAGTGCCTGCTGGGCCTCCTCCCCCTTCTTTCTGTGGGAATTTGAGCGCTGGGCCTTTAACACACGTAGACCAGAAATACATTTTTCCCATCAAAGTTCTCACAGAGCACCCAGAATCTGTTGCAGAGTGCTATCTTCCCTACCCAAAGAACAGCATAAGTGGTCTGGCCACAGAACCACCTGACCCCTGGCTGCTGCCTGGCCTGTAGCACAACTACCACCTATTTTGTTAACAGGACAGTAGATCTATTAAATTAAAAATCATTCAATAGATCCATTTTTTTTTGACATGCACAAATACATATTCCACCCCAATTCATGATGCACCAGTAATCCCATAAATGACACTACCCAGAAGCTCTTTCAGCAGCCCAAGCTCTCAGAGCCTGACCTGACCAGGGCCTGCCACTTCTGCTGGCCCCTCCTCAGGGTGGGCAGAGGCTGCTCCTCTGGGTGGTGGAACCACACTTACAAATGGATGCTTTTCTTCCTACAGGAATTATTTGCTTGGCTTTTTTTTTTCTTTTTTTTTAATGGCAGAACTTTTCTAAACAAAAAGCCTCCTGAGACAGGTGGTAAGAAATCAAAGCCCCCACATTCAAGGCAGAAACAAAAGGGATTTGGGAACACTGCAGCGGGAGCGGGTTGAGTGTGGGACCCGCTTTGGGAGAAGCCCGGCTGCATGTCACAGCCTGGGCTCTGGTCCCCACCTGCTGGCCCAATCTGCCCAGGAGGCGGCCTGAGGCGCCATAATCGCAAATTTATGGCCTGGGTGACGTGCTTCCCTCTCCCACAATGGGGCCCAGTGACATTAAACAGAAAATTGATGAGAGGAGCAAAATCTAATCTCTTTCCCTGGCTCTCCGGCTCTTCTTTTCAGTTTCTGGGAGGGGGCTGGAGGCGCAAGGAAGAAAAGTGGTCGCTGCTGTCTGGAGCCCTGCCCCCCCCCAGTCCAGTGCCAGCGGCTTCTTTCTTTCTGACCCAGTTCTCGACTGGCAGGTGGGGTGAGGGGCACAACCCTCACCCACAGTTCCCCATGGCCCACCCTGCCGTAGCCGCTTTTCAAATGGAACCTCAGCAAAGATGCACCCACCAAGTCCACAGCCCAGGCCCAGAGGGGTGCTCCTGTGCTCCCAGCCTGCCTTGCACCCTGCCGCATGCTAGCCACCAGCCCGCTTAAGCCCAGTAGGGTGCAAGTAGAAAAAGAAAGCGACCAAGGTGTCCGTAAGCACCCTTGTTCCTTGGGCAGCTGGCAGCTCCCCAGGGTATGCCCAGCACCCCAGGTACCAAACCGCCGCACCACATCCTTAAAGGCGCTGTACTGCCTTTTTCCACAGTACTGGGAAGGTTGGGCCAGGAATGGGGAGCAGCAACACTGCCTTGCTCCCTCCCCTGCCCTACTTGGGCCATGTGGAGCACCTTAGCTCAGCAGCCTCCGGCCACAGGCTGCCTGGACTCTGCAGGGCTTGGGTCTTTGCCCTCAGTGTTGTACTGGGGTACACAGCTGTCCAGAGACTGGGATTTTGATAAGCGGGGTCCAGAGGTTGTGCTTCTCAGGGAGGGGTGGAGAAAGCCCCTAAGGACTACTAGGAGAAAAGAAGTGGCCATTCCTGAGCCTGCTGGCTCAAGAAGAGAAGCAGGGGACCAGCCTTGCCCTGTGTTCTGGCCTGAGGGGAACCATAGTGGACTCCACAAAGCTTTGATTATGCCTGAGACTCTCAAGAGGTGAGGTTTTGGCTAGCTCATTCCATTTCTTCAGCCTGACATGAGTGTCCGTACCAGACCCTGCCTTAGACATAGCCTCCAGGCAGCCTGGAATGCAGACCTGGTGATGATAGTGCCCACTTTACAGACAAGCAAACTGAGGCTGAAGGAATCTGTTGCCCTCCTCTCACCCAAGACCTCGGCGCTAGGCCTTGGGTTCTACAAAACTAAAGTAAGGATCAACTGGCCTTTGGGTCCTGACTGCCTGGGACTCAAGGATGTGGGAGATTTCCATCTGAAGACCAGAAGCATTTTATACCACAGCACTGACAAGGATGGGCCAGGGCCCTGTTTTCCTGGTGCCCCCAGCCCCCAACACAGAGGCCCTACCCATCCAGCCTACTTTTCAGTCCCTGGGCTGAAGCTGTGTGAGGCATGCCCCAGACTCTGACTCTGAGAGGAACTGCTAAGATATGGCAAGAATCTGGAAGCCAGATTCCAAAAGGTCAGGTTGGCCTGAAACCAACAAGATTACACTTAACAGGCTGGATGTGAACCTCTACTTTTAGTTTCAAAAATCAGTTGTAAAAATGCAGGCAGCTTCCCACTGGGGACAGGATGAGCCGGCAGCAGCTGCACTTACCATTCAAGCAGGAGCCTCCCCCACTGCAGCCCCCTTGTGAATTTCCCAGAGCCCTAGCAGCTGAGCCTGGTGTGGGGGGTGCTCCCAGGATGTCTGACCTAGAGCCTCTGATGTCAGGCCTGCTGGGGGAGGGGACACAGCTGGGGACAGCAGAGAAAGGGGTCCTTGTGCCGCTGTTATCAGGCCCTGAGCTTCCATGAACACGGCTTTGTCTGCACCCACACCCCGTGGTGACCACGGGACCAGGGGATCAGCGGGCTTCAGAACAAGAGCTGTGTGCTTTTTGGCTTTTGGGCCTCAGTTAACCCTTAAAAGGGAATGGGATACAGTCTCCCCAGCCTTGTGCCTGGCATCTGGGAAGCCAGAGGTGGGGACACTGGGTGGGTGGGTGGGTGGGTGGGTGGGGGCTCAGTAAAAATGAATTTTGAGTCCAAGGTTTAATACAACTTCATTAAACTCAACATTTTTTTCTATTAAATTGGCTGTGGCCACTGGAAGCAATGAGGTAGCCAGGTGAGGAGATCAAGGTAGTGGTGGTGCATCTGACCTCTCCGCTCCTCCCCCTACATTCCTGCCTCCACCCCAAGCCCAGCTGCAGTAGAAGCCAGGCAACAGTTTCCCAGTCAGGGTCGATATCCGGAGCAGACTGACCTTCCGGGGAGTTCGTGGTCATCCAGAAGAGGATGAGCCTACCTAGGCATCCGTCTACTAGCCCCACTAAGTCAACCCAAATGGGAGACAGAAGGGACTCTGGAAACCCTTGGCTGAGGAGAGCGTGAGGCTGGCAGCTGGAGGCCTTGCAGTGATTCCAGAGCAGGGTGTGCTGTGGGTTAATCATAGAAGGCTTCTTGGAGGCAGAAAGTAGCAGGGGCGGATGTCTGTAGTCCCCCTGATTGAAGGGCAGCAGTCAGTCCCTGCACTGTTAGAGATTTTGGGGGTCTCTAAGTGGGGAGGACTTGGGGAAGCCTAGAGAACTCCCCCAGAATTCAGTATTTAGTGCTGCCCACTACTCCTCCTAGCCCAGTATCCAGAGACTGAGGAAGTATACTTGAGGAATGGTATGATGGGTAGGCTTTATTGTCCTTATAATTTTATATTTCTCAAATTTCCCTTTTGAAATATATTCATTTGATAATATATTTAATATAAAAAGCTACCAATAAACACTACACCAAACAAGCCTGCAAGCCCAGAGGTCAGTAGCTTGCTTCAAGGTGGGTCCAGGGCCCCAGCCACATTGTTGTGGAACACTGGAGGCCCCTGCATCAAAGGCTTCTCTAGTGACCTTAGACATTGGGGCGCCTCACCTTGCCCTCCTCGTCCGGGCACCAGAGAAACCATGAACTGCATTTTAAGTGCATGCTATAGATTGGAACACAAGTCCTTCCTGCTCCCTAAAACAAGTACATCCAGTGACAAGGTGGTTGTTTCCTGATCACCACCAGGGAGGTGTCCCAGCCAGGTGGGGGTCCTGGCCCCCAAGAACAGCAGCTTAGTAACCACATGTGGCAAGGCAAAGGCATGGGGTGCCCAGCAAGGGCAAAGCGTGTGGAGCCTGGTCTCCCAGGCAAGGCTGGATTCTCCTGCAATCCCTGCACCCCACAGTTGTGCCATGATCCCACTGTGCTGGTTTTTCACAGGGCATCCCCTCTCCATGCCTGCCCTGGGTGGCTGGGGTTGGTGGCCACTCTGCGCTCCTTGCACCTCTGGAAGATGACCAGCCAGGAGGGATAGGGTCTTGGGAACTGTGGCTCAGCATCCACAGAGGCTGGGGTGGCCTGGAGCCCTGTGTGTGGATAGTGTAGATGTAGACCCCTCAGACTTCAAGGAGGGCAGGCAAGGTTCCACAAGACAGTCAAAGAGGGAGTCAGCAGGGGGAAGGGCAAGAGATTTGGGGGATAGGGCCCCTTGCCAATGCCAGGGTTCCTTTTTGCCCTCAGCTGGCCAAAGGGAAGTATTCAGCTAGGTATGGTCCTTGAGCAGCTGCCTCGGGACATGACCCAAGCCAGCAGGACTGGCTACCAGGTGGTCCCCTGTGTTGACAAGGTCTCAGGGCATGAAGCCAGGCGTCTAGCCTCAGCCTAAGATCTCTGCAGAATTGGGGACTTGGGCTGATAGCTGAGGCTCAGAGCCCTAGTGTTTGCTAGTTCAGGGTGGCTAGCACTGACCCAGATATAAATAGCCAGGAGAGGACTTTGGCCAATGTTGGGAACCAGTCCTGGGCTGAGCCCATGTGTCCCCCCATTTCATAAAGCAACCCCAAATGAACATGGGGCCCCAGGGGGCTCCTCTTCCCATCTGCCTGGGTTCTTGTCCTGCTTACCTTGTCTGACAGGAGGCTGAGATGGGGCCCCATGGGGAAGGGGCTGAGCTGGGGATGAAGGTGGCTGATGTGGGAAGAGGCCCACCCCACAGGTGAGGGGGAGGTGGGGCTGTCAGTTGACCCTCCTAGTGAGGCCTGCCCAGCGCCATTCCTATGTCTTCTTCTAGCTGAGTAATTTACATTATTAAGAGATCGAAGATCCTATGTTTGGCTGAAAATTCAGATGAAAAGATAAAACAGTTCCTTTCCATGCTGGGCCAGGGAGGCAGGCAAGTTAGGTCCCTACTAAACCTGACTGCAACCAGGTAGAGAAGAAGTCACCCCATAAACAGTTGCCCCAGACATGTGACCCTGTCCCTTAGCATGTACTATCCAAGGCCATACCCAGAGCCCTCACCAGCCTCCTGCCCCAGACCATGCGGCCTGCAGCCACTCCGGGGCCAATTGAGAGCAGCCCTACATTTCCAAGGGAGCACTCAGTCCCTGTGTAACCTGGCTGATACCCATTACTGTCTCCTGTCACTTTTGCATGTGGGCAGGAAAACTGCAGGTGGCCCAGCTTGTCACCTCTTCTCATTCATGTCTGAGAAATTACTGAGGTGATGGGGAAGTCCCAGGCAACATAGCGAAACTCAGAGCTTGGGGACAGGTTCACCCATGACATTCTCTTGTCTGGCAGTTCCTTTCTTGATAGGAACAACCATATTGTTTACCCAGTGCCCCAGCCAAATCCCCACCTTGTCATCTCTTCCCCAATTCCTTCCCAGGCCTGTTCTTCCCTGGAAGTCAGTACCATGCCCATGGCTTGAAGACCTCACACCCCAGTTGAACTCCACAGCTGCAAGCAGCACTTTCATTGATTCAGGGATCCTACCATAGAGCTATGGTAACCCTCCCCAAAGAGATCTTCACCTGGCCAAAGGTTCTCTGCAGATACATTGATGTAAGCAGGATTTAGGGTGGACCTGACATCTAATGACAGGTGTTTGTCTAAGAGAGAAATAGGGTGCTCATGCTGACCTCTTGGTTTGGGATTTTGCTGTCAAGAACTCTCAGAGAATAAACTTTATTGTTTTAAGCCTCCAGTTTGTGACTCTTTGTCTCAACAGCCTCAGGCCACCCTGGGTGCAAGGTGTGCTATGTATATGTCCTCAAAAAGATCCATAGGGACAACACAGGAGGCAGAGGGAACCCTCACTCTATAGGGGGCATGGCCACCAACTATCAGGGAAAGATGAGACTCCCAAGATCTGCTCAGGAAGGTGGGCAGAAAGGGTTTGAATCCTGGGAGAGTTAGGAGGTTGTCAGATTGGAACTGGAGGCAGTTCAGATGACTTGAGGCACAAATTTGTTTTCTCTCTGGAATGGACAAGAAGCTGGCCTGCTGGGGTCCTCCCTTCAGTACAGAGCGCCAGGTCTGTCTCTCTAGGCCACGCCTCTCTGGAGCCCACATGTGGCTTGTCCCTGGGCCGATGGCTGTGGAATGACTGGGGACTCTGCTTTGGGGGCTCTGCCAAACACCCTTTTCCCTCCTCCCAGGTTATAAAGAAGTGTTGAGGCTCAGAGAGGTGAGGAACTGCCCAGATTCACCTTGGCATGTCACCTGAGCCTTCCTTGCTCTTAAATCACCAACTTTCCCCCTTTTCCTGCCTGCCTTTGCAGCTGAACAGGGACGCTGCCACTGCATTTGTCCCTCCTTTCTGGAAAGGGCAAATACTGAGTTTGCTTTTAAAAGGGCAGAGGGCCGGGGAGATGGCTCAGTGGAATAAGCACTTCCCTGGCAAGCGCAAGGGCCTGAGTTCAATCCCTGGTTCCGCCAAAAAAAAAAGCAGAGATAAGAAAAACCACTTCTGGTTCCCCTCTGATTGGAGAACCTGGAGCCACCTCCTTCAACAGAGGAAAGGGACCCAGAGGTTCCTCTTGCACCCCAGCACATGATAGACTTTAGGACAGTGTCCCAGGCTCTTTGCCATACCCAAGGACAACACAGGCCTCTTCCCACCTGGCCATGCATGACCCAGGCCTCTCTTCTCAGCTGGCTCCTCTTTCCTATTCCTGGCTCCCATTCATCCATACCTGGGCAGCACCAATGCCTGCCTTAATGGACCCAGGAGAGGGAGGCATTACCCTGCTCCTTCTGGGACAGGTAGCTCATCTCTGGGTGCAGAAGGGACCCAGGATATCATGCCCTTGGGAGCTAGCCTCTCACACAGGCAGGTACCTATTGGGTGTGGATGGGGCTCTGTAAGCTCCTGTCCCCCCACTGAGAAGTCCTATGCTGGGCTGGGGATGTAGCTCAGCAGCATAAGTGCCTTCCTGGCAAATGCAAGGTCATGAGTTTGACCCTTAGTAACAACAACAACAACAAAAAGTCCTAGGCCAATGGGATATGAGGCCTGTCCCACCTGCACCAGGACCCCACTCTGACCCCTTATTCCCCCATATCCTTCCAGCCCCCTAATTCTTCCTGAAGATCCCCCCAAGTCTCTTAATTTGTGGCCCAGCCTAACTAAGGACTCCATCCCCACCCTCCTCTCCTAGAAATCCTCTCTATCTCTCCCCTTTGCTCCATCCCTAGCCTCAGCCTTGGAAGCCCAGAGGACCCCCAGGTAAGACCAGGCCCCATGCAACAGTGGCTGAACTGGCCCCTGTTGGGGACCTTTCTCCATGTGCTAATACTTGGTGGTCCTCCTCATACCCTCTCATCCTGTAACTAGTACCACAGTCTTCACAGCCAGGGTCTGGAAAGAGGCGCAGTTGTTCTCCATAGCTCATGAGAAATAAGGAAGACAGAGATGCCCAGTAGACAGGCATGCTGGAGCAGAGAGGCAGGCCTACTGGGGAGATTTGGAGAGAGGAGGTTGTGGAGATGGAGGCAGGGCTCAGATTCATGGAGCCACAGGCCAAAGGACAGCAAGGATTGCCATGGCCACCAGAAGCAAAAGGAGAGGCATAGAAAGTGTTTCTTAGAGGCTCCACAAGAAACGAGCCCTGGGGCCAGGGAGATGGCTCAGTAAAGTAAGTGCTTGCATGGCAAGTGCAAGGGCCAGAGTTCAATCCCTGGTTCCGGAAAAAAAAAAGGAAAAAAAGAAAGCAGCCCTGCCAACACCTAGATTTCAGAACTAGAAGAGACTAGGGGCCGGGGAGATGGCTCAGTGGAATAAACGCTTCCCTGGCAAGCACAAAGGCCTGAGTTCAATCCCCGGTTCCACAAAAAAAAAAAAAAAAAAAAAAAAGAACTAGAAGAGACTAAATCTGTATTGTTGTGAAGCACCTACTTTGTGGATGTCTGTCATACAAGTCTCAGTTGTCGGCCCTCCTAGTGGAAATGAGGCAGCACTGCTGGAGGTTCACATGTTCATCTCCCTGATGGTTAATGGTCAGGCTTCATCACATGTAGGCCATTTCAGTACCTTTGGAACCATGAGATGCATGTGCCACTGTGTTCAAACAGAAACTCAGTTGAGGACTGGGGAAATAGCTTGGCAGGATAAGCACCTGCCTGGCAAGCGCAGGGTCCAGAGTTCAATCCCTGGTATTGCCCGCCATGCAGACCACAGACCAGGTATGGTGGTGCACTCCTGTAATCCGAGCACTAGGGAGGCTGAGACAGGAAGATCACTGAGTCTGAACTGCATAGCGAGACCTTGTATTAAAAACCAAACAAACAAACAAAAAAACCCTCCGTTGAGTTGTCTTCTTGATCTGTAGGTGCTCTCAATACTGGACATGAGAGTTTGGCTGAACATCTTTTTATCCACCTATCAAGATACACAGAGGTAGAGCATGGATACCACTGAGCTATATACCTAGTCTTTTTTTATTTTTTATTTTTTTTAATTATTTTTTTTTAATTTTTATTTGTGTGTG
>NW_004524688.1:7075645-7079150 GCF_000260255.1 Octodon degus
GGGCTGGCTGGCATGTGGTGCTGGGGAATCGAACCGTGGTCCCTGTGCTTTGCCAAGCTTGTTCCAAGTAGGTGCTTTAGACCACTGAGCCATCTCTCCAGCCCACCCCCTAGTCTTTTTTAAAAAAAATATTTATTTATTTGGCCTCAGCCTCCTGTCTTAGCCTCCTCACAGTGCAGTGGCTGGGATCACAGGCATGCACATGGCATGTGGTACCAGGGATCACACTTGGGTCCTTGAGTTTACCAGGCAGGCACTTAGACCACTGATCAATCTCCCTGGCCTTGATTGATTGATTGATTGGCTGGCTTAGGCTGCCTTAAGGGCGGGTCTGGTGTGGCATGTGGAGCTGGGGATTGAACCGCAGACCCCACACCTGACTGGATTTGCCCATGTGGGCACTTAAACAACTGAGCTAACTGCCAAGCCTCTTATTTTTTATTTTGAGACAGGGTCTTACTACATTTCCCATGCTGGCCTCAACCTTGGTGATCCTCCTGCCTCAGCCTCCTCAACAGCTGGTTCTATATACCAGCATCCATCGTGGCCTGGCATTATATTTTACCCACTTTCTGGTATCTACAAGTTCTTAATTTTAATGAGTCCCAGTCTTTTCTTTCAGGGCTAGTGCCCTTGGTGTCCTGTATTAGAAATCTTTGCTAATCACAATGTCTTAAAGAGGATGCCCTTATGTTTTATTCTAGAAGTGTTGGGGAGTATTCTTCACTGTTTGGTGTGCGATCCACTTTTAATTAATTTTCGTGTACATTGTGATGTAGGATCAAGGGTCATTCTGCGTCAGGGTCCAGCTGGCATGGTACCTTGTCTGGAAGGCCTCACTGACTGCCGCAGTGCAGTGGCCTTTGTTAGAAACCGGAGGGGGAGGGGCAGCTCTTTTGCACCCGCTTCCTGTCCACTGGCCTGTTTGATTGCTCTCGTGTCACTCACCCAGGCCTGTCCCAGGGCCCACCCAGAGCCCACCTGCAGGCCTTCCAGTTGAGGTCACAAGGCTACCACAAAGCTAATCTCTGTCTTCTGGGTCCCTCAGGGTCCCCAGATTGCAGGCTTTCCCTGCAGTGACAACCTTCTCTGCTTCAAGGCTCTCAGGCAGCACTGCCTGCCTGATGGACACATCTAGGGCTGAGACCAAGCTGCCAGGCTCACGGGGTGTGTGGGTGCAGGTAAGGCACCCATGGGCCTGGCCCCAGCTCATTCACAGCCACCACATGGCACCTGGTATGTGTGTATGGAGCAGGGATGCAGCACGGAGCCAGACACTGGAGTGCACCTGGCACAGGGACAGGGCACAGGTCATGGCAACACACATTTCAGTGACACAGCACATTCAGGATGCTGCCTGGGCACCAGGGAGCCTGGAATGGTGTTGCCATTTTAAACAAGGTAGTCTGACGGCATCTGATCCCAGGACTGAAGGAGGTGAGCATCGAGGAAGACAAGAGGGACTAGCAGCCACAGAGGCCCTGGGATGCTCAGGAAGGAGGGAAGACAGGCATCTTAGCGGGCCAGGAAGGAGAAGAGGACAGCCTGAGGAGTGGGGGCCAGCGGCTGAATTCAGAGAGTCTTTCAGGCCACTGGGAAACCTTTGGCTCTCGGACTGGGACATGAAGAGCCAGTAAGGGCCTTTGGCTAAGAGAAAGCTGTGGTTGCCCCTGGAAAGAGACTGTACAGGGTCCTGCTGAGCAGGAGGACAGGCCAAGTGGCTGGCTGCAGAGCCAGGGAAGAGATGACACTTGGGAAGGGATACAGGGGCTCAGTTGGATTTTACATGAGTTCTAGACTTGGGGGGGGGGAGAGAGGAGGGAGAGAGAGAGAGAGAGAGAGAGAGAGAGAGAGAGAGAGAGAGAGCTGGAACAGAACCATATGTGCCTGACATCTTGGGCCTGACCACCAAAGGAGGGGGTGCTTCATGGAGATCAGTGCCAGAGGGTCAGCAAATCTCAGAGAAGAGGGCTTGGCATGGACATCAGCCACTCAAGGAAATTGTGAGGTGGCTGGTTCTGTTTAGGGAGACCATCCCTGCCTGGCAATGGGGACTGGATGCTGAGGCGCTGTGGGTGATACTGAATAGTGGTGTAGGTGAGGTCATGGCAGGGGCAAGAAGGGACAGGACCGAGCCTCAGGAGGAAACACCAAGGTAAGGAGGGAGAGGGTTGTGTCAGGAAACCTGGACAAGACAGTTCTTACAGGCAGTTGTCCCCTGGGCCAGCCAGAGGAGGCCTGAGCAGTGGCCCTAGGACCTGGCTCTGTAGTGGCTACTGGTGACTTGCATAGACCTGTGTCTCTGTACTTCCCTTCCTCTTCTTGAGCTAAGAGCAGTACACCCAGCCCTAGTGTGTGGCCACCAAGCACCGGGTGGCAGCTCCAGGATCCCCCTGCCAGGCTCTCTGGCCCTGACCTCTTGGCGCCACAGAGAAGCCCCAGCCTCAGCCCTGGGCTGGCTGGACCCTGCCCTGTCACCAGGGAGCCAGGCCCCTCCGTTTTACCACAGGTCCTCCTGGCTGGGGGATGCTCCCTCTTGTCTCCTCCAGCTTCCACTGGTTTCCACCTGCATGAACCCACCTGACCCCAAAACCCACATGCACAGCTGGCCATGAAGTGGTATCTGGAATCTGTGACAAATGACCACAGACTGGGTAGGCCAGATGACAAGAGTGTATTTTTTCAAGGTTCTAGTGGTCAGAAGTCTGAAAGCAAGGTGTAAGTGAGGCAGTTTCTCCACGGACCCTGGGGGTAGACTTGTCCCCTTTCTGTCCCTCCTTGCTGGGAAGCCCCACCACCACCTCTACCTCACCTTTACCGGTTGCTCCTCTCCTCTCAGATCTCCCTTTGCCTCCCTGTCTTTCTCTGTATTTTTTCTGAAATTTTTATGCTGTCAAAGGTAGAAACAGAATCAAGTAATTAAGGCCTTGGTTTGCCTTCTGAAATGCCTGACTTTGTACTTTCAGCTTGCGCAAGGTCTGCACTCACCTGTTAATCCAATAAGTCACTGTCCCCTGTGTACCCATGGCTTTCCACACTCTGCTCGGACACTGGGAACCAAGGGTATGTCACACAGCTTTCAGAAATGTATTTTCTAAATATACCCCCTATAGCTTCATGTTCCTAAACTTAGTTTTAGTCATTCCTAAATATTGGGTGTGCGTGTATGTATATCCCAGTACCGCAAAAAAAAAAAAAAAAGAAAAAGAAAAAGAAAGAAAGAAAGAAAGAAAGAAAGAAAGAAAGAAAGAAAGAAAGAAAGAAAGAGAAATGCTTAATTAAAGAGGAAATACCAGGGATTGAACTCAGGACCCTGTGCTTGTCAGGCAAGCGCTTATTCTACTGAACTATCTTCCCAGCCCCTAAGTAAGCATTTCTGAGTGCACAGCTCAGTGGCATTAAGAACATTCACATTGGGCTGGAGAGATGGCTCAGTGGTCTAAGGCACCTACTTAGAACAAGCTTGGCAAAGCATCAGGGACCGCGGTTCAATCCCCCAGCACCA
>NW_004524688.1:7079270-7084345 GCF_000260255.1 Octodon degus
AAAAAAAAAGAACATTCACATTGCTGTGCACTGTCACCACCGTCCATGTCAGGGTCTCACTGTTAACTAGGACACCAGGCACTAGATTCAGTGCCCTCTCTGCTCCAGTCTGACTTCATCTTAACTTACTCCACATGCAAAGACCCTGTTTCTTAGGTTCATCACAGGTACAGGCAGGACTTGAATGTGTCTTTCGGAGGGACACAATGCCACCTGCTGAGTTAGATGGAGGGATGGGGAAGGAGGTTACCTGTGGTCCATCTCCATCCCTGTGTCCTGCTGACTCCCATGAGGTCCATCATGGGAAAACCTGCTTTGTACAGTCCCCTCAGTTAGCCTCGGTCCTCCACTGTCCTCTACCTTTGACCCCCGGCCCAGCCATCTGAGCAAGTACTGCCCTTAGGGTGCCTCAGAGCTCCCTCCTGGCTGTGGCTTCTCAGACTCTAGAGGGTCTCAGAGAAGCTGAAAGATTTTGTTAGGAGAGGGGCCTCAAGCAGATTTGCTCTGAAGCAAGGTGTGTGAAAAGGGAGAACAGACTGGAGGTTGAGAGGCAAAGAGGCTGGGCAGGCCCTGGAATCCCCCAGCACTTTCACCAGCTGGACCCTATTCACTGAGCCAAGAGACCAGGCTCCCGACACCCCCAGGTGCTGAGGCTGTGTCACTTCCTCAGGTGTCCAGCCTGAGGAACAGTGTACCCCCTCCCTACCTGTAGGGCAGGTGCTGTGGAATACCAGGTGATTTTTGTCTGGGGAGCTCCATGGACCTGCTCGTTCCCTCGGTGCCTACCCATGGGGGACTTTGGGTAGGTCCAGACCTTCCCAAGCCTCTTTTGAAAATCAGACTCAGGGGAGCCTTCCTCTATGGGTGACTGGGAGAAGGCCATGGCCCTGGAGGCCTGCCTGGTCCAGATATCTGTTAATAGCAGGGAGAGGGGGTGCTGGTTACTCCACCTGGCTGTGCTCTGCCAGGCTCAATTTGGGGACTGCGCCAATAAATATCTCCCTTGTCCCTCCATGTCCTCACTGAACCTGCTGCAGATCTCCACCCCTTATGGGAACCCAAGCTCCCTGCAAGCTGGTCTCATGGAAATATTCCCTTCCCCACTGTTCCCAAAAGGAAGGTAAAGACCTCAGAGTGCCAGGACCCATCTTGTACACTAGAAGACAGATAAAAATGACCAAGATCTTGTCAGACTCTGTGCCTCCCAGCCATGCACATTTCAGGAAAGGGCCTGATGGTGTGTGGCTAGGCAGCCAGAGGTGCTTTGGACCATCCAGGTCCAGGATACCTCTGTTAAACCCATAGCCTCTTGCCATGCTGGGGGCCTATCCTGCCTCCAATGTGAAGAAGCCCCCATGGCTATGGTCAGTGTAGGACTCATGCCTGTCCTTTCTGTCACTACTACAGTCTCCACACTGATGTGTCAGGGGATCCCAGAATGGCCCCACGAGGGCTTAAAAGCACAGAGAGCTGGGCACCCTGTCCAGGCGCAGAGGCAGGACAGAATCAGTCCAGCCCATGAGGACTGTCTGTTGAAAGGTAGCGTCCTGGTCATCGTGCTGTGTCCTGTCAGCCCCTAATGCTGGCCTCTTGTTTTGTATAACGAGGAGAAAAGTCATTTGTCCAAGACCCCCAGCCCATAGATTGGAGCCCAAGGCTGCCTGGCTCCTGACACTGCACCCCACAGCTTGCAGTTGTGTGTATAGCAAAGTGCCACACAGGATAGACACTGAGGGTCTCTGTCCATCTAGACAGAGTTACAGTTGGACCGGGTCTGGCCAAGCCATCCCTGTACTGCTTCTTCTCAATGATACTTGAACCTGAGGCCTCAAACACACCTAAACACTTTCGTTGTGGCTTCTGGCCTCTTCCTTCTTATCACCTCACCTGAGCCCTGTGTCCCTCAAGGGTATTGGCTATATTTGGGACAAGGAGCACTGGAAGGCACAGTCTAGGTGCCCATGTATCCAGGGGTACAGGTACCCAGAGGCCCAGGCTTTCAGGTGCCCAAGGGGCCAGGCCCATCACAGGGCTAGCTGTACCCCATTTACAGAGCAGGGGCTGGGCTGCTGGCCCACAGGTTCCTCCAGGTTCTGGTTCACAACTTATTCCCAGATAGGATCAGCCTGGGTGTAGGTTGGACACTAAATTCAATGACAAGTGTCCTCTGACTTAGAGAAAAACAGGGAGCTATTTGAAGTTCAGACAGCAGAGAAAACGCCATGTGCCAACAGAGGCAGCGGCTGCAGCGTGGTGGCCTAGCTAAGGAGTGCCAGGAGTCCCAGAAGCAGAAAGGTAAAAGGGTCTTCTAGAGGACTCTCTAGAGCAAGCTGGTGTCATAACACCTTGATTTTAGTCTTCTGGCTCCAGAACAGTGAGAGAATACATTTTTATTGCTTTAAGTTACCCAGTTTTTGGGAAAATTTTTGCAGCAGTCTCAGGAAACCCAAGCAATACTTTTTAAATTCATAAGCTTTCTGTGCATGGGTATGTACACTTGCAACCCAAGCCTGCTGGGAGGCTGAGGCAGGAAGATCGCAAGGTAGAGACTAACCTGGGCAACTTAGTGGCTTAGTGAGACACTGTCTCAAGAAAGAGCTTTTTAAAAAAAGGTTAGGGATGCAGCTCAGTGTGAATGTCTTGGGTTCCATTACCAGTAACCTCTCCCACTCCAATAAAAGGTTCTACAAGAAAGAACCATCCAGGCACTAAATTCACTGTCACGCATGTGCAGAGTGCATTCAGTTTTGACTGTGGACAGCGCTTCATCCCGGCTGTCCACTTGGCTTTCCTCACATGTCACCTCTACAAGTTTGCCCTGTATACCTCACAATCATGCAGTTCCCTGCTCTTGGCCTCATCTGCCATCTGCAGGAGTGGGACAGATGCTCGGCCAGTTGCTGGAACTGGTCCCTGTGTGTCCCTTCTTCATGCATGCCTCAGGCCCTGTGGGACTCAAGGGAGGAAGGTCCCCACAGTGGAATTGCTCTGTGAGGAGCACCTAGGCATGTTAGAACTCCATGCCCTCTGGCAAGCCCACGAGGAGCCCACAGGGAGGCTGTGAGAGAGGGGGGCTGGAAGGGCACACAGCACAGGCTCCAGCCATGCCTCAGTGTGAGTGTGAGGGCACCAGGGGTTCCCTGCAGGCTGGAACCTGGGCTGAGGAATGCAGAGCTCAGCGAGCTCCCCAGGCGTGTTGACGGACATGCAATTAACCCGCCTGTGGTTATGTTGGCAAGTGAACTAGAACAGGAAGTTAGTGTAGAAACCAGGCCCTTTCAAGTTATGACAAATTCATCAAGCACATGAACCTGTGACCGTGGCCACCGCTTCGGCTGCTGTGAGCAATGGTGCAGAGATGTGTCCACTCCAGCCCTGGATGGTAGAGACCTTTTCTTGCCTTTTTCCCTGAACTTTAGTCCCAACCAGACCTAAGCCCGATAGAGGCTAGGCCTAGTCCGGGACAGCCCCTGGCAGGAAGCCAGACCTCACCAATGCCTCTCTGGGTCTCTGTTTCACTATCTCTATGGTGAAGGATGACCTCTGGAATAGCTTGGATCGCCTGATTTCATCTGCTGCTGCTTAAGACTGGTTGGGATCTCTGCCATGCCCTAGCAGGGCCGCAAGCTCAGGGAGCTCGAGCGTTCTAGGTTTCTGATGTTCGGCCACTGCTTGGTTGCCAGACCAGCTAGAAACAGCTCTACAGAGGGTGTGTGCATTGGGTCAGCCACATCCCCTGAGTTTTATGCCAGGGCCTTTTTGTTCAGTACTGAGAGTGGAAGCCAGGGTCTTCCCATTGAGCTGCACCACCAGCTCTTTTTCATTGTACATTGTGAGACAAGGTCTCACTAAGCCATTGAGTTGCTCAGACTTAGCTAGAACTTGAACTCTTCCTGCCTCAGCCTCCTGGAGTGCTGGAATTACAGATGTGAGCCACTATACCTGGTTTTTTTTTTTTTTTTTTTTTTTTTAATACCTGGCTCTTGGGCAGATTTTTAAGCAACTTGATGACTGTTAAAACCTGGCCAACAGTTCCCAAGGAGGGGAGCTTACAAGGCACCCATTGAGAAGGGGGCCCAGCCTTGAGCCTGCACATCCAGCTTTTGTTGGGCCACTGAGCTCTCACACTAGAGGGGAGCCCTGGGAGGAAGGCACCTAGCTGATCCTTTGTCCAGTAGTCCTCAGGCCAGCATTTTCTAGTCCCTGTGGAGTGAGCAGCATATCCCTGGACAGGACTTTCCCACCCATCCCCCATCCCTCATGTGCAGCGACTTCTGTCTAGATCCCTCTGGGGCCTTGCAGCCAGCATCCTTCTACACCTCCACCCCAGGCCTACCCTTCCCTCCAGCTCCCAGCTCTTCCTTCTTTGTTGAACCTCAGTCCAAGCCCCCCGGTCCTGGAAGACAGAAGCTGCAACCCTGGGCTCAAAGCAAATGCAAGTTCCATCCTGTTGCAGGCTGAACTGTTTCTCCTAAAAGATATGTTGAGGTGCTGACCCCCAGTACTATGATTTTGGCCTTTTCTGGAAAAAGTCTTTGGGAGGGAACAAATTCAGGTGGATTCGCCTACCTGTGGTGCTCTTGGTGACTCAGGGGATGTAGTCACTATTAGAAGCACAAAGGGGCCCGAGGGCTGGTGTGCTTACAAGGGGAGAACACTTTGCACATAGAGAAGGGAGAGGCTGTACAGAGCCAGAGATGGGAGAATTTGTGTGCCAGAGATGCTGAGGAGGGCCAGGGTCCCAGGAGCTGGGAGGACACAGAATAGACTCTCCCTCCAACAGTCAGGCAGAGCCACCTGTTGACACCTTGGTCTCAGTCTTCCTCTTTCTAGAGACAGGAAAAAATTAGCTTCTGTTATTTAACCCACAGTTTGTGGTATTTGTTATAATGACCACATGAAAGTCACACAATCTGGGATATGGAGATAGCTCAGCGGAATAAGCACCTGCCTGGCAAGCAGAAGGTTCCAAGTTTGATTCCCGGTACAAAAAGAAAGTCAGTCCCCACTTTCTAACTTCTCTTCCTCTTTTAAAATTATATATAATTTGCTTGATTTTATAGTTCTGGAGTTCT
>NW_004524688.1:7084445-7086848 GCF_000260255.1 Octodon degus
CAGGTTTTCTACTATTAATGATTTGGTTTATTTGATTATTTATTTATTTATTTATTTATTTTAGAGATAAGGTCTTGCTAACTTGGTAAGTTGACCAATCTAGGCTCAAACTTGCAATTCTTCCACCCTCAACTTTCCAGAGTGCTGGGGTTACAGGTGTGCATGTGCCACCAGACCTGGCTCCTTCCCTTCCCCTAAGCAGAGCCAGGAACCAGCCCCATGGGCCTTCAGCGGAGGGAGGAAGAAGGCAGTGGTGGGGAGAGTCCCACTCAAGGCAGCCGAGGAGGGATGTGCAGGATAACGGAGGAGGCTTCTCTCTCCAAGGGAGAAGCCCAAGGAGGAAGCTTGGAATCAGCTTCTAGGTGCTGGACAGCAGTTGTGGTATTGGCAAGACCTCAGATTTCTTAATATAGATAGATCTAGAAATAGATGTGGGCGTGCGCGTCTAGCTCTGTCCCTGAGACAGCAAAGCCCCAGCGGCAACGTGTAAGCCCAGGGCCCGGGTCCTGACTTCCAGTCTCAGTCTCTACTAACAGAAACAAAGTCTATTTGTAGAAAGCCAAATCCAGGGCGGGGTCAGGAATGTTCAGGATGCAGCCGGAATGTCTCTTGTGCCAGGAAATCCGGAAGCGCTGCAAGTACCAAGGGATGGCAGGAGACAGCTCAAAGGGCTCCCTCTGGCCTGGTCGGGGACAATCAGAACAACGCAATATAGTAATGGATGCTATCTTTATTTACTCTATAAATAATTCATGATAAAAATAAATGATTGAATACGTGAATAGGGGAGAAAGCTGACTCTTAAGTGTAGGAGGAATAATGGGATTAGAAAACTTCCATTTGGCAACCAGCATATTAATAATTGATTCCGGGAGGAGTGAAGAGCGGATGAGCGGACTCCTGGTGACAGGCCCAAGGAAGCAGGCTATTTACTCAGCCTCGACGTATCTGCTCGCAAAGTGTTTCCCAGTTATTACTTAGTAATTAGCAAGTTCAAAATACTAATTAATTATCTGCACTGTAGGAGGACCTGGCAGATGTCACCTTAAGCCAAGTGGCAAACACAAGAGTCACCATCGAGGGGCAAATGAATGTCCTGCACCTCCTGATAGCCAAAAGGGTACGGGCCACTTCTGAGATGGAAATGGGCGTGGACGACAGAAGAGGGAGCAACTAGGCTCTTCCAATCTATCACAGCAATGGAGCACAAAGACAAATTCAAAAGTAGAATTCCTAAGCACCTGCTTAGGCAAGCACAGGAGCCAGGATTCGATCCCCCGCATGACAGGCCACACTGGCACCACCCCCTGGGGCATGCGGAGCCTGCTACTGAGACCCAACATGGTGACACATGCCTGTAATCCCAGTGCTGGGTAGGCTGAAAGCAGGAAGAGCACTACAAGTGTGATCTGCGTAGTGAGACCCTGTACCAAATACATTTTTTTTAAAAAGTAGGATTCATTTACTGTGTTTTAATTAGGTATTTTTTATTTGTTTGTTTGATGATATTGAGCATTGAACCCAGGGATGCCGTACCATGGAGCTATATTGCCAACCTTTTTTATTTTTATTTTGAGACAGGGTCTCACTAAGTGGCTGAGTTCCCCAGAGTAGGATCAAACTTGGTGATCCTCCTGTCTCAGCCTTTCATAGTTCTGGGACTGCAGGCTTGCACCACCATACCCAACTTTAATTTAGGTGTTTTAGAACTGGTCAATAGGATCTGGCCTCACGGGGCCACCTTATCAGATGACTGCACTCCCTTGAACTGCAGCCTTTGTGAGAGAGACGCATTGTGGATCAGCCAGGAGGCCTTTGGCGAGCCCCACAATTTCTGGTCTCAGTTTATCCATCAGCTAGATCTGCTCCACTGTCTCTGCTTTCCCCCCTGAATTCCAAGCAGCTGAGTCCAACTGCTAGGTGAGTGTGATGTAAAATCCTAGGTTGAAAGGTGCTAAAGAAACATAATGAAGCCGGGGAGATGGCGCAGTGGAATAACTACTTGCCTGGCAAGTGCATGGGCCTGAGTTCAATCCCCGGTTCCACCAAAAAAAAAAAGAAAGAAAGAAACGTAATGAAGGGGCCGGGGAGATGGCTCAGTAGGATAAGTGCTTGACTGGCAAACGCAAGGATCTGAGTTCAATCCCCGGTTCCGCATTAGCAATTAGAACCATGAAATAGGGTGTTGGGGCGATCCATGAAACAGAAACTCCAGTGAGGTCTGTAGGTTCCTGGTAACAACGTCAATGTCCTATTTTATTATTTTCTTTTTCTTTCTTTTTTTTTTTTTTTGGTGGAACCAGGGATTGAACTCAGGCTTTTGTGCTTGCCAGGCAGGCACTTATGCTGCTGAGCTATATCCCAGGCCACATTTGTTTCATTTGTTTTTTCTTTCTTTCTTTT
>NW_004524688.1:7087228-7095011 GCF_000260255.1 Octodon degus
CCCTGATGCTTTTGCTAAGCTTGTTCTAAGTAGGCGCTTTAGACCACTGAGCCATCTCTCCAGCCCTCATTTGTTTCTTGAAACAGGGTTTTTCTATGTAATACAAGCTGGTCTTGAGCTCACAAAGTAGCCCAGGTTGGCCTTAAATGCACAGCGATCCTCCTGCCTCAGCCTCCTGAGTGCTGGAATTACAGGCGTGTGCCAGCATGCCTGGCTTCAAGGGCCTGATTTAGATGGTGCTGGTGTGGTGACGTGGGAGCTAGGCGGTGCAGTAGGAAACAGGAGAGGGTCAAGAGACAGCAGGCCTCCTATCTGCAACTTAATGTTACATGACTCAGAAATACAGAATAAGGCGGCCTGGGGAAGATAGCTCAGTGGCATAGCACCTGCCTGGCAAAATTAAGGTCCTGAGTTTGATCCCCAGTACCAAAAATCAACCAACCAAACAAAAAAAAAACACTAAGAAAGTATGTAAATAGTTAGCACTTGAGGAATCAGGGTGGACAGGATACAGGGGTTTTTTTGTACTGTGCTAAGAACTCCTCTTTTTTTCTTTTTGCAGTACCAGGGATTGAACTCAGGACCCTGCACTTGCCAAGCAGGCACTTATTCCACTGAGCTATCTCCTGGGCCCAAGAACTCTTCTTTTTTCAAAATTTTATTGATAAACAGCAATGAGACAGTTTCAAATCAAACCAGAAGTACAGTTTCAACAAATAACACATTGCATATATTCTTCTTAGTGGTTAATTGCTGTACAAGATGCGGACTTGAGATCCTATTTACAAACACCATTAGAACAAATCATTCTATTCATTAAGAGAATGCAACTATATATCTATCCCAACCACTTTGAATACACAGATACAAAATGGACATTCATCGGTATACCCCATTTTTTCTAAGTTCTGTTATTGAATATTATAGGTGTGTAAACTCAGCAAAATATTCTAAAAGAGTCCAGTAGCCCATAATAGCATTGGGTCTTCTGTTTAACTGGCAATGTCAGAAATTATTGACCTGAGTCCCCCACAGCTCAACATAACAGCATGGCTTTACTTCCTATATTTTGTCTTCGTACTTTTCTACTGGATGGTTAAGACCAAGGTAAAGCAGGACCTGTGCAACAAGAGTTGTAGCTTTTTGGTCTGAGAAGAACTCTTCTTTAAGCTAGAAATTACTCAAAAACAGAAAGTTAAAAACAGAATATAAAAGATGAGGTATAGGCTGGGAACAGATATCTAGAAACCACATTTTAGAATAGGGCTACTATCATCCAAAATATGTCAAGATTTCTTTAAGCACAAGCTTAAAAAAAAACAAAAAAACCAACAAACAAGCAAAAGAGAGCATTTCAGTTTGAAAGTTAGCAAAGGCAGGAGCAAGCATCTCATTCACCAGGTTAGATTGAAGCAAATCCATACATGGAAAGACCTCAGGAAAAAAAAAAAAAAAAAAAAGACCTCAGCAACCTTAGCCAGGAAATGCAACCTGAACCCTGGGTGAGACACTAGTAGTGACAAGGATCAGATGGCTAAAAGAGAAAACAGCCACAAAACCAAGTGGTGGTGAGCATGTGGAGAAACTGAATAACTCATTGTTGATGCAAATGTAAAATGATACCCCCACTCCAGGAAACAATTTGGCATTTTCCTTAAAAAACCATAGGAGCTAGGTTTGGTGGTGCACACCTGTAATCCCAGCACTCTGGGAGGCTGAGACAGGAGGACCGTTAAGTTCAAGCCCAGCCTGGGCAATTTAGCCACTTAGCAAAAGACTCTGTCTGGTGCCAGGGAGATGGCTCAGTAGAATAAGTCCTTGCCTAGCAAGTGCAAGGGCCTGAGTTCAATCCTCTGTCTTCAAATTTAAAAATAAAAATTAAAAAGGGTCAGTGTGAATGGCCTGGGTTCATTCCTCAGCATCCCTTCCAAAGATGTCACAATTCCCAAACAACTCTTCTCCTAGGAATTTATTCCAGAGAAAATGAATTAATTCACACAAAATCTTAAGTACAAACATACATCGAAGCTTTACTCTACTAGCTAATCACATTGAACCACCCACATGGCCTGGATGGTGGCACCCATGCCATGGGTATGACTCTGGAACAGAAGGGGGGGAGAGAGAGAGAGAGAGAGAACAGAACGAAGAAAGAAAAAGAAGCTATAGAGACAACCTAGAGGAATCTCCACACATGGAGAGAATAAACCAAATTTCCAATGGTTACATACCATATAAGGCCATTTATATAACATCTTGAAATGACACAATTATACATTTGGAGAAGAGAACTGTGACTCCAGGAGGGGGAAAAGAGGAGAGGGGTTCAGCTGTACAGGCTACAAGGAGGGCGTCCCCGTGATGACCCTGTGTCCATATCCAGGCCATGGAATATCATGGGATTCTGAAAGCTGTGCTGGTGGGGAAACCTGGGAAAGGGCATGTGGAATCCCTCTGACAACAACATGTGAATCTGCAATTATTTCAAAATAAAAAGCTTATCGAAAAAAAAAATCCTGGCATGTTTGTGAATATATATGTATAATCTATATGTGTGATTTTATATAATTGCTAAATACATATTGCTATATTTATTACATACATTTGCACACTTTAAAATTATAAGTGATAAAAAAAAATGACAGCTCCTGGGGCTCCCCCAGAGCCTCTAAGTGAGAAACGCTGGCAACCAGGGCTCTGCACCCAGCAGGTTCCCAGGTTGATCTGGAACAGCCCCAGAAACCAAAGCCAGGAGAAGTCCAGGTCCGTGGAGGAGACCAAGATTCTTGGAGCCTGCTGCTCCCCGGCCACACCACCGCATGCTCCCTCTTGGTACTGGCCGTGGCCAGATCCAGTCCCGGCCAGGGTGGGGATCTGAAAACCAAAAGAACTTTTGCTGCAGGCTGCCCACAGGCAAGGGGCACTGTGGCCCAGGAAGGCAAGTCAGGGGCCTTAGGGACCACAGCCCGTGGCAAGCCACACCTTGCAGACCCTGCCTGCCCCACCCCCACCTCTCCACACCTTACACCCCATGATTACCTCCTCCTAGTCTGTTCTCTCTCTAGTGTTTGGCCTGAGCCTGAGTCCGAGTCCAAACAGAAAAATATAAAGAGGCTAATAAAGAAAAGAAAGACGCTTCCCTGGCAAGCACAAGGGCCTGAGTTCAATCCCCAGTTCCACCAAAAAAAAAGAAAGAAAGAAAGAAAGAAAGAAAAGGAAAGGAAAGAAAGAAAAAAGAGAACTAGGGTGTAGTAGTTTGAAATCACTCGGAAAGTTCCTGTGTTGGAAGCTTAAGCATAAAGTCCTGCTTGGAATTTGGAGGCGGAGCCTTGGGAGGCAGGTAAGGTCATGAGGGTGGGGCCCCTCTGATGGCATTAGTGGCTACTATTTATTTTGCAGTCCTGGGGAGTGAACTAAGAGCCTTCATACTGAGTGACAGCCCCAGGCCCTTTAAAAAAAAAAATATTTGGGCTGGGGAGATAGCTCAGTAGAATAAAGTGCCTGCCTGGCAAGCACAAGGTCCTGAGATCAATCCCTGGTACCGGAAAAAAACAAAAATTACTTGTCTGTTAATTTTACTTTTTATCTTGGGACAGGTGTTCTCTAAGTCACTAAGATGCCTTGGCTGAGCTTCAATTTGTGATCTTCCTGCCTCAGCCTCCTAGACTGCTAAGATTATATGTGTACACCACCATGCCCAGCTGAGTTTGTGGCTTTTCAGGGAGGGGAAGAGAGGAGCTATTGGTCACCTCACCTGTCCTGCAATGCAATGTCCTCCCTGTGTTACCCCACAGCAGGGTGCCAGCGCCATGCTCTTAGGGTTCCAATCTCTGGAACAGTGAACTAAGTAAACTTTTCCTGATGCACTACCCGGAGTTGTCCAGCTTGGGCTATTTTGCTATAGCTGCACAAAATGGATTAAAGGGAACAGGCAAAGGCAACCTTAGTGAAGAAGAGAAACCAGCACAGTCACTAGGCCGCCCAGGGAGAAGCCCTAGGTTGTCACGGAGGCTTTGCTCAGAGCAAGGCAGCCCTGAAGCAGAGTCAGGCGGCCATAGACGGGGTGTGGGAGTGGCATAGAGCAGCCCCTGCCACTGGGATGGTAGGCCCCCAGCCCTAGGCACTGTGCGCTCCTCATCCTCTTGTTAAGATAAATATGGGGACCAAAAACAAGAATTTAGTGTTTTGCTTTTTGGTTTACTTTCCGCCAGGGTCTTGGCCTATAGCTCAGGCTGGCCTGGCCTCAGTCTCCTGAATGCTGGGACTACAGATCCGTGCTACCACCCCTGGCTTGAGTGTAGCACTTCTACTGTCAGCAGCCTGACAGTGATCTAAGCCTGTTGACTCTAATAATAAAAAATTAGGGGCTGCATTTTGGATGTCTTTGGGGGTTTCTTTCCATTTTTCTAGTAATTCATTTTATTATATTTTTACAAAAGTATTAGTTTGCAATGGATTTGGAACAAAACGAAATACAACAGAAGCCCGATGCACACTATTCTTTCCAGATGTTTGGCTGAAAGGAGAGGAGAGGGAGGGACAGGGCATTAACTAGCAGGGCATTTGGTGTGAGGCACTTTTGGTTATTTGTTTTGCTGTTATTTGTGGTGATGCTGTTTACTTGGAGAACCACAGAAATTTGAGCACATTTATAAGAGGAGGAGAAAGAGCCAGTAGAAAAAGAGATGACAGAGCAGAGCAAAGAGGAGATAAGTGACGACAGCTCGATCACCTCCTGAGCTGGTAGAAAGAAGAATGAAGAGAAAGAAAGCCCATGCACAGTAGACACACACATGTACACACACACCCGGGCATGCACATGGGCACATTTATCCATGGATGTACACATATGTACAAAGGCAACGGTGGCCACATTCATCAGGAATCATAGAGAAGACTGAAAACACAGAGGCAGAGTTATTTTTTTAATTTTTAAAAATTTTTAATTTATTTATTTGATACAGGATCTTGCTATGCAGTTCAGACTCGTAGTGATCGTCCTGTATCAGCCTCCCCAGTGCTGGGATTACAGGCATGTGCCACCATGCCTGGTTTTAGGGCTGGCACAGTGTGCCCAGGGTTCTGGGGCCAACACGGCATGCGATACTGGGGATCAAACTAGGGTCCCTGCACTTGCCAGGCAGGTGCTTAGACTGCCAAGCTATCTCTCCAGCCCCAGAGTTATAGTTTTTAAATTATGAGAATTTTAGAAATAAATCTGCATCAGCAAGATAAAGAGAAATAGGTTAGTTGGGGGGGGGGATATTGTTGACTTTAGAAGTAGCAGAGATCGCCACAGAAGGAGTGCAAGATGCGGCCAGGATCTACCCACGAAAACGTCACCAGCCTTTGATGGCTTCAAGGCACGCACTATTAGGTTTTCAGGGAATAATAGCCATATTACATAAACTACTCAGAAACAAAAGATAGGGCTCTTAGGGGCCGGGGAGATGGCTCAGTGGAATAAGTGCTTCCCTGGCAAGCGCAAGGGCCCGAGTTCAATCCCTGGCTCCACAAAAAAGAAAAAAAAAAGATAGGGCTCTTCTCAACATTTCTTCAAAACCAGTAGCAGAAAAAGAAACCTATGTTCCAACCCCTTTCTGAACATAGATGCAAGAACCCCATAAAATGTTGTGTTTCTTTGTTGTATGTTAGTGTTTTATCCAACTTCTCTGGTTAAAAGCTTGGTTTACTCCTTTTGATCCTTCCCCTCCCCCCAATTAATGTACTTCAGGTCACACATTTTCAAATTCTTCCTTTGGTTAGCACACAGGTGTTAAATGTAAGCCTCTCACTGTTTATTTATAAATAACTGCAATTTGGGGCTGGGGTGTAGCTTGGTGGTAGAGCTCTTGCCTAGTAGGCATGAAGGCCTGGCTTCCATCCCCAGCACCATAAAAAGAAAAAAAATTCTTAAGATAGCTTGCAGATTCTGTTTTATTTTTTTTTAAGTTCTTTTTTTAAAATTTTTATTTATTTATGTGTGTGTGTGTGTGTGTGTGTGTGTGGCCAGCTCAGCCCACCAGGGGGCGGGGCCGGCTGGCTTGTGGTGCTGGGGGATTGAACCACGGTCCCTGCGCTTTGCTAAGCTTGTTCTAAGTAGCTTTAGACCACTGAGCCATCTCACCAGCCCTGATTTCTGCTTTTTACAACCTACTGAGATATCTTTTGTGGTCCAGTAAATATTCAGTTTGGGGAGACTAGTCCATATATGTGGAAATAATACACATTTGAGTATAAAGTTGTTGTTGTTTTTTTTTTTTTTTTTTTGCACCGGGGATCAAACTCAGGACCTTGCGCTTGTCAGACAGGCGCTTATGCCTCTGAGCTGTCTCCCTGGCCCTGAGTAGAAAGTTCTTACATGTATATTACTTGTGATTTTAAAATCTACATCTACTGGCTGTGATGATGTACCCCTACAATCCCAATGACCTTAGAGTTTGAGGTAGGAAGATCACACATCCATCACCAGCCTGAGAGATTTAGTGACACCCTGCCTCAAAATAAAATTTTAAGAGTGTTTAGGATGTAGTTCAAATGGTAGAACACTTGCCTGATCCTCAGGACTGCAAATCTGCTATGTCTTTAATTCCTTTTTGTCCACTTGTTTCTTCCATCTCTGAGACTAGTGTGTGGAGATTTGCCACCAAGTCTGGTTTATTAACATAGGCACTCCTATAATTTGTCTTTATATGTTTTGAAAAATTATTGGTTGATGCCTAGGAATTGACAGTTGGTGTGGCAGACTCACCACCTGCTCCCACCTTCCCCTGTCTAGAGGAAATGCCAGATCCCTGGCCGCTTGCAGATGGGGGTGCCCACAGAACTGGTTCTGGGGCTGGGGAGATGGCTCAGTGGAATCAACGCTTCCCTGGCAAGCGCAAGGGTCTGAGTTCAATCCCCGGTTCCAGCAAAGAAAAAAAAAAAAAAACCAAAAAACAAGTAGAAACGTAATTTATAAGGGCTGGTGAGATGGCTCAGTGGTCTAAAGCACGTACTTAGAACAAACTTAGCAAAGCACAGGGACCGCGGTTCAATCCCCCAGCACCACATGCCAGCCAGCCCCGCCCCCTGGTGGGCTGAGCTGGCCACACACACACACAATTTTAAAAAAAGAACTCGTTCTGACTCAGAAGAGGTGGTCTCCCCACTCTTTTTGGAAATAGGACATAATAATTAGAGGTGCAGCAACCATGAGGACAAAAAAGCAAATGCCACCCACAGATAGCACCATGCCAGGATGGTGTCTACAGGTGGCAGCACCAATCTTGAGCCCCGCTTCTCTCTACATCTCTGTACCCCACAGTCTGCTCATTGCTCTGTCACTTGCAGCTGCATAGCTTCTGAGAGGGCTGACCATCAGTGCATTTCTGTGATGGTGATAAATGAAACACGGGGCTTTGGCCTTTCCCATGTTTTTAATCTTATTTCTTTTGATCTTTTATTAATATTACTATACTTGCCTTTTTTGTTAATATTTATCTGATATAGTTTTTTTATTGAAGCCCAGTAATATGATATACACCTATCAAAATATCCTTTTTTTTTGAGAGAGAGGGTCTTGCCATGTCGTTTGGTATGGCCTTGAACTCAATACGTAGCCCAGGTTGGTCTCAGACTTGTAGTGACCCCCTCTTCTTCAGCCTCCCAACTGCTGAGATTATGGTTGTGTGCACCGCACCTGGCCCAAACCCCAAATATACTTTTTCTTTGTCTTTCTTTCTTTCTTTCTTTCTTTCTTTCTTTCTTTCTTTCTTTCTTTCTTTCTTTCTTTCTTTCTTTC
>NW_004524688.1:7095111-7104024 GCF_000260255.1 Octodon degus
TCTCTCTCTCTCTCTCTCTTTCTTTCTTTCTTTCTTCTTTCTTTCCAGTTCTGGGAATTCAACTGGGGATACATCCTGACTAGCTGGGATCATAGGTGTGTGCCGCTGCACCCGGCCAAGCACACCTATTTGAAATGCACCTGCCTGCGTATCCTCATATAACCACACACTTATAACCATCACCTAGGACAAGTGACTGATACCTGCTGGGGTCACCTGATGCTTTTCTCACTGCCAGTACTACCGAGGTACTTTCAGGTAGGTGGGTGGGAGCTTCCACAGGCATTATAAGACATGTTCTGTGGTTTCATGAAATAAAAGGGGCAGGCACTAAGGGTGGCACTGAGAGGTGTGGGAAGGTCTCCAAGGTCCTCCCAGCTCGGTGACAGGAAGAGTGTCAGCCCTGCCTGGGGCTGGGCGGAGGTCAGTGGTAATTGCAGGCCTCCTATCATGACCCAAGGGATCTGGGGCAAGACAGCATGTCTGCTGGTGCCCTAGCACAAATTAAATACTTGTCCTGCAGCTGGGTGACAAAGGTCCCTTGATATTCAGTGTGCTGAACCACCCAGCCTGGCTCTAGCCATAGCCTCAGAATCACCATGATTGGCCTAGAACCTTGGGCACCTGGTGAAGTCCTGGGTCTCCCTTCTCAAAGTATATTTAAATACATAAAATAAAACACATAGATTTTAAAAGGAAATTTATTATAATGAAGCCACATTAGTCAAAGTATTTATGATTTTTATTTATTTTTATACACTTATGTCACAAAGGTTCTGATATGTATGTCATGTGCTTCTTTATTGACATATTAGAAATCTACCAGAATTTTGAAATACTGAGATCCTGTAACAATTGCAGATTCATATGAAAATAAATGTTACTTAGTTGTCCTTGACTCAGTGAAGGAATGCCAAGCACAGGTATAATCAAAAGATACTGTGAATATTTTAATTTTTAAAAATTCTTGGGCTGGTGAGATAGCTCAGTGGACTATGTGCCTGCTCAGGCAAGTACAGGGACTGGAGTTCGATCCCCAGTACCACAGGCTATACTGGCCATGCCCCCAGGCACACTGGGCTGGCCTCATGGTGGTACACACCTGTAATCCCAGCACTGGGGAGGCTGAAAACAAGAGGATCACTATGAGCTGAGTAGTGAGACCTTATACCAAACACATTTTTAAAAAGTGACAACATCATCATAGTAAGGGGCACATTGCCGTTAATCCCCCTCAAGACCCCCCCTTCTTTAAACACACTGATCCTATCTTTCTTGCTGCTTTCTGAAGCAGGTCTGGAAGTCCTCTTTCATGAATGTCTTTAGTTGCCCTGTCATGGTTGCATCAATGTCCCAAATAGATTCAAAACACTTTCCTTTCATATCATTTTGAGTTTGAGGAAAACACAGAAGTCACATGGTGCCAGACCTGGTGAATAAAGTGGATGAGGGCACACTGTAATGTTTTTGTGAATCTGCCTTTCCCACTGGGTGGCACTAAGCAGCAGCATCCACTGTATTTTTTTATTTTTTCATCAAACCTCATAAAGACATTCATGACACAGGACTTCAGGAACTACTTCACAGTGGAAAGGATGATGGGATGAGTTCGAATCAAGCAGAAGTTTTTTTTTTTTTTTTTTTTTGTGGAACCAGAGATCGAACTCAGGCCCTTGCACTTGCCAGGCAAGCACTTATTCTACTAAGCTATCTCCCCTGCCCCGAAGCGGGAGTCTTTTGAGAGCGATTAATGACAAAGTCTTTTATTGTAATAAATTTTTAATTATTATTCTTTACTCTTTTGTGCTTCTAGGAATTGAACCTAGAGCCTCTACACTGAGGTCCTTTTAGAATTTTGAGACAGGGTCTCACTAAATGATAAATTGCCCAGGCTAGAATTAAATAATAAATTTTAAAAATGTCAAAATATGTATTTTAGGGCTGAGAAGATAGCTCAGTGGTTTGAGTGCCTACCTGGCAAGCACAAGGTCCCGAGTTCAATCCCCAGTACATCTATCTGTCTGTCTGTCTGTCTGTCTGTCTCTCTCTCTCTATATATATATATATACAGTACACACACATATATAATATATATCTATATCTATATCTATATCTATAGTCAGCCCTTGTATTAGTGAGACATCTGTGAAAACAAATAATATGCTAACCAAACACAGAGACCCCCACTTTCTCCATAAGCTTCCTACCTGGGCTCTTCACAGACCCAGGTTAGGGTCACCAGGCCTACAGCAACCACCAGAGTTCAGTAGCTTCTCTGGATTATGAATTTTTTTCTTTATTTTGTTGTTATGGTGGTTGAGACAGAATCTCACTATGTAGTCCGGGCTGCCCTAAAACTCATGGTGCTCCTCCTGCCTTAGCCTTCTGAGTGCTGGGATTACAGGTACTCCACCATGCCCAATTCAGGATTCTGAATTTTTATCTCAGCTAAGTGTTCATCTTTTGATGCATGACTCTAAGTCATTAGCATTTCTTGTGATTCCTGATGCACTTGTACCTTTCCTGCCTCCTGGCACTGGGCTCTGTCACCATGTTCTTTTGCTGTCCCTAGTTCCTCTATGTACCCTGTTCTCCCACTTTTGTGATGGATGCCAAGTTGTCTCTTCCATTTGTTGGGAAGTTTTATATCATATTCTTTTTATCTACTGGTTATATTTCATTCAATTAAAATAGTTTTTTGTACTATTTAGGATGGAACCCAGGGCTTTAACCACTCTAGGCAAATGCTCTACCCCTGAGCTTGTGCCCCTGCTTCAGGGTTAGATTTTCACTATATACTTGAATTTACATCTTTTGACCCATCTAGAGTTCACTGGCATCTGTGTAATCCCATGGGCAAGACCCAGCCCTTCTCGCCCTGCCACCATCCATTCTGAGGTCATCGGAGCCTCTTCCCAGCTTGCCAAGAGCATTTCCCAACATGGGTGCCCCCGATAAGCATCAGTCTCACTGGTCCTGGCATCCCCTGCCTTCTTCTTGGGTTTGTTTTTGTTTTGCTGGAGCACATAATCTAGTCATTATTTCAGATAGTATTTGTTGGAAATAAACTCTGCATACTTGGCATGACCAAGAACAATGCTTATTTTTCCTCACCCCTGAAGGCTGTTAGGGCTGGCCTGGAGTCACAGGCTGTGATCCCTGTCCCCACAAACTGTGAAAGTGCCCCTCCATTGTTGTGGAATCTCAAGTTGCCACAGCAGATGTTGGGCTTTTTCTTCTGTTTTTTTCCCCTACTGAGAACTTTTATTTTTCTTTCCTGCATTCTAAAGTGTTATCCGAGTGTTTCTCTTCCAGCCCTGGACAGTTTTATTAGTTCCCTTTTCTTTTCTCTCTCCTCTGGAATTCCATTTAAGTAGATGTAGGAAATGATGGGCCCATTTGCCGCGTTTCTTAACTTTTGCTTCACAGGTGCCATGTTTTGTCCTTTTCCTCTTTGGCCTTGAGAATGCTTCAGCTTGACCTTCCAGCCCACCAGCCCAGGGCTGGGCAGAGGCCATTCCATCCCTTTCCCCACCTAGTGAGCATTTTTATTTCCAGGCTCCAATTTTTTATAGCCCAAGATACCTAGCTGAAGGTAACTTTTAAGTCTTATTTTTATTTTCTCAACTGAACATGGTTTTAGTTTTCTCAAGTATATAAATAATACATTCTTGTGAAACTGAGTGGTACAGAAAATTGTAAGGAAGAAAGTAAAAATCATCTGAGCATTCAACTTTCACAGATTCTTTTATTATGATGATTTTGTCTTTTTTTTTTTTTTAGATTCTGTGTTTTCTCTTTTCTTTTTTGTGCTGAGGACTGAACCAAGGGTCTCACAAATGCTAAATACACACTACCATTGAGTTATACCTTCAGTTCCCAGGTTCTTTTTTATAATGACAAAAACTTTTTTCTCTTTGAAGATATTATTAGTGCTGTTTTGAAGTAGTTTGTATGTTATAAAAACTGTTGGGACCGGGGAGGTGGCTCAGTAGAATAAGCGCTTGCCTGGCAAGCACAAGAGCCTGAGTTCAATCCCTGGTCCTGCCAAAAATCAAAAAAACACAAAACTGTTGCTTCCCCTACTCCAGTACAGACTGAACTTTGGGTTTTCACACCGAGATCTTTTAAATTTAAAAAAAAAAAAAGGTTTTGAAAGGGGCCGGGAGATAGCTCAGTAGAATAAGCGCTTCCTTGGCAAGAGCAAGGACCTGAGTTCAATCCCTAGTTCTGAAAAATTTTTTTTTTTTTTTTTTTTTTTGAGACAGGGTCTTGCTAAGTCACTAAGTTGCTCAGGCTGAACATTAAATTTCTGGTCCTCAAAATGTGTGATATTGTGAAATATGAAGAAAATGTTCAATTGGGAAGGAGAACTAAAGAGGGGGAGAGGGAAAAGAAAGGGAAAAGAAAAAATGTGAAAAGAAGTAAAAGATGCAAAGAAAGTTTAAGAGGGGTTGAAGGGAGGGTAGGAGAAAGGGAAATCAAGGCATATCCCGTACAGGTACAAATTCCTTGAAAAGAGTGGGACAGATAGCTCAGTGGATTAAAGCGCCTGAGGGTGGTCAGAGGTTTGGAGGTTCGATTCCTGGAGGTTTGATTCCTGGCCTGAGGTGCTGGCCCCAACATCAGGGCACGATGAGACAGTGATTGAGACTGTGTGTGGTGGTGTGTGCCTGTAATCCCAGCGCTTGGGAAGCTGAAAACACGAGGATCACTACAAATCTGATCTATGTAGTAATACCCTATCGACCCTGCATTAAAATATTTTTTTAAAAAAAACGACCAAAAAACAAAATCCCTGTGATGAATGTGATTATTATGTATACCTAAAATGTACCAATAAACTTATTTTTTTTAAAGATGTGATTCTCCTGCCTCAGCTTCCAGAGTAGCAGGGATTACACATAGGGGCTACTACACCCAGCTGTGGCTTCTCCATGTCACACACCTTAGCAGCTTATTTACCGAGGACCTACCTGAGGCAGCGTGCGGGATGAAGCCTGCTCCACATAGCCATCCAGGTCCCAGAGGTGATGGCTGCTCTGCCATTGTCAGTGTGGCTTGGGAAGGGAAAACCACAGGACAACTGTGCGATCCTGCAGCTGGTATCCAGCTACTAGGAGGGGTCTGGGGAGGTGGTGCAACAAGGTATTCCATGAGATGAACAGCTTCAGGGGGACAACAGGATATCCAGTCTGGGAGCCAGGGAGATGGCTCAGTGGAATAAGCGCTTCCCTGGCAAGCACAAGGACCTGAGTTCAATCCCTATTTCTGCCAAAAAAAGAAAGAAAGAAGGAAAGAAAGAAAGAAAGAAAGAAAGAAAGAAAGAAAGAAAGAAAGAAAGAAAGAAAGAATATCCAGTCTGCCCCCTGGCTTTCAGGTATCCATGAGCACCCTTGCTTTTTCCCACACATGGATGATGTCACCACAGAGGTCACCTGAAATGATAGACCTTACAGCAGCCCAGCACAGCCAGGGTCCAGGATTTGCTCATTGGGTCCAGATGCAGTTTCCGGGGCTGCACTGATCCCACTGATGGCTCAGGTCACATTCAATTATCTACTTCTTCCTCAGCGGCCTGATCCTTAATCTGAGCTCTGCCACAGGACTAAGCCCTCTTATTTGACTGAGCTGTCTTTGTGGCTGGCCTTGAAGCAGTAACAATCTTTTCTCCTACTGCTTCAGGTATAAACAGCACCTCTTCCAACCAGTGAGCCCACAGTTCTGGGCAGCTGTCTCTCGGGCAGGACTGGGCAGAGCTGCAATGGCAGCTAGCATGTAAGGTTCTGGCTTTTTTCTACCCCTCGCCCAGTTTCCCCAGTGCTCAGCCGAAGCCCCATGTTCTAGAGTTCCATCCTTCCAGGGCTGACTTTGGTATTAATCCCACAGGAGTCTTAGCTGTCACAATGGTGCTGCACAAAGAACCACCCTAGGTGGGGCCAGGGAGATGGCTCAGTACAATAAGCACTTGCCTGGCAAGTGCAAGGGCCTGAGTTCAATCCCCGGTTCCACACACACACACACACACACACACACACACACACACACACGCACACACACAAAGAACCACCACTATGGAGTGACTTAAAACAGCAGTGAGCACCTCCCAGCCAGCTCAGCCCATCAAACCAAGCTGGACCTGGGTTCTGGACCACAGGGTGAGCTGCCACCTGCTCCAGATTCTGAACTCCTGGGACCAGTGGCTTCCCATCAGCACCTACCTGATCCATTTTCCATTCTTCCGTGGGGCAGTTTTCCCGTGGTGGATTAACTGACATGCAGAAGAACAGTGCTGGCCTTGCCATCGCATTCCACATCTTTGACTACTTCATACCTGGAAATATCCTACTGGTCAGAGTGAGCCACTACCAGGCCTAAAGCCACGGGGAAGAGAGTGCCCACCACCCACCCAGAGGCCATTGAAAGGAAGTGGATGTAAAATTTAAGAACCAGGTCCAATTACTATTATTATTATTATTATTATTATTATTGGTCCTGGGGATTGACCTCCAGACCTTGCACTTGCCAGGCAGGCACTTATGCCACTGAGCTATCTCCCTGGCCCCACCAGGTCCAATTAGTTAGCCTGAGATCAATTTAAGCTAAATTAACTGTACCTTCAATAGCACTGATATATACAGCCTGGCATAACAGCCCAAACAAAAGGGAAGCATCTTTCTCTCTGAGAATGTGACCTCCATTCTACTCTGGCCTTGACTCCCCCAGCCACTCGGTGCCCAGTTGATGCTAGTTCTGTTGTTCACTGCTGGTTTACTTTGGTTGTGAGCACCCAGGCTCCTGATCCTCCAAAGAGGAGACAGCTATAGAGAAGGGCCAGCTGGGGAGCACCAAGGCCATTCATAGGAGCAGAACTGGCTGCAAGGCCACACCCCTTGATAGAGAACCCTGAAAATGTCATCTACACCCCTACCCCAGGGAGCCATGCCTGATGTGTCACCTCAGGTTGCAAGGTGCTATTGGTCCATCAGCAAGTGGTCAGCAGCCTTGACACTGCAGCCAGGCAGGCAGATTACTGTAAGCAACAGTGCTGGGCCTGAGGACAGGGGACTCCCTGATCTTTCCAGGTGCTACTTGCCAACACTGCCTTGTCCACTGTCTCCAGCTAAATACAGCTAGCAAGGGGCTGACCCCCACCCTGTCATCCTCTGGTATGGGTAACAGGCAGGCTCTGAAGCATGGCTACCTTAAAGCTACCCTCTCTGCCAAAAAGCTAGCCCATGATAGCTCACCTCGCAGCTGCCCAGGCACTCTTCCGGTTCTCTGGTTTTAATGGGTTTTAACATTTTTCTATCATTTCCAGGGCTTGAGGGTGGGAGCAGACTGTTAGGAACTGTCCAAACCGATATCTTGATTCAATCCCTTTGAGGCCTCTAAACTGGTTCAGGTTCCAGGCCTTGGATGCTTAATCCCTGGAAGCTGCATCTTCATGGCAGTATCGATCAGGGTCTGTGAAATGCAGCCGTGACTGGATGAGGTCAGGTTGCTGGGAGCACCTGCCTGTTCTCCAGGTTACTGTTAGTTTCCTGGGTAAGAGTTGATCTCTGTGACCCTCGAAGCCTTAGAGGTCACTGTCCAGAGGCTTTGGCAACAAACAACTGGATGGTGACTTTGGTGACAATGGGGTATGGGACATGGGCAGAGAAAATGTTCCAGCTCTGCCCCCAGCAGGTCCTGGAATGTTTGTGACCAGACTCTCTCCCCTAGCTAGGGCTCCACGGTGCCACACCTTATCTACACCAGGGTTCACCTCTCCCTTGGCTGCACAAACTGGATCCCACAGCAAAGGGCTCAATGCAGTCTCTAGGTCCAGCACACCAACTGAGTAGACCATGTTATTATTTCCCTTTCCTCTTTGGTTTGTCTGTGATTTCACTGGAGGCCAAGGTTTGGGAACCAAAGAAAGTTTGAAAAACACCCACCCCAAGGCCTGGGGCCACAGAAAGCCACAGGCTGTGGATTCTCTTTCCCAAAGTTGCAGGAAACCAGAAATGACCACAGTCCTCCTCTGGGCACAAGGCAGCCTGCCTAAGCAACCTTTGTTAGTGAAAAGAAGTCACAAGCCAGCCCTCTGGGGTTTATCGTCACCCCCACCGTCTGGACAGGAGGGCAAATGGTGAGACTCTGGCTTCTCCTCAAGCATAGGAGGAACTGTGGTGTGGGAGGCCCGGAGCAGCAGCTAGCTGCTCAGTCTTGACCGTGGTTCTCTCAGGGCACTGGCTGTTTAGCTCAGGAAGCTGGGGCCAGGGCTCTCATCCCAGGTAGCCCGAGATATGGGCCATCAATCCCACAGGCACTTTCTGGGTACAAGGCCTGAAGGACCCCGGTGCCGAAGTGGAACGCTGATTTATGGACATTTGATCCCACGCATCCCCTCCCCCACCACCACCGCGAGGCTGTGCTGTCTACACTTCGCGTGTCTTTGCAGGGCGCGATGGGAAGTTCTGAACCAAGTCCTGGGGCTGACTGTCTCCAAGTCGCCGTCCCTGGTTCCTGCAGCTGCGACATACCCTCCCACGTCCCCTTGCTGGCTCTCGGGTGCTATCTCGATAGTTAGGGGGCTCACAAGAGCAAGCAGAACAGGGAAGCAGCGGCTCTACCCCGACTCCCGCGCTCTAGTCCCACAGCGGTCGCCCGCCGAATCCTTCGGGCTGTAACACTTCCTCACAAACCACGCCCTCGAGTGCGCCCATTGATCAACCCGCGTGCCGCCCGCGCCCCCAAGCGATCCCATTGGCTTGCTCCGGCCGCGCAGACAAAGGGATCGGCGGCGGCTGGTCGTGATTGGGCGAAGCGCACGGGCCACCGCGCAGGGGTGGGGGGGTGACGGCGGGCGGAGGCGTTGTCCTTCAGGGCGGTGGGGGCGGTGGGGGCGGTGGCAGAGCCAAGTCCAGG
>NW_004524688.1:7104124-7119945 GCF_000260255.1 Octodon degus
CCACCCTCCACCCTCCACCCTCCACCCCTCCCGCCCCAGGGCTCCTGACCGGACCGCGGCCGCCTCTTCTTCCCCGAGGGCTTCGTCTCTGTCTCTGCAACGGGCCTGCCAACCCTGGAACGCCGGCTCCCGGACGCAGAAGGCCAGGCTGAGCCTACAGCGGGATCCGCAGCTCTGCACCCCATGCGCCGCTCCCGGGCCCGGAATCCACCCCGGACCTACGGGGACCTTCTGTGCGGATCGCGGGCGGGAAGTGCGGCGCCCGCTTAGGCAGGCCAGGGCTCCAGCTTCTTGCGCTTCTTGGACAGTTGGCTTGCTGGGGGTGTCGCCGGGGAGGGCGGGACGGGCCATGGGGCCACTAGTCGGGTGGGGAGTGGCTAAGAGGGGCCCCTCGCCAGCAGACGGCCCGCGAGGCCGCCCTCGGAGCACCGCCAGGTACGTGCGTTTTCCTTGTTTCCCGCGCGCCCAGAGCGCACTCTCGGGAGGGAACGAATAAACCCGGCTTGTGTGTAAGAGCCGTTTTTGTAAACGTGTCTTTCTGCGGGGTGGACCCCCACCTGCTGTCCCTAGAGTTTTTACCCGGGCGCCCCACTACCCTCACCTAGAGACCAGCAGAAACAGGGCCCGTGGAAATCTGCGTCCATTTTCTACCAGTGGCGTTTAATTCGCCAAGGAAACTGGGTCGGCAAGCCTGGGCCTCAGCTAGGACAGCAGGCTTTGTTGCTACAGTCGTCCCCACCCCTGCCCTTCGAAAACTCGGATTCTTTTCTGAGCAGGCAGATTTGGAAAGGGATATCGAAGGAATCCCGGATGGGAAAGGCCCGACATAGGTAGCTGCTGGGCGAGCAGCTCTCCTGGTCGTGCCCTGGAACGACCCACTTCCAGCCCTAGGTGCCCCGGGCTTGCAGCTAGGACAGGCCTGTGGACTTCGGGGTCTTTTCTGGCTGGAGGAGGCCGGTAGTCGGTCTGGAGCGGCCTTCTTCCCCTCCCCCATGCCCACTTCAAACAAAAGAAATCCTCAGAGAATGGGGGTTTTTTTTGGGGGGGGGTTGGGGTGAACTCTTCTGATTGTAGACCTTTAGATTTCCCCGCCTGCCACCCCGTTCTTAAGAAGGACCCCCTCCCAACAAAGGGAAGATTGAAACGAAATGGAGTTTCTTAAAAATCGAATTCATTTTCTCTTCCCAAAATTAAGCGAAAGCCGAGCCAGGACTCTGTCCACTTTCTTACCTGATTAATAGGATTTTAGATGATGTTTGTTTGGAGAGGTTTCGTTGGAAGACTATTTCAGAAGACAAAAAAAGTACTAGCTGTGTGGGAATTTGGAAAATAGCCTCCAGCCGGTCGGATAAAAACCCCTATGGAATGAAATTTACTCCTGGCTGTTTTGCAGAAGATTGAAAATTAAGTAACTTGGCGAAGATGGGGGGGATAATTTTGGGGCCTCTTCCCCTCACACCCTCCCCCCCGTAAATGAGAACAAAAGGCCGAGGCGAAGGGTGCAGGATAGGCTGTGAGTTTAGGAACCCTCAGTGGGATCGAGCACGTTATAACAGTCCCTTGTCTCCCAGACCTGGCCGGCGCACGCAGGAATATTTCCTGGAGTCTAAACAGGGAGGGATGTTGACTCCGTGCTCGTTCCAAACGGTATTTTCTGGGCCGGATAGCAAAGGACCTGAGCCTGGGAGGGAACCTTTTTAGGGGCAAGGCGCACAGCCTTTGTGACCACCTTCCTTCCACGGACCAAAGCCCCGGGCGTGCGTTGTCTTTCGGTCCCGCGTGGCGCGCGGAGCGCTGACCCGCGTCCACCAAAGCTTCATTTCTCTCAAAGTAAAATTCAAGCCATAAGGGCTCCCAACTCCAATGGAAAAGGCGCCGCAGATTTATGGTCCCTCAAATTCCCCACACTCACATTATCCTTGTTTTTAGTTGACTTACGGGTGGTAACCAATAAAATCATTTTTCATTTTAGATTATTTTTCCCCCAACGTGAAAATCCAAATTTCGCCCTTCTTTTACTCGCTAGGGGATGGGGGTGGGGGTGGGTAGGATACTTTTCTGAGGCGGGAGAAAAACTTGCCAAAAGCTGAGCCAACTATTCCCCTTCTCCCACGGCCCCCTTAATTTCAATTTAGGGTGAATGTTTTCGTTTGTGCTCCCATCGCTGGTGGGCATGTCCGGGGTTCTTCCCTGGGTCCCTGCGGGGTGCGGTGCGGCCTTTTCCGACTGGAGCCCCACCTGAGGGACGCGGCGCTCGCCTGCTGGGCCAGGTCCGGCTGCAGAGCAGGATCCCCTGCGGCCCCAGGCGACCTCTTTTCCTGCATAGCCCGCACGGGCCTCGGGCTTGGGGCGCTGCGGGATCCCCCAAAGCAGGGGGTATTCCTTGGCCAACCCGCACAGCTGCCATGCGGTCCCATCCCCCTCTCTTTGTTCGCCTCTCCGGACACTGAGTCGGAGGTGGCTGGAAAAAAAATAATTAGATGGAAATCAAAGATTAGACGGGGTGCGCTGGCGGCCCAGGCGAAGCTAGCCCGACACTCCGCCGGCGCCTCATAAATCTTTTTCGCAGGCCTGACAAAAGCTGCGTCCTCCAGTTCCCTGGGAATTTAGAAACTTATCGATCTCCTTGCCGTCCCCCCAATGCCCCTCTTCGGGAGCTAGGGTGGACGGTCTTTAGTGACCCCGATTTCTGGTCAGCTCGGCAAGGGCAATAAATATCCATGTCCCATTTGTAAGACGAAATAAATATTAAGGGCTGCATCTTCCCCACTCCAAGCTGCCAGTGGAGTGACAGACAGACAGACAGACAGACAGACAGACAGACAGACTGAGATTCCCAGAAGGGTGAACGGTGGATAAACCCCTGGTCGGGGCTCCTTTGTCTGGCCTGGCCATTGCCCAAGCCTGCCAAGCGCCCTCGGGCCAGTGGTTGGCGCGCGCGCCTGTTGGGGAGTTGGCGCCCCATCCCAATCCCGCAGGTGTTCAGTGGGGTGCGCGTCGGGCCCACCGGGACTTCGCCCCAAATGACCCCCCTTCACTCCCCCCTCCACGCCATGCGGAGCTAGAAAGAAGTTGGTCTTGATGCGTTTAGATTTTTTTTTAATTAATTGGGAAAATAGGGCGCTTCCCAACGCGGAATGGGGGGTGAGGGTTAAAATTATATCTCGTTGTGGGGAATTTTCTGACCTTTCTTACTATTAAAAGAAATGTTGCCACGTTTAATTTTGTTGCCCCGAGATATAGAGAGGGTAGCCCAACATTTTGAAGTAATTTGATAAGCCTTCAAGTAGCAAACCAAAAGGGAGGCTGGTGGCCTAGGTATAGTTTCTTTATAACCTGAATTTACAATGAAAGCATTCTCCTTTATGGATATAATAGATTAGATTTCACAACTTAATTCTCCGCAATGGCTCCGTTTAAGGGAGCCCCGGCTGATTTTATTACACCAAGCCAAATTGGATGTTTGTGGTCTTAACGAAAAGCGTTTGTGACATAAAATATATAATTTTTAAAGTAAAAAAAACAATGGGTTCAACCCCGTCCCCTCCCCCCTCCACTCTTGCTTCTAACCCCTAACTCTCCAATTTGGGACATACTGAGAATTAATGGCGTTTGTTGATTTCTGCTGGGACACAGCTCGAGCTGTTGGGAACCTGAAGACTGCGGTACTTTGCCTGGCCAAGACCAGGCCTTTGCCTGTGCCTCATCCCACACTGCGAAGTTCCTGGGCGCAGCCCCAGGATCTTTGGGCAGAGACCCAGGGATCTCTGGGTTCTTACAAGGGCTGGAAGCCTCTGCCCATTCTGGGTGCGCTGCATGCAGGAGACCTGTGCTACCCAGAGTCTTCGGCACTGCTTGCTATAAAACAACTCTGTTCTACCGAGGAGCAGCAACACGACACAACACGAAAGGCCCCAGCTCCCACTGTGCGATACCTCCCACATGCATACCCTATCGGCCTGGCCACTAGCGCCTTCCCTCAGGACTAAGCATCCATGAGAAGAGCTTCCAAGACCCGGCCACCCTACCCATGAGCGTGGCCACTCTGCTTCCGAGCACGGGGCCTGACAAGGACAAGGGTTTTAGTGGCCCTGCTATGGCTCGAGGCTCACTGTGCCATCACTTTTGATTAAAGCCCGATTCACTTCTCCTGACAGCCACCCCAACCCCATTGTTGGGGTGCTTTGTTGGAGACTGATTTAGCCCCCCAGGAGTTGGGGACAATGGCAGCCTGCCTGCGGTCACTCAATTCCCAAAGACAAGAGACCGAGGCCGGTCCTTTTGGGAGCTTTCCATCGGTCCCCAGATGCAGGGTCAGCCTGAGCGCCCTGCAGTCCACACAGACCCAGAACTCTGCGTGAGCAGGACGCGGGGGCGCTAGCTGGTGTGGGGGCTGCAGGGGCGCGCTTTAAATTAAATCTTCGCAGCGCCTGACCTTGTTTTTTCCTCGGGCGATAACGGCAACAGCTGTTTTTTCTGGAATTCCTACTGCTGGGGGAGGGGCGTTATTATTATTATTTTTGGTTGTCACAATCTCCTGGAAACATTCCCTGGCCTCAGAAAGTGTAACAATAGCTCAGCCGGTTTCTGGAGGAAGCCCCCCTCTTCTGCTGTCTCCAGGGACACCTCTGTGCTCTGTTGGAGTGGAAGTCTCAGTCCCTGCTGGTGCCCAGCCCCGGCCCCCTGGCCTTCAGAAGCCGCCAGGCCTTGGGGTCCTGTGGGCCACTTCTGTCTGTCACTCCCGGGGAGAAGTCACAGCTCCCTGAACCGTGAAGATGGGCAAAGTTAAGTGTCCTCCAGCATCAGTGCAGGCTGTGGAGCTTGGCTGTCCAAGCCCACTTCAGGTAACCCGTCACCAGGGCCTCCTTTAAGACACTTCTTGCCTACTCTCTGTCCCAAGAAGCTAGCTGTCTGGTACTGGGAAGAGGTGCCGCTGCTGGAAGCCTGCCCTGTTTGCTTTGGGGGTCAGCGCTGGCTCAGAGCAAGTTAAACATTAAGAGGCCTACAGCCCAGCGGGAGGGGAAAGCCAGCCCATGGTGGTGTCTTCTCAGTGTCTGTCCCTTCCTGAGACCCTTTTTGGGCACCACTACACTGCTGGCCTCTGTACACAGCTCTCCATTTCAAACTGGGCATCTGTTCCCTAACCCCACCGGGAGTGCTGGGCATTGGCTTCCAGAAAGGACAGTGACTTGCTCCCTTTTTTGTTAACAGAAAGTGCTCCCCATGGACCTGACCCCAGCTTTTGGCTCCCTGCACTTTCAGGGACTCCAGTATGCTCATGGTGCAGGAAGGGTCTGGCTCTCCTCATTGCTTCCCTGGTGAAACAGGGAGCCCAGAAAAGTGCCTATGTTCCAAAAGGCAGAAAGCCAGGCTGGCCTGCTGTCTTGCTGCACATGGCTGGTCTGGGATCAGATAGAGAATGTGTGTGTGTGTGTGTGTGTGTGTGTGCGCGCGCGCGCGCGCGCGCGTGCATGTGCATCCATGCAAGTGTGCCCGCTCGTGGAGGAGCTGCAGGGCCTCAGGCAGCCAAATGTGGCCTGCGTCTCATTCTTCTCTGGTGGGTGGGCCCTGATTGGTTTCAGCCCCTTCCTGACCTTCCCTCCTGGGAGAGGTCTCTTTGTCTTCAACTGGGCCCAAGATCCCCTACCTGTCAGTACCAGGTTGGAGCTCCAGGCTATGATTATGACCTGCCTCATGGGGTCAGCAGGCTGGACCCTCTTCCAAGCCCTTTGTCCTGACTAAAACTTTATTTACACTTGTGTTACGCCAGACTTGTAGATATGACACCCAGACTTTGTGGATGGCAGGAATTGAACTTTAGTCTCTGGATGATTACAGCGCAGGAACTATACTTCATTAATGGTTGTTACACAATAAAAAAAATGGCCCTTATTTACTTTTTAAAATGCAATTTGTTTTAATTTATGGTTCTAAGTACTTATGGAGCTTGAAGGGGGCCATTAGAACATGGTTGGATGGGGGGTGGGGTACACAGAGAAGAGCTCGATCTGGGAGGAAGTGGACCGGGAGGAAGTGGACTGACAGCCCTGGCCTGAGGCCGCTGGAGGGGACTATTATGGGCTGCTTTTAAAAAGTGGAGAAAGGCCACTCAGTGGCCTTGCCCTCTGTATCTAGATGCCGCCAAGCAGGCCTGAGGAAGCATTCCTGAGCCAGACGTCTGGAAACTGGCTGTACAGGACTTTCCCCAGGGACCCTGGGACTTCGGGCACATTGGTTCACCTCCTCCACTCCATACTCTGCTGGGCAGGTCCCTTGGGTCTGGCCTTAGAGGAGGCAGCCCCTTACACCTGGCCTTGTGACTCCCCTCTGTGAGCTGAATTTGCAATTCTTCCTGCCTCTGGGAAGTCCGGTGTCCCTGTCAGGGGCTCTCATCTGGCCAGGGTGGCGCATGGAATGATGAGGAATGCCTTCTTGATCTCCTGCACCTGCCGGCTGCCTCCCTTCAGTCTCTGGCTTACACTCATTGTTCCTAGGCTGCCTGGGGAGGGGGCTCCCTTGGTGTGAGGGAGCATTGCGCCTCTGCCCCCTCCCCAACCCTGTCCACAGAAAAACCTGAAGGTGACCACATTTAAGCCACAGCTACCTCCAAGTGGAAGCCGACTAGCAGGAGTCAGAGAGGTGGAGAAGGGCTCGGGAGGAGGAATCCAGCACTGGAGCTAGAGCCTGGCCTTGCACAAAAGACCAGCAGATGGGCCTGGGGGTGCCGCTCAGCAGGAGAGCAGTGTATGGTATGCTCAAGGCCCTGGGCACCATCCCTCAAAGTGCAAAAAAAGAAGAAAGCATGGGCGGGGCCAGAGCTAGAGCCTGTTGGGTGCCACATTCTGTAGACCTTGAAGCATCGCAGCTATCTGTAGCCACTAGCTCTCTTGGTTCACACCCAGCAGCACTATATGGTCTTCCATATGCAGGTGCAAATGTTACCAGAGCCCAGCTCCTGGCCCACCCTGTCTTCCCACACCCCTGCCCCAACAAATTCACAAGATGCCACAGAGCCCCACAGGACCCTGACTGAAGTAACCTTGTCCTTCCTGCCACTTGACACTGTGGGTAGGCAGGGGAAATCCCTGGCTCCTTATGCCACCCTTGACCACTGGCTTTGGCCTGTCTGACCTCCAGGCTCCTAAGGGCAGATTCTCTACCTATCCCCTTCTGCCAGACCATCCTGGGGCTTTACTTCCCTTTCACTTTTATTTTGGGAGTCCTTAGCCTGCTGAGTTAATTGGGAAACTTTCCCAGAAGTAAACTTGAGGGATGGAAATTAATAATTTTCCTGATGTTGCACTCATTGCTAATCAGGCCAGTTGTGGGGGGCGGGTGGCTGGGTGCACCAGAGAATCCTGGAAAAACCATTAATGAACAAAATCTTCCGGGGCAAGGGGTCTCCTGTGCAATTTAGCAGCTCTGTAGCCCCAGTGCTAGGTGAGTCAACATAGCAGTGGGGGTGCCTAGGAAGGGTGGGAGCCATCCCTGCCCCCAGGGTCAGGAAGCCAGTTGTCTCTGGGCCTGTGGCCTGGCACAGCAGGACCTCTCAAGCACTCCCAGCCAGACTCTGTCACTGACCTTGGAGAATGAAAGAGCCTGAGAGAAAAGGCAGGAGGGTCATCATGGGCCCCAGGTGGGATCATGAGTGCCTGCTCCCCTGGGGTCCTTCCTTTCAGAGACAAGTGGCCTCAGTCTTGCTGGTCCTCCAAAGCATGGGTACAGTTTTGGGAACTTTGTCTCCAGGACTCCCTGTCCTGTTAGGAGGTGTAGCCCTATATCCCCAGAACTCTGGAGCTCTGGGCCTCTCAAAGAAGCAGGCAGGAAGTGAGTACAGGACGGAGCTTAGGCTGTCTGTCACCTGTGGGTGACACTGGACCCTCAGCAGACCCTTACTACAGTCTGCTGCTTTGCCAGCTCCTGGCTAGTCCTTCAGAGCTTTTGGAATGGGTTGTCAGAGGCTCTTGGGAAAAACTCAAGAAGCTTGGGCCTTTATGACCCCTAAGAGCCCCAGGTGGTTCTAACCTAGGTGGTCCAATGACTGCCCTAGAAGAGCTGGACTGGGCTGCAGAGTCAGCCCTTGGGGATGCTGGCTGGCTGAATGTGAATGGGTGGGTCACCAGCATCAAGGTTTCTAGGGGTCCCAAGCCCTTTAAGGGCTTCACTGCCCATTTCACCAGGGACCCTCTAGAATTTTCCCTGGAAAGGCAGAGACCAGCTACAGTGGGGAGGGCAAAAGGACACCCTGCTTCTCCATAGCACCCCCTACCCTGCAGCAGCTCCATGCCTGTGAGGGGACCCTTGATGAATGCCCTGGAAGGACTACAACATGCTGGGGGAGGCAGAGCAAAGCTGGGAGGGCTGGTAAGTGAGGGCCACAGCTGGGTAAGGCCTTCCTGCCAACTGGCCATGCCCTGTCCACGAGAGCAGTGCTGAGCCCATCCCAGGTCTAGTGAGCTCATGTTGGCCCAGAATACCAGCTTTGTAGAGGCTGCCAAACCAAACAGCTTTTTCTTCAACACAGGGAATAGAGCAGGGCAGAAGGGAAAGCTGGTACTGGCCAGTACCTGTAGTTTGTACATTCATAACAGTAGCCCTGTGGGGCCCTGTGAAGATAGTTCCATGGAAATAACATTACAGAGGAAGACATGAAGCACAGAGAGGGTCTGTACTTTGCTCAAAGCCATACAGCAGGATTTGAACCGAGTGTGTCTATCTGAGAAGTGAACTCTTGTCCTGACACAGTGTTTTCCAGATTAAGGTTGTCATTCTATCTGAAGGATCCCTCCTCCTGCCCAGGAAAGTGCCTGTTGGCCCTGCAGCTCACCCAGCTGCAAAAGCTAGGCGGGGGGCTGGAGAGATGGCTCAGTGGTCTAAAGCACCTACTTGAAACAAGCTTGGCGAAGCACAGGGACCGTGGTTCGATCCCCAGCACCACATGCCAGCCAGCCCCGCCCCCTGGTGGGCTGAGCTGGCCACACACAATAAATAAATGTAATAAATAAAAATAAAAAAAAATTAAAAAAAAAAAAAAAAAGCTAGGCGGGCCAGAAAGGCAGCTTCTGCCCATGAGGAGCTCACACCTCACCCCCAGCCCCGGGCCCTGCATTGGGTTGGGGGCAGCATAGGCTCTGCTCTGACAGCACTAGGAGCAAGCATGTCCTGCCCACCTCACCCCTGATGCTCCAGTGGTTAGAGCCGCTGGGGACCTGCTTGCCCAACAGCTCCTTGCAGCATTAACTCAGGAGCACAGGGACTTCTGTCTGTTGTTTTTTCACTGGCCTTGGCACAGATGCAGTCCCCTGTGCACTGGGCCTGCAGGTCGTCCCTGCAGGCAAAGGCGTACCGGCTTTGGAGAGTGTTGGGGAGGCTTCTGCGGACAGAGCGCCATCTCGCAGAGATGGCCATCCATGCAGACCCCTAGGCACTGGGGATGTGGGATCAGAGGGCGAAAGCTAAGAGGACCAGCTGGGGACCTCAGGTAGCACATAGGGCCAACTGTGGAAACTGCGTCCTCCTACTTCTCCAAACCTGGGTTTCCCCAGATGGCTCATAGTGTCACCTATGTGGTGCTCTTGTCAGGGATGTTTAACTGGGGCCATAAAGGAACAGCAGAAGAATCCAGTGATTGGAGGGCCTTTCTTTAGAACCACAGCTCTGGACACTTAGAAAGGCCTCGTATGCTGGAGGTCCTTTAAAAAGAAAGAAAAAAAGAGGGGGGTGGTGGGGAGTAGATGGTGAGGGGTTAGGTTGCTCTATTGTTGTAGACAAATTAATCGAAATGGGAAACCCTTTGCAGACTCCAGACCCAGGCTGGGAAGGGACAGCCCTGAACCAATAAAGAGATAACTGGGATTGATTTGCACAAGGTGATGTGGAACTTAACAGGACTGTACAGTGAGCGATCCATTTCTTGGACTTGATTACGTAAGAAGGCCTTTGTTCTTAACTGTTCAGTGCTAGAGCACTTGGGACCAAGTGGTGAGATACGGTCCTGCCCCCAGAACACGCTGAGCCAGCCAGAGTCCAGGCATAGTGCCGCACGCCCGTGATCCCAGCACTGGGAAGGCCAAAAGCAGGAGGATCATCGCTAGTACAAGTGGGGAGACCCTGCAACAACCAAATACATTAAAAAAAAGTGGCCCCAATATCTGTAAGCCTCGAAAGTTTTAGCAGTTTTCAATAAAGGGAGAGAAAGAGATGAAGCAAATGGAACAAAAATATTTCTAAGAAGAATGGCTGGGTACAAATTCAATGTATAAAATGCATTTTGTTTGCATTTTATAATGCAGATTTATAAAAATGCTCTTTGACTGCAAGTGCCAGAAATAGATTAGCTAATTTAAGCCATGAGCAAGTATCTAGGGCTTACAGGGAGAGGGCAGGAGTGGGCACAGGCCCTGTCTCCATGGTGGCACCCCTCAGGCCCTCAGGATGACCTCTTAGGCATTCAAATGCCAGGAAAGGACCATGCCTAGTGGCACACACCTGTAATCCTAGCACTCTGGGAGGCTGAGGCAGGAGGATTGCAAATTCCAGCCCAGCCTGGGAAGTTTAGTAAGAAGCTATTCTAAATAAAAACAGTTGAGAATAAAGGTCTGTGCTAATATTTAGACAAGATATCATGTCTGCATCTTGTCCCCTGAATAACTACTATGAAGACAATAATATGCAATGTATTAATTATTGTAACTGTCCTACTAACTTGTTTTGAAACTGTTTCATTGCTACTTTTTCTCACTAAAATGAAGAAAAAATAAAATAAAATTTGCATTTAGCATAAACAATAAAAATTAAAAAAACAGTGGCTCGGGGCTGGTGAGATGGCTCAGTGGTCTAAGGCACCTACTTGGAACAAGCTTGGCACAGGGACCATGGTTCGATCCCCCAGCACCACATGCCAGCCAGCCCCGCCCCCTGGTGGGCTGAGCTGGCCACACACACACACACAAATAAATAAATAAAATTTAAAAAAACAATAACAAAAACAAAAACAGTGGCTCGGAGTTTAGCTCAGTGGCATAGTGCCTGCCTGGGAAAGTGTGAGGTAACTGAGTTTGATTTGTGCTACCAAAATAAATAAATAAATAAATAAAATAAATACACAAATACATATTTAAAAACACACAAAAAAGCGCTGGCTGGGATATAGTTCAGTGTGAAAGCCATGGATTCAATCCCCAGTATTGCCAGAAAAAAAAAAATTTTTTTTCTAGAGATCTTGCTTGTCTAGCATCATGACCCATGGAAGACCCCCAAAAGTATGCCTGCTGCTGGTGTCCTAAGGTCCACCTCCCCTTCTCTGTACTGGACCACAGAACCCGTGGACTCCTGCAGTGCGCACGTACACGTGGACTGTCTGTGGGCTGCTGCAGCTTAGCGGCCTAGCACAGTGCAGTGGTGGCTCTTACTGCTCATGATTACCAGGCGACTGGGCATAAAGTAAAAAATCAGGCCAGCCAGATAGCTCAGCAGATTAAAGCCCTTGCAAGCAGGTGCAGGGGCCAGGGGTTCGATCCCCCAGCTTGCCGAGACAGCCCAGCCTCTAGGGCATGCTGAGATGGTGATGGAGACTGGGTGTGGTGGCACGTGACTATAATCCCAGGAGAATCACTACGAGTCCAATCTAGTAGCGAGACTCTAAACACCCAGTGGACCTGTCCCTAAAATTAAAAAAAAAAAAAAAAAAAAAAGTAAAAAATCATTAGGTGGAACTATCATAAGATGCGGCTCTCTGTGCTATTATGCTTATTCTCATTTCATGGAAGAGGAAGTTAAGGTGCCACGAATTTAAGCTCTGTGTCTAGAGCCACCCAGCCCAGGTGGGGGGCTGGTCCTGGTCTGTAGCCCCTGGCGAGGCTCTGCGCAGGCTCCCCACCAGGCCTCCAGCTCTGTGTTCTCAGCACTCACCTGGATGCAGGAGCACCTAGATGCAGGAACCTTCTCGGGCATCAGAGCCCACAGCTCTGCTGCCACCTGCATGCCACCTGCATGCCACAGCACTCAGGACAGAGGTGCCCCTGACTCACCCAGGGTTGCTCTGGACCCGCAATGGGCTTCATACATTGCTGACATCACCGTGTGTCATGCTGGCAAAACCGAAACCTCAGTCGAGGAGGGCAGAGTGGACATGGCTTGCCCAAGACCGACAGCGCAGGACAGCAGAGCTGGTCCCAGGCTGCTGGCTCCCCTCTGAGCTGCATGCAGCCTGTTCTCTGGCTCTCCTAGTTTGAAGTACACAGCAGTGGGGGCCCATGAAGGACAGGCATGCAGCTCCCCAGGTGGAGGGACATTCAGCCTTCTGGTTTTCATTTTGTGCACACACTCCAGGGGCTGTGCATTTCAGAGCAGCACAGCAGCATCCCCTTGGTCACCTCCACTCAGTAGTCACCACTGCCAGCTGTGGGGGAGCAGAGAAGACCCAATCAGGCTAAAGAAGCCCCTCAAACTTCCCAAGGAACTAAGGGAGCCCAGGAGGTCTTATTCATCACAGACTTGTCTTTCCCTCTGGTTTGTTTTCTTTTGTGAGTGTTTCTACCTAGTTCAGACTGGCCTTGAACTCACTATGTAGCCCAGGCTGACCTTGAACTTGTAGTGATCCTCCTGATTTAGCCTTCCAAGTACGGAGATGCATTTGTTTTTCAGTGGGTGACAGATACCTCCACACCAGCAGAAGGACATGGGGCCTTGTGGATTAGGATTAGGAGTTGACATCCAGCACCAAGATGGTGACTTTTGTGCTCTCTCTGATGTGGCCTGGCAGCTCTGGGCCAGTGGCACGGGAGCAGGGCAGCAAGCCACTGTGGAAACAGGTGAGGGGTACCCTATCACCCAGAATTCCAGGCTGGGGCTGCTCCAGGCCTGATTCTGCCCCCCAAATCTGTGTCTGTGCCTGACCATTTAGTCTCCCCGATCGCCTCTCCTTGGTCCCCATGGCGCTGGGCCTGCTCAGGCCCCCAGGCAGTAGGCACTTCTTCCTCTGTGCCACTATAGGCTACAGCCAGCAGGTCCAAGACAAGAGCTCACATTTCTCTGACAGTGATGGCTGGCCTTCAGGGACTGTCACAGGATGCTTGCTCTAAATGTGGTTTCCGCCCTCCCATGTGATGGAGCCTCTGCATGGGGCATTCTGCACGAAGAGGTGTGGAAGTGTCTCACTCCTCTGCTTGGAATACGGCTCTTGCCTCCTCCACTTCAGGACCAACTGACCCCTTCACCATCCATCCAAAGAACAGGAGTGAGGGCCGGGGAGATGACTCAGTAGGATAAGTGCTTGACAGGCAAACGCCAGGATCTGAGTTCAATCCCCGGTTCCACAAAAACAACAACAACAACAAAAAAAAACCAACAACAACAAAAAAAACAAAGAACAGGAGTGGGGGCCTGAGCCCGCAAAGGGAGGCTGCTGCCTTTAGTGCTGAACCCCAAACCCCCAGATGCTGGGCTCCAACTGACCACTGCACATTCCCCTGGGACTGCAGGTGCCACAGCTGGAAGCCTCTGCTCTTGCTCTGTTGGGCTCTCCCTTGAACTTCTGTGGTCCCTGAGGGCCTGAGGGTGCTGTGAGGTCCCCGGGGAGATCTCCACTGCCCCAGGGGCTGGCTCTACCCCTTCCAGGGGATCTGGGGTGATAGGAGGGGGTCCTTAGGAAGGAGACCACCCTCTCCTGAGACCTGTGACTGACCTGCTCACCCAGAACCTCTGCTTCTCTGCTTCAAGTAAGGGAGAAGGAATGGGGTGGTCCCCAGAGACTCAGGAACAGTAAATGCTTGTTGGGGCTGATGAGCCATTTAGAGGCAAGAAACAGACTCCCGACAGCTGGCACAACCTGCCAAAGCCACACAACTAGAAAGAAGCAGGAGTAGTGAGAATCTGCACTCAGAGCAAGTGGCAGGAGGTGCATGAGATGAGTGCCCCAGGACAGTCTGGCTCCCTAGGTCCAGGCCTGGGAGATCTAACTGGTGCTTCAGAGCTGAGGAAAGCCAAGTTGACCCCAGACACTCTGGCCAGAGGCCTGTGTGAGTGTGGGAGGGAGCTGCAGCCTAAACACACCTGGCCTGGCGCCTGACCCGGGGTGGGGTTTCCCATCTGCTCTTCTCAATTCCCCCTTAGGCCAGGGGTGAGGGGCAGAGGGGCCCCAGCCATGCTGGAGTCACCGGCCCTGCCTGACAAACAGGAAAGACCAGCAGTAAGCCAGCGGATGCTGGGAGCATCCTTGCTGGGCCTGGGCTATTTGTCCAGTCTCAGTGGAGGTGGGGAACTGCTGCCTGCCCTGTACCCTCTTCCCTCCTAAGCCAGGTCAGTAAGTGGGAGACGTGGGGGATGGGGAGAGCACCCTTAACTTCAGTGTCGCTAGGCCTAACATCTGTAGTGTACTGCTACCTGCTCCAGTTTTCCACTAATTTCACAGGCTTCTCTTTACCTGATCTTGTCCAGAGTGTTTTGTCTGTGAAATCATGGGCTTAATGTATTGGCATTGTTTTTTTTTTTTTTCCTAACGCGCAGTAAAATAAAGTATGTGTGCTTTAAAGATTGCTGGGCCATCTGTGGATCATGTCAAGTGTGCCTGGCCTGAGGACAACCTTCCTTTGGAAACTGAAGAGCCTTCTGGGATAACCTGGGAAGGGGGTTTCACAAGGGACACCCTCAGTCTGTGGCCTTGACTAACATCCAGAGACCTTCACCCCACCTTTGGTAGGCTTGGCCCCCTGAAGCAGCTTTGCTAGGCAACCTGAGATCCCACTGCCCTGGGGACAATGTGCAGGGAAAGGGGAATCCCAGGGCCCCACTCTCCCACATCTCCCCTTGAAGGGGCCAGCACATGTACCCTCCTATCTCTAGCCCTTCCTCGTTCCAAGTACCTCTTCCCACACAAGCCCAGGCAGTGGCAGGTGCCCGCAAGCCATCTCTCTGTATCTCAGTTTGCTTACCCACGGGCCTTCCCACTGTAGAGAGCCTGCCTGATTCCTGGGAGCTTCATTCAGGGTCCCACCATGCTGGACAGAACTCTACCAAACTACCTGCCCTGTCTGACACCTCATGGCTTAGAAAGATGCAGGACGTCCTCTGCACTCCTTTGTCTACTTCCTACAACTGTCTCTTCTTCAACAGCTGCTTCTTTCTTCCTATTGGGCCAAGAGCTCCACTGTGCCCCAGTCCGGCCCTGCCCTGGGGACCCTGGGGGTTGTCTAGAGAGAGAGAGAATGAACTGGAACAAAGTGCCAAAACTCAACAGGGCTACAATCTGTCCATCTGTGAAAGAAACAAGGTGCCAAGCCTGTGCCTATCTTCTCCCTGGGTCAGCAGTGGGCAGGGAGAACTGGCATCTACTGAGCGCTGGCTGCGTCCTGGTATCAGCCCTACCTGGCTCTGGAGAGGTGGATACTGTCCTGGATGAGGGTACTGAGGCACAGAGTGATGGAGCCAGCTGCTGAGGCCGTGCAGCTGTGTGTGGAGTGCCAATGAGCTCAGCGCCACAAATGGGCAGACTCTCAGAGTGCTCCCTGCCTAAGCCCCCTTGTGAGCGCTCCCACTTCACAAGTACCTTGGTAGGGGACCACAGTCTCCTGTCAGAGATTAAAATCTGGACCAGACTGGAATGTGGCCCAGCAGTAGAGGACTTGCCTCATATGCACAAGTCTGGGTCCCATCCCCAGTCTCACGTAAATGAATGAATGAATAGATAAATAAATAAAAATAAAAACAATCTGGGTTGACAAAGGAAGAAAGGTTTTGTAGCTGGCCAAATAGCTCAGCAGATTAAAGCGCCTGCAAGCAGGCACAGGGGCTGAGGGTTCAATCCCCAGGCCTGCCATTCCAGC
>NW_004524688.1:7120980-7215714 GCF_000260255.1 Octodon degus
CAATTTAGGCTGGCCTTGAGCTCCCTTTGCAGCCCAGGCTGGCCTCTCACTCACAATGATCCTCCTGGTTCAGCCTCCCGAGTCCTAGGATTACAGGTGTGCACCACCATGCCTGGCTCACTTTGTTTCTCAGTCAACGTGTGGCTAGGAAGAAGATGAAGCCAGCCCACAGAGTTTGGGGCATCTGTGCTTTCTCAGGAGGACTCTGCTCAGTGCAGGAATAACTGCCACAGCTGTGACTTGTGGGTACCCTTCCACAGCCGGCCTACTATTGCCTCTTGTCCTGCTCCCAGGCAGCCTCTCCAGGTGGCCGTGGCTCCAGCACAGTACTGGCCACATGGTACATAGCATGGCCCAGTCTTGAGGCTTGTCCTGGTCCCTACTTTGGGGGCACATCCCCAAAGTGTGAGCCTGTGTTGGCATGGAGACCATTCCCTGCTGTGTTGCACTGGGACCCTGAAACCTTTGCAGGCCACAGAGTCTGCAGGACCCCAAATCTTCATAAGGAATAATTATCTCCAAATATACATCACTGACACAGGCCCACAGTGGCCCTTGGAGACATTACTTTCCTGTCTGCCCGGCATTTTGTGCCTGTCGTTTTAGACATCTATTGTTACTTTTCAGGCTTTCCTCTATAGCACAGTGCAGACTTCCTCTTTAGGTAAGAGAGGGGACATTCTTATCTTACTTGGTTTGCTCATTGTTCCTGTCCTGTTTATCAGAAAGACTCTAACTCCCTGTCTTGCTGTTCCTGCAGTGAACAGGAAACCCCCAACACCACTGTACTAGGAGCGGGTGGTCAGGGTGGAGGGAGGAGACTGGGAACCTGCTGGGCTGTCAGACTCTGCACAGTGCTCAGCTGACCAGGGTTTGTCCACAGTGGTCCCCAGCTCCCTGCCTGAGCTTCTCAGTCCTGGCTGGCTGTGACATGAATGGCTGGTCCTGCCTCCCTGCTCCTGAGTGGGCTGGGAGTTTCAGAGAGGATGAGTCCTTCTGTGCTCATTGTCCCGCAAAGACATGAAGCAGACCTTGGAGGCAGCTGCCCGGCTGTGGCCAGACCAGGTGCCCGGGTTGGTGTGCAGGGCCGTCTGGCCCAGCCGGGTGTGGAACCGATTTATTCAGTAGCTTTGCCGCTGATTATTTGCAGGTGAGTGGATGGCACGTGGTTTGTGTTGTAACAATATTTTGGGACAATTAGATTGAAACCACATTGCTGGCGGCCGAGCTGGCGGCTGGCCCTGGGCTGCACTCTCCCCGCCCTCTGCGGCTCCTGCGCTGGCTGGGCGGCCCCAACCCTGCAGGCCAGGGGGAGACCGGGGGCTGGGTGGAGGGTTAGTTCCCCTCCTGGTTTCATACCCCCTCCAGTCCCTTTCTGGCCTCCTGGTGACCTCGGCTCCAGTTGTTCCACAAAACAGCTGCTGGGAGATTTCCGAGGGCAGGTGGGCAGAGACAGCCTGGGGGCTCTGCGGGACTTTGTGGCTAGATAAGTCACAGGACAGCCACAGCAAGTCTCAGCGTGTGCCTAACTCAGCCCCTAGGAAGAGTCTCCCAGCTCCTTTGCCCCAGAGGATATCCCACACCCCTCTACTCCCTCCCAGGAAGGGGTCTTTCCTGGGCAACAATGGGGACAGGCATGCTGAAGTCTTTCCTGCCCACTCCCCCATCCAGTCTCCTGAGATGGGGTGAGGGGAACACCTCTAACTCTCTGCTTCCCCTAACCCCAGAGGTGCAGGGCAGGGTCTTTTTGGGTTAGGAGGATTCAGAAGGAGCTTGTGGGAGTGGGGTGGGGGGTGGTGAGCACAGGTTAAAGTGGACTCAGACTCCTCCAGGTGCTGGGAACATTCAACATTGGTGTTTCAGACTGGCATCCTGGCACCTTATGTGCCCACTCAGAGATGAGTGCAGTATGGCACCACCTTGGGGCCACTGAGGCTCGGACCCTTCCCTTCTCTTCTGGAAGATGCTCAGATCACACTGCAGACAAATAGCCCCTGCCAGGTGCATTGTGGGATTGGCCTTGGCTGAGTGGGGGCCTGGCTGTTATAGGAGGAGACCACCCCAGGCTGCTCTTGGTTCTGCTCCTCAGCCCTAATCTAAAGGAGGTCCTGAGTGAGAGCTGACCCTTCTGGCTGCTGGATCCTGCTCACTGCAGAGGTCTTCCTTCTCTGGGCATCTTGAGGACCCTGTGGACCTGGTAAGTGGAGGGCTCCCTCTGCAGCAGGATCCCAGTATCTCATTCTATCTTTTCTTGTGGCCAGCTGCCATCCATCCCAGCTTCCTGAGCCCCTCAGGGCAATTTTGCAATGGATTTTCCTGCAGCTTTGCTCACGTCATTACTCAGCTCTGGCCCCTGTCCTGCGCCCCTGGGGTCCAGCTACCTCTGCCCTGTTTTCTGTGCCAGCTGGAGCAGATCTTTGTGTCCCAGAGACTCTGGCCAGGTGAGTAGGTGGGGCAACACAGGGCCAGGGGCTGACAGCACAGACATGGAGTAGGGTAGGCAGAGGTGAGGGGCTGTGGGTCCCCACCTATGGTACCCAGTGGCAAGCCAGAATCTCTCCTCCTTCTTTGCTGGCTTCATCTCGGGGATCCCACTTGGTCTGACCTTGAGATCCCACCTGGCTCCATTTCAGGGTCCTTCCTGCCTCCGTCTTGGGAGGGCACACTGCCTCTACCTGGGAGAGGCTGGTGCCTGGCTCCATCTTGAACAGCCATCCCCATCAGGACACAAGGCTCGGGCTGTGGAGGCTTCTCTGCCCTCACTGCCGGTGAAGATGCCATGGTCTTTGTCCTGATCATGGCTTGCCCATGGCCAAGGGAAGAGCCTTGGCATCTGTCTGAGATACACCTCTTTCTTCTAGAAGGTATAGTAGCAAGGTGGGAGCCTGCCCACTCCACACTTCTTTCCTGAACCCTCTCAGCGTGCCAGGATGCTAACATAGGCCTGACTTTGGTGCCTGGGTCTGGACCTCTCTGACACAGCTTGGGAGGGCTGTGTCCACCCTGCCTCATGTCTCACCTGCTAGAAGCCCTGGCTGGACACAGGCAACTTGGCATCCCAGAGCCTTTCTTGGGGCCCTGGGGGTACTGGGGAGATGCACAGAGAGATGACCTCAGTGCCTGTGAGCCCCACCAGGGATCCCAAGAACTGAGTGCCAGACGTAGTGGTTTAAGGTAAGGGTAGGCTTGGCTGGACTACTCTGGGCCTTGGATTGGGGCTGTGTCTCTGTCCTTCACAAACACCCATGGTCTGAAGCCTTAGCAGGCACAAGGTGCTGTTTGTGAGGTGCCTTTCTGACTGCTGAGGGAATCTGGGCCAGGTGGGTCAAACTGGAAGACCTTTAGGACCACCTATCTCCGTTCTCAGCCACTCAAGAGCCTGGGTAGAACCTTGTAAGATAGACACAGATTCCTTGCCCCAGGACCAGGAAAAAAAACAGCTGTGAGGCCAGGGGTCCCTTAAGCAGGGTAGTCAGGTGGCTCAGGCTTTGGCACTTTCCCACCAGAAAATGCACATGCATGACCTTCCCTGTGGACCTAATGCAGAGATAAGCAAATATACCTGGGTTCTCAGGGAGCACAGGCCAGGCAGCCCTGCAGTCAAGTCCCCCTGCCAGCCTCCCACCCCATCTGCTCAACTCAGGGCAGGTGCCACCTGCACCCAGGGCACACTCCCACCTGAAGCACCTGGGCAGAACCAGCCAGTTCACTGTCCATCTCACTTGGCGACTGTGTGGTTGTTGCACTATCCTCAGGTGTACCCAGGGGACTGTGAAAGTCAGGGAGGTGGTAATTCAGCTCAGCTGCCGGGGAGTCTCCTGGGAACCAGTCTGCCACCCAACCCAGGATCTAGACTGGAAGCCAGGTGGCTTGTTTGAGAGGGAGGCCCTCCTTTAGCAACCAGTAGGCAGAGCATGCCACTGACTCAAAAGATGTGGCCAGGCAGGGTAGAACCTATTGCACAGAGGGGAAACTGAGGCTGGGAGAGGCCGAAAGGCTCCCACGTCTACTGTGAAAGGGCTGAAGGCACAGAATTCCTCTGATCCATATGTAATGCCCAGCTGGCTCTTCTTACCAGCTCTTCTTCTGGTCAGTTTGTCAACCATAATGCCTCTTCCCACTGGGGAGGGCACGTGGCCCAGGTTGTCCAATCAGAGCAGCCTGTACTCTGCTAATGTGACTGGGTCAGAGAGCCTGGCTGAGCAGAGCTTCCTAGACAGCTCTGGTGGCCAGCAGAGGGTGCCCTTGGGGGTGGGCTTGAGGACTATAGACAGGAAGGGGCCCAGAGGCCAGCAACAGGAGGATACTCAGAGCCCAGTGATTCTCCTTATCCCCAAGTGCTAGCTTTCATTTCTACAAAAGGGGATCTTGTGTTTGGGGGACTGTGTCTTAGAAAGGCCCCAGCATTGGTGAAGAGAGGACTGAGGCAGACCATGACCATGGCCACAACAACAGGCCTTGGCCACCACCACAAAGGGCTTTGCATAGAGCAGTGTTTCTCAAAGTGTGGGCCACAGGTAGCTCAGCATTGCCTAGTCCCTGTTTGAAATGCAGGCTGTGGGCTGATTCCCAGGCCTGTTTTCAGAACTGGGGTTGTATCTGCAACTGGGCTTTGGTGGTTCTAACTCTCACTTAAGGTAGAACCACTGGGGGCTGGCCGAATAGCTCAGCGGATTAAAGCGCCTGTAAGCAGGTGCAGAGGCTGGGAGTTCGATCCCAGGGCCTACCCTGACAGTCCACCCCACCCCACCCCTGGGGCATGCTGAGAGGGCAATTGAGACTGAGTGTGGGAGTGCACGCCTGTAATCCCAGCACTTGGGAGGCAGATCACTATGAGTCCGATCTAGTAGTGAGACACCCTATAGACCCTTCCCTAAAATACAAGAAAAAGAAAGAAAAGGGTAGAACCATTGGGGCACAGAGGAGGTGCTCTGGGACCTCCAGGGTTGTAGGACCCTGCCTGGAAAACAAAACTGAGGGTGGGGAAATCTGAGCGAGGTGCATACTCCTGAGGATGCCCTGGCTGGCTGGTCCTGGTGGATGGGTCTGCTGCACCAATAGTGCGGTATGGGACCATCATGTGGTACACTCGGCACTTGCAAGAATGGAGAATTGACTCTCCATCACTTTTGGCTTAGTTTCCCCATCTGTAAATAGGTCTAATAATGGCATCTTACCATGTAGCCTTCCTGGGAAGATTGAGTGAAAGAATATGCACAAAGCACTTAGACTGGCATTGTGAGGGGATGTTGAGGGCCCACAGGACTTGTCCTGAGCTTGGGGAAAGGCTAGATTTCTACTTGAGCACTTCCTCCCGTATGCATGGAGCCACTTGACTGAACAGATCTGCCTGGGCTGAAAAGATGCCTGGCTCCCTTCTTATAGCCTGATGCAGTGGCAGTGAACCTAACATGTGTGTTATTTTTTTTTTTAATTGTAAGACAAAAGATGTTAATGTATGAGTTGTTTCTTTTTTTCTTTTTTTTTTTTTTTTTTTGGTGGAACCAGGGATTGAACTCAGGCCCCTGCGTTTGCCAAGGAAGCACTTATTCCACTGAGCCATCTCCCCGGCCCCTGAGTTGTTTCTTTTAAATTTATTTATGTGTGTGTGTGTGGGCAGCTCAGCCCACCAGGGGGCGGGGCTGGCTGGCATGTGGTGCTGGGGGATTGAACCGCAGTCCCTGTGCTTTGCTAAGCTTGTTCTAAGTAGGTGCTTTAGACCACTGAGCCATCTCACCAGCGCCTGAACGCTATTTTGTTTTTAATTTTATTTTTATTTTTTTCTTCTTTTTCCGGAACTGGGGATTGAACTCAAACCCTTGCACTTGCCAAGGAAGCACTTATTCCACTGAGCCATCTCTCCAGCCCCGAGTTGTTTCTTTTAAACCCAAACCTCAGTATTCAAGTTCAATTACATTGTTGGTATTCTGCAATAAACAAGTGGGTTTTGGGTTGCTGTTTGGGCACTTGGGTCTCTAAAAGGTTCACTGTCACTGGATCTAAGTCCTTCTGGTCCTTGAGGTTACTCTCAGGCTCTTCTTTGATAGGAATATGACACCTAATGTCCTTTCAATACATCTGTATTCCCAGCACTCTGGGAGGCTGAGGCAGAAGGATCTCAAGTTTGAGTCCAGCCTGGGCAACTTAATGACTTAAAGACTCTCTGTTTCAAAATAAAAAATAAAAATGGGCTGAGAATGTTGCTCAGTGTGAAAGCCCTGAGTTCAATCCATCTTAATGACATAATGAAATCCTATCTCAAAAAAAGAGAAAGAGGGGCTGGCGAGATGGCTCAGTGGTCTAAAGCACCTACTTGGAACAAGCTTGACAAAGCACAGGGACCGCGGTTCGATCCCCCAGCACCACATGCCAGCCGGCCCCACCCCCTGGTGGGCTGAGCTGGTCACACACACACACACACACACACACACACACACACACACATAAATAAATAAATGTTTATTAAAAGAGAAAGAGAAAAGAGGTGGGAATGTAGCTCAGTGTGAGGGCCCTGGGTTTCATCCCCAGTATCAAATGAATGAATGAATAGATGAATGAATGAATGAATGTCCTCTCAGTTGGAGGAGCTGGAAGACTCTGGGTCAGTGCCCTGCCCCCACCAGACTGGAGGAGAACTGGTTGGGTTCGGGAGGGAGAGGTCTGTAGAGGGTGTGGATGTACATTAGTAGATGGGGAGCTGCAGAAGAGCCAGGGTAACACTGGGTGGCCTAGGCCCATTTGCTGCATTCCTCTTCACCTTGGTCAGCAGATTCTCCCATGTCATTGGGTCCCAAGTGTGTCCAAGAGGGCTCTGCTCCAGGGCATGCTTCATTGGGGAGCCGTGAACATTATGCTTTTTTTAAAATGTAAAAACATAAAAATTGAGATGCCAGGCAGTGGTGCAGGCCTGCAGTCTGCAATCTCAGCTTCCCAGTTACCCAGGAGGCTGAGGCAGGAGGACGGCAAGTCTGAGGCCCACTTGGGCAAATTAGTGAGACCCTGTCTCAAAATTGAAAAAATAAAAAGGCTGAGGATATAGCTCAGTGTGAAGGTCCTGGGTTCAGCCTCCAGTGGTGAAACTACAAAGCCAGGGTTGTGTACCACAGAAGCTTCTGGAGAGGGTCACAGGTGTGGACGTCCAATACAAGGCTCTAAATTGAGGACTAAGGGAGGCCCCAGGTATGAGAAGTGAGTGGGGAATGACAGGACAGGAACCGGAAGCAGGTACAGGGAGGCAAGCATTGGACTCTCCCCAAGGGGGCACTGGTAGGACAGACTTCTGGGGGAGGGCACTGGGCAGGGACAACCAGGGCACTGGGAGGCTCTGGCGTCACTGCATCCACATGGGTCCGAGCTGGTTGCTCCAGAATGGTCACTTTAATTCCTTTTGGAAGCACTGGAAGCCTGCAGACCCTGCTTCAGGGCTGGACTGTCCAGAGGCAGACAAAGTCTGGGAGAGGGTGCTCCAGTTCTGTCAGGCCCACTCCGAGAGAGCCCAGGCCTATAATCAGAGCTACGACACTCTAGGGGAGGCAGAGGCAAAGCTGGCTCTCAGGCTGAGGAGCCCCCGGGCAACTCAGGGACACTGTCTGTCCTGCTGAATGATACCTTCTCCTGTGCTACGTCTCTGCTCTGCCCTGCAGTCTCAAGACTGCAGTGGGGAGGGACCTCAAGTTCGGGAGGGCCTGGTGGGGTAGAGGGAGAAGGACCTCACGAGGGGAGTAGTTCTAGTACAGCTGGGAAAGTGCAGTAGGGATGGGGCTGTCCTTGGCCGGCAGCCCAGGGTGGGTGGGGTTTTGCTGTTCCCTCCTGCCCAAAGTCTGGGCTGGCTGGGGGCTTGGAGAACCCCATTGTTCCCTTCTACCACATTCATTTACAATTTGTTGGCCATAATTTAAGCCCAAGGTCACCATGGCCACAAAGGATACAGCTGTGTACTTGAGAAGAAAGCGGCAGACTTGGGGCTATTGAACCCCAGGGGAGCAGGCAGCTTGGGCCCTCTCATCAGGCAAGGCTCACTTGGTCTCCCAACTTCTAGCTCCCTGCTCTTAGGAGGCCTGAACATCTGGCTTGTGTTTTGGAACTTCCATGCCTCAGGGGGTCTAGGGACGAGTGGACAGAGCTGCTGCAGGAGGACCAGACATGCACATGGCTGGGGACTTAGACCACTAAATGACTGAGCGGTGGTGTGGCACGGGCCCCACACAGATGGTGCTGTCTGTCCACACAACGTGCCACGTGGCAGGAGAGGGGGGAAGGCAGCCTGAGTGTGACTCCATCCCTTTGGAAACTTTCTTATATTTTCATTTCTCTTTTTTTAAAATGAAAAAATAAAACATAACTTTGTAATCAAATAAGAGAGTAATGATAGTCATTATACGGTGTATCACACACAAATAAGTTACTCAGAGTACAAGACATAACCCAAAAAGAGTCTTATAAAAAAGCAACAGTAACATAAAACTTTCCTTTCAATGAACTAAGATAAGCTAATAGTATAAATAAAACCAATTAGCATATATTGAAATTTTTTAAAAAAATGGAATTTGTAATTTGGGAAGGCATATGAACTACTTTCTATTTATCTCTCTTCTATTTTGCTCTCTCTCTCTCTCTCTCTCTCTCTCTATATATATATATATATATATATATATATCCTTGCTTATGACCAGGTTCTATTCTGGGAGAATGCTCATAACTTGGATTCATTCAAAATACAACAGTGAGTCCTGTACAGTACACCTGTGAAAGTTTACCGCTTGAAGTTTGTACGTCAAGGGCTTACTAGACATACATACATTTTTCTTATATAAGAGAAACAAGGCAATATTTGAACTTGTGCGTCTGACTTTATTTCACTTAATACTGTGTTCTCAAGTTGCACCCATCTTCCTGCCCTTTGGATACTTCTAAAAATAACTAGGGGCTGAGACCACTGGGACCTGAGTGTGAAAGGAAACAGATTAAAAAAAAAAAAAACCAAAACCCTGTATTAGTCACTTTTCTGGTCACTGAGACACAACACCTGACACCCACACCTTAAGGGAGAGAGGTTTATTGGGCTCACGTTTACAGTCCATAGTCAGGCAGCTCCAAGGCAGAGCAGCCTGCCAGAGGGTTGGTGGAGGGAAGCAGAAAAATTTGGAGGCGCCAAGAAGGGAGATACACTATAACCCTGCTGGTCACACCCACAGTGATCACCTCTTTTTCTTTCTTTCTTTCCTTTTTAATCCACCTGCATTTTTTTTTTTTTTCTTTCTTTCTCTTTTTTTGTGGTACTGGTGATTGAACTCAGGACCTTACACTTGCCAGGCGAGTGCTTATTCTTCTGAGCTATCTCCCCAGCCCTCCGAACACCTCTTTTTCATACCAGATCCTACTCCTAAGAGCAAGTCAGCTCTGATGTCCCATAATCCAGTCATCTTCCAAACGCATGAGGCTTTGGGGAATGCTTTAAATCTTTTTGTGTGTGTGTGTGTGGAATCGGGGATTGAACTCAAGCCCTTGTGCTTGCCAGGAAGTGCTTATTCCGCTGAGCCATCTCCCCGGCCCCTTTAAATCTAAACCATAACAAACCCAAATCTCTAAAAGAAAGAGAAAATTTCTGAAATGTTTGAAAATTCTGCATGATTAACACAGTGATCAACAAATATCGAAAGATAACATATGAGGCTGGGGATATAGTTCAGCAGTACAGCGCCTGCCTGACAAGCACGAGGTGGTGAGTTCAATTTGCGGTACTTAAAAAAAGTCCAGGGGGGCGGGGAGATGGCTCAGTAGAGTAAGTGCTTCCCTGGCAAGCTCAAGGGCCTTAGTTTAATTTTTGGTTTTGCAAAAAAAAAAAAAAAAAAAAAAAAAGTCCAGACTTGGTGACATCCACCTGAATCCTAGCCCTCAGGAAGCTGAGATCAAGAATTTGAAGCTACCCTGGGTTACATAGGGACACCCTGTCTCAAAAGCAAAACAACCACAAAACAAAGACATTCTGAGCCAGGCACAGTGGTACATATCTGTAATCCTACTCATGAGGCTGAGACAGGAGGTTTGAATATTCAAGCTCACACTGGGCAATTAACAAGACCCTGTCTCAAAAAAAAAAAAAAGCAAATACCCATAATCCCAGCACTTTGGGAGACTGAGTCAAGAGGATCACAAATTCAATCCCAGTCTGGACAATGTAGCAATTTAGCAACACCATGTCTTAAAATAAAAAAGAGCTGGGGAGATAGCTCAATAGAGGGCTTGGGTTAAAAAAAAAATGTTTTTAAAGGCTGGGGGTAGCTCAGTGGTGGAGTAATTGTCTAGCATGTACAAGACCCTAAGATCATTTACTACATAGGCACAAAAAGATGATGCACTGTTCAAGGAAATGCAAGTGAGCTACTACATACCTTCCAGTGTAACTAAAATTTAAAAGGCAGACACTATTGGGTGCCAGGGAGGGTGTGGAGGCACCAGAATGCTCGTATACTGCAGGTGGGAATGCAAAACAGTACAGCTGCTTTGGAAAGCAGTTTGGCAGTGTCAGAAAACATTAAATATATACCTCTGTGACCCAGCCATTTCACTCCCAGGTGTTTATCCAGAAATGAATGAAAACATACATTGCCTAAAGCCCTCCACTCAAATGCTCCTGACAGCTTTGTGCATCAGTAGCCCCAAATTGGAAACAACTCAAACGTCCAACTATAGGTGAATAGGACAAATGTAGTCCACCTGGGGCATGGAATGTGACAGCACCACAGGGGCTAGAACTGGGACACAAGGGGCACTGACAGGGTCAGAGCTCAAGATCATTATGTGAAGTCAAAGGAACCAGTGCTTTCTGCATAATTCCATTTCTATGAAATTCTAGAAGAGGCAAAACTAACCTAAGTGCCAGGATGTAGATTCGTGGTTGCTTGGACTGAGACTGTGCACACTAATTGCGAAGGGTCCTGAAGGACATTTTGGGGCGCTGGGGATGGAACCCAGGGGCATGCTAAGCAGATGCCCTGCCATGAGCTGTCCCTCAGCCCTGCTCTGTGTCTTGATTGTAGTGATCCCCAAGTGTATTTGTCAAATTAAGTGTCATCCATTCCCCTGAATGCTTAAAATAGGTATTCTTTCTTGACCTAAAGTATATCCCAATAAAACTAATTAAAATAAAAAACCAAGATTCTATTTGCCACCTATTGATGACAAAAATAAAAATGACTGATAATACTCAGTTCTGCTGACTAAGGAGGAAAGAAGATCCCCATCCTTGGGCAGGAGGAGTGTGTGTGTTGGCATGCTACTGGGAAATTTTGCATTGTCAATTAAAATCTGCACTATACATACCTTTTAATCTGGCAGTTTGTCTTCTAGGGCTCTTATCCTCCAGACATACTTGGAATAAAGACAGAGTTGTACTTGCCGACCATGTGCAAGGTCTTGGATGCAATCCCCAGCCTCCAGCCCCCACCCCCCAACAAAGATGTGAATAGAGTCATCTTTTATAGAAATATTTGGTAGGATGAAAAATTAGAAGCCAGGCAAATGTACAATGGGATGGTGGCTAAATACGTAGGAGTTGTTAGCTTTCTGTTGCTGTGACAAAATAACTGATATAATTAATTTATAAGCAGGAATATTTTATTTTGCCTCATGGTTTTAGAGATTTGAGTTCCTGATTCTTTGGCCCTGTGGCAGCCCAGTACATCAGGGCAGGAGGTCATGGTGAAAGAAGGCTGTTCATTTCATTCCCAAAGGGATAGGAAGGAACCAGGGTCCCCATATCCCCTTCAAGGACAGCCCAGAGGATCTAGCTTTCTCCCACAGCTCTACCATCTAAGGCTCCAACCTCTTCCAACAGAACCACAGACTGAGGACCAAGCCATCAACACACATGCAACCAGGAACACTCTACACCCAAACTGTAGCACTGACCCATTGTCCCAGTCTGCAGTCTGTCCTGCTGTCAGCACTGAAAATCCCATACCTGGGAAACCCCTCGCTTTCCTCAAGTTCAGACCGATGATTATTCTCAGCATACCATGGTATGAACATGTCCCGGAATATTATGGAGCCAGGAAAGGTGCATCCACATGTATCACCATAGAGCATGTCCTCGTGATATTAAATATAACCATACACAACAAAAAGCCAGGGATCAAGGGGCAGGCAGAGTAGGATTAGACTTTTACAGGACACCTGCGTAGTATCCACCCTCCTTTGCATAGAAAAATGCCTGGGAGGTGGAACAAGGTGCCCTTCGTGGAACTGCTTTTTGCTTTACATCCCATTGTGGTATTGGATTCATTTTGCTCTCTCTGTGTATGGATTTTATAATTAAAAAATATTTTCTAAAGAAGCATGACCTTGATCCGCAGTCAAAGGCAGGTGGGTGGGCCCTCTGAATTACAGCCTCAGTAAGACAGGCTGTGGGGCGGAGAGTCCAAGGACAGAAGACTTCAGCAAGGGAGGAAGACTGGGAGGGGAGGGTATCCCAAGGTCAAGGTCTAGGAGACTCTGCTGCCAGGTGCAGGCAGGGATTTCTGGCAGCCTTCCATCCTCACTTTCTGCGCCAGAGGTGGACCCTGTCCAGGACCCACCTTTGGAGCCGACCCCTCTTGCTGTAGCAGCCCCATCTCAACCCAAACACCAGCAGCCTGGGATTGTTAAGCAAATTGACTGGAGGGGCCCTGAGCCTAGCTAATTCCAGCGTCTTAATGAGCGGGAAGATGAGGTTTTATTCATCACTGGGGCTTTAAAAATTGCAGTAAAGTGGCCCACTTTATAAAGAAAAAATCAATCGCAAAAAGAAAACAGGAGTATGTAAATGGACAGGGTGACAAAAAGCGGGCCAATTACCCCCAAAATGAGACGCAGTTATGGCTCCATTAACTCAATTATATTTTCAAAAGGATTTCTTACGAGGCCCCCACCCCACCCCACCCGCACACGTCTGTAATTTTTACATCAACTTCAAGCCATTAAGTTGCATTAAATTATTTTGTGGGAGAGAGAGAGGTGTATTTGGGGAAAGCAGGCTCTAGGCCATCTTGTCCAGCCCCACAGGGCCATGCTCAGGTGTGGGCTATCAGGGATGGCCTGAGCAGAGTCCCGGGTCTGAGTCCTGAGGGTCAGAGAAGCTGGGCTGCAAGCTGCTGTCTCTGGGTGCCCCCACATGGCCACAGCTGTATCGCTTCTGCAATACCAGCCCACCTGTGAGTCCCTTACTGAGGTTTTTATTTGTCTCATTCAAGTTAGAAAACTTAATTTTTTTTTGAGAAATGGAAAAATAAACTTGCATCTTAAAAAAGACACCTGAAATGGAGATCAAATGGGGACATAGTCTATGGCTGTTCTTCCTAACGGTTCTTCACAGGCCAAGGGCCCCCTGGAAACTGATGATCCTGGGTGACACTGGGCCTGCCCTGTTTGTCCAAGCGTGATCGCCCTCAGGTTTGCTTGGTGTGCTGTGTGGGCTCTGTAATCTCAGCCTCCCTGCTTGTGCTTCCTGACTGGGTCTTACAACCCGCCTGGATCGGTGGCTGAAACCTGCTTTTTCGTGTCAGCTGGCCCAGGGGAGCTTAGGCCTGCCCTACATAAGTCTGCTCCCTGGGCCACAAGGGAGCCAGAGCTTAATATGGCGTTCAGGGGGAGCTGAGGAGGAGAGGGGGAGGGGCCAGACATCGTGAAAAGTGGGTAGAAGAAGGACTGTCAGACAGATGTCCAGGGCAGAGGTCCCAGGGTCCTCAGCCAGAGAATTCAGAACCAGCCAGTAGTAGACATGCAGACGACCGAAGATGTAGACCAGGCAGACAGATGGAGGTTGGCGATGACCCTGAGCACAAGCTGGGGTCCCTAAGGGCCCAGGGCTGGTAGGTTGAAGGGTTAACCATAAAACAGAGGAAAGAAGTCCTCCTCCCCCGACGGGCATCACACTGAGGCAGTAGGAGGATCCACTCAGGACAGACTGAGAAGAAGGGCTTTTCTGGGTGGGGGTACAGCCTGGTCCTATGGAGTTTTCCCCTGAAGTCTCCTGAGGGCCCTCCTGACAGCCAGGGCTGTGGGAGAGGAGTGAGGAGCAGGAAAAAGGAGACAAAGCAAAAAGGAGTCCCTTCTGACCTGTACCTGGATGCTGACGCTGGCCCTGGGAGCTACTTGCATGGGCTGTAGCATTACCTAACCTCATTGCCTCCTACAGCTGCCCTGGAGTTGCACAGCCCCACCCCCACCCCAGCCTGAGTACACCCTTAACCCTCAGTTTGAGAGCCTGAGGCAAGGAACAACGGACAGACAGGGCAGATGGGAAAGACCACAATGGGGTGTGTGTGTGTGTGTGTGTGTGTGTGTGTGTGTGTATTCATTCAGAGACAAAGATGTACAGCAACTCCTCCCACTGCCCACACACAGAACCTGGTGAGCCCCCCAGATCCCAATGGTGCGCCCCTCAGTATAGGCAGTGGTGCTTACCTGAGGATAGTGAGACTGAGAGGGGCAGATTCCAAGAGGATGGCTAGGCCAGAAGCCCAGAGGCCTGGGGTGGGGGGAACCTGGGCATGCTGGGGAAGATCTGAAAAGCCTGGATCCCCAGGGAGCTAGGATGCACTGTTGGCCTTACTCAGCCAGTGAAAACACTCCCCTCCACCTCACCACAGCCTTGTGCTGCAGCCCCAGGGACTTCCTCTGAACTCCCAAGCTCTAAGGATGATGCGTGCCTGCCTTTGGCTTCAGGGTGCCCATAATCCAAGGGACTGGGAGGTCCCTCTGGGGGCCTGCAGGTGGCCTCTTGCTGGGTGTTGGGACTTTTGTTTGGAAGGGATAAAGGGAAAAAGGAAGGGTTCAAGACAGATGATTGCGTCCTCTGTAGGCACAGGGTCCTCCCAGACCAACCAGATCCAAGAACAGCTGTGCAAGCCTGGTTTTGGACGCCTGGGGAGTAGGATGGAGACAGTGAGGCACTAGGGCTCTGAGGGAGCCTAGCTAGGGGATGGGGTGGGGTGGGGGTGGGAGGGAGCTGCAGATCCTCATCTCCCTACTGGAACTCTGGGCTCATGGAGTTTGGGAGAGGGAGCAGGGAGCAGGGAGGAGCTCGGGGCCACAGTCTCCCTGGGACTGGGAAGAACCTCTGTCCACCTGCGGGGCTAGTGAAGCCTGGGCAAGGTCAGGCAGTGCAGCTCTCTGTCTGAAATGGTGACCATGACCTCTTGGGACCCCGATGCCTGGCTCTGCCCAGCATACCACCAGCCTCTCCTCTCTGTCCAGCCTCTAGTCCCTTTGGTCTCCTATGTCTCTGTCTCTGGAAATCTCTCCATCTCTGTTGCTCTTACCCTAAATCTCCATCTCCCTACACCCCTTACCTATGCCATATACCCAACTGCCAGAAGAGGCTGAGCCTGCTGACTATCTCTTCATGGAGACTTTGTGGCTGCTACCCCATGCTGACCCTCCCTCCAGGCCTACAGCCTGTACGTGCTGCTGCTCTGGGCCACCAAGAGCTGCCTGGAACCACACCACTGGTCCCTTTCTCTGGCACTAAACATTTGAGTACCTTGTTGCTGAGGAATACCTTTTCAGACCCATCTCTACAAGGACATCTTCTTTTAATCCCTGCTTCCCTTGGAGGCTGCAGGCTGCTGGGTTCAGGCCTTCTCTCCGCTTCTCTTGCCATTTCCCGCCGTGGATCAACTTCCTGGCCCCTGGACAGGAAGTACAGGCACATCCTTATGGCTGGGGGGACCAGTTGGGCAGCCATAGCTGGGGCAGCACCAAGACCCCAGGAGTTTGTCAGGGACACAGTTGTGCTCTGCTAGACCAGGCCCTGGCCCCTGAGATGAGGCTGCCTGATGGCCTGGCTGGTGATTTGTGGAGCACCTCAACTGGGTTCAGGCAGTAGCTATAACCACAGTGCTGAGGGGCTGGGTACCTGCCCAGAGGCAGAGCTGAGGTTCCAGACCTAGCTTAGCTGCCTACCTCCTGGAGGGTCAGAGGTCCTTCCCTCCACTGTCTTGAGACGTGCCCTTTGATTCAAGTGGGCAGCCACAGGGGTCCCATCTGGGGTCTCAGGGCCCCCAGTGCTGAAGGAGCTGCAGGTGGTGTGTCACCTTGGCGAGGTGGTTCCTGACCACCGCAGCTGCAGCCTGCCGAGTAGACTCTGTGTCCCTTTCCCTTCCCGCCCCCACAGGCCGGCTGGAGAGCTGAGTTCCTCAAGGTGAGGAGGGCGTCCTTGACAGCTCCAGCCTCCCACACTGAGGTCTGGGCACCAAGGTCACTGGCAGCCGGGTGCTACACAGGAAGAGGGAGGGTGATGCGGAGGTTATGGTCTGGAGGGAGGAGGCAGGGCTGAGGAGGGGAAATAAAAAGAGATTACATTTTTTAAAAGGTACTCTAGCTGTCTGCTGACTCTGTCCCTGGTCTCCATCCATTTTATGGCCTGCTGGACTCAGGCAGCTGGGCCTTGTCTGTCAGGGATGTGTGGAGGGTTGGGAGCAAGCAGCCAAGCCCCCCCGGGTGGCCTGGCCAACACGTCTCCCCTGCTTGGCTTTGCCTTGGGGCTGTGTAGGCAGTGGGAGCCCATCCTGGGCAAGGCTGAGGTGCTTTGTGAAGAGGGGACCCCAGGGCTGTAGGGGAAGCTGCCCCCCACGAGTAGCCACTATTGCTGCCCATCTATCCCCCTGACAGGTCAATTTTCTCCCGTGTTTTACAGGAGCTTTCAGGGCAGGAAATGTGATCGGGTGGCTGATTTATGTCCTCACCTGGTCTTTGTTCACAAGCCTCACTCTGGCCCCCCCAAACCTCCCCAGGGGGTTCCCACCCTCTGGCTTCTTCCAGGTCCCTCACTGACTGCCTGAGTTCAAACTGGCTTCTGTGAGGTGGGAATGTGGCAGCCATCAAGGGTGGCTTCACCAGTGGTTTCCTGTGGAGGGGCTGCCACAGGGGCAGCTACAGGTGCAGCTTGAGTTTCCTGGCTGCACCTGTCTTCACCTCCCTGTCACCTGCAGGATGTGATGATGGACCCAGGGGTCCTTAGGCCTGTGTCTCAGCCACATCGGAGAGGCAGCTGTGGGTGAGAACAGAACAATTCTTCAGACACAACTTCTGCTTCTTGAACTCAGAATTTTTTCCTGATCCTATAGCCAATTCCTCTTATCACAGTTATAGGCTAGGGGTGATAAGGAGACCCTTGTGTCTCCCTTTGCTAGAGAAGGGAATAGTCAGGGGTCTGTAGTCCCCAGGCCATCTCTTAAAATAAGGACAATCTGGTAGACAATGAGTGGATTCTAATCTCTCTGAAGAGTCCAGAGCATATTTGGAAAACTTTCATCTGACCTTCCAAATGAAAACAGCTCAGTTTCACACAGCCTCTGGCACTGGCCCTGGCCCTGACCCCACCTCTGCCAAGGGGCTGCCTCAGTCCCTCACAGATGGAATTCTGGGAGGCAGCGGTGTGGGTCCTCCTGCATCCTCAGCAGCTCTGTGAGGCTTTCTCACATACTTGAATGCTAATGGGGGGGGTCATACTATTGCACCCGACAGATGAGATGCCATCCCCGGCCCATCTCCGCAGGCCCCAGGGTCCCCTGAAGAAGCCGCCCATGTTCTTAGGAACCTGGATGCAATAGTACCTCAATTCTTAGACAGGCACATGAACGTATCTGAGCCCGGGGGTAGTGGCTCTAAGGGGAAAGTGAATCTTGTCCCCCACTGGGGTGCCCTGGGACATAAGGGATATAGATGTGGGGGCCTTTATGGAGGTGGACTGATGAGAGACCCCAGTGTGGCTTTTGCTGCCAGCAGGCAAGCCTAGAAGCTGGGCTCTTATTTTCTGGTATCCAGGATGTATTTGTGACCCAGACCTTGGCCAGCAGGCTCTCTGTGGATCTGGGCACTGGCTCCTAACCAAGTCACCAGGTGACAGCTTGGCCAGAATGCTGGCCGTGAGGCTGACGAGCCTGCCAGCCAGGATCTGGCTGCCAAAAGACAGACAATGCTCCTCCTACTTCTCACCTCCACAGAAGTTCCTGTTTCTTGAACTCCACCTTCAACCACTCATCTCAGCTCTGAGGTCTCATCATCCTTCCAAATTCAACCATTTTGATAAAGAGAGCAGGGTGGCTTTCTGTTGCCAAAAACTGACTGGAAGCATTTGTTTGATGTATGACCCATCAGAATGAAACTAATAGGATTAGGATTTGAGTTTCCATCTAGAAAGGAGCTTAGTTCAAATCATAGCCTTCAGCCCATGCACTTATCTAACCATCTATCCATCCATCCATCTATCCATCCATCCATCCATCCATCCATCCATCCATTGATTTATTCACCTATGCCTCCACCTACCTACCTACATATCATCCTCCCTCCTTTCCCCCATATGTATGTATGTTTATCCATCCATATGTCCATCTACCTACCTACACATGCACCCATCAATACACCCACATGCAACCTACTTCCAAATAACCACCTTTTCATCTACCCATCCATTCATTTATTCACCTACCCATCTATCATCTACTTACCCATCCACCTTGCTATTCATTCATTCATTCATTCATTCATTCATTCATTCATTCACCTATTCACCCACCCACTCACCCATCTGTCCACTTGCCTATTCATTCATCCATTCTCTCTTCCATTATTCTACCCCACCCAGGCACCCATTCATTCATCCTTTTTTTAAAAAAATATTTATTTATTTATTGCATGTGTGGGTGTGTGTGGGTGTGTGTGTGTGGCCAGCTCAGCCCACCAGGGGGGCGGGGCTGGCTGGCATGTGGTGCTGGGGGATTGAACCGCAGTCCCTGTGTTTTTGCTTAGCTTAGCTTAGCTTGTACTAAGTAGGTGCTTTAGACCACTGAGCCATCTCACCAGCCCCGTCATTCATCCTTTATTTAGTTCCCTTTCATTCACCAAACTATCCACCCCCTATCCATTCACTCACCTACTCACCACTCAATGGTCTGTCCATCCTTTACCCATTCTTCCTCTATCCATCTCCTACTCATCTAACCAGCCAGCCACATTTATGAAGCACTGACAGTTTTCCAGGTGTGGGAATCCTCAGTGAGCTCTCTTATCTCCTGATAGTCATCACCTGGTGGAACAGACAGATGTTCTATAGGAGCACAGGCTCCGAGATACATAGTCAGAGCTTATATGACTAGCTGAGAGAGGAAAGGGCTAGGGGGCTTCTGGGACGAAGGAACCTTGGACCTGAATGTTGAGAGGGCTAAGACAGAAGGCCTTCAGAGTAGTGGATCAGGGTTAGAGATAGCAGGCAGGAAAGGCTGGTTTCCTCCATGTATGAAGACCAGGAAGCCAGTGAATAGATTCAGCAGTCAGAACCCAGGGAGCTGAATTGCTGGGGTGAGTGGCTTGGTGGCCTAAGCTTATTCCCAGGCTATGGGACTTTGCAGGCAGAGAGGGGTGGTTGGGCTGGTATTTGTTGGGGGCTATGGCTACTATACCAGGGACAGGAGGGGGCCAGAAGGGTGTGTGATGAAGGTGGGCAGGGCGGGCCAGTTGTAGCATCCCTGACCCTGGGCCCTGAGAGCCTCCTTAGCCCCAGCAGGTGCCTCTCTGTGTTCCTACCTGGGGCCTGCCTTCTCTTAGCCATGCTCCCAAACCCTGACCTGTATTTGGCATTTTAGCCAAGGTTTTTGTCAAAAAACAGGGCTGGCTTCCTGGGTGGAGGAAAGTGTGATTGAGCAGGAAATGGATTTACAAGGGCTGTGGCTTAGGGCTACCCTGAATGTCTTAACAACATTGTCTCTGAATTTGTACTTTGTAAGTGAAGCCTGGTGGTCCTGGAAGCAAGCCCACGAGCAGCCCCACTATATGTGCTGCACGCCCTCCTGAGGTCCTCAGAGCTCGAGAGCACTGAATCTAGTGGACCCTCCAAGTGAGGATCCGGTGACTGCGCCACACACAGAGTGAGGTCTTACGGGGGCAGGGGCCACCCTTCCTGCTGCAACCAAAAATGGCCCAATGGCAGGAAGCAGGCAGTGGCCTGCAGTCTGATTTTGTTAGTTCCCTGTCTGAGCAAGGATGACATAAAAGAACAGAGCAGGAGAGGGCAGCCCACAGCCGCCTTTCCTTCCCTTGCCTGCTCACACGACATCAGTGGAGCCACTCAGGGGAATGCAGACTTGTGAAGAAGCACAAAGGAAACAGCAGAGAGCTGGGGGTGTTGCTCAGTGCCCGCTGCACTGGAGGCTCTGGGTTCCACCCACCGCACTGTGAAAACAGACAAACAAACAAACAAACAAAATGGGTGAGTTCCTTTTGTGTACCATTTTGGAGGTAACCAAACCCATCTGCTCTGTTTGCATTTTGAGCTGGCACTCAGTAACCCAAAGATGAATAGCAAAATGCATGCTGATCAATTTTTCTTTCTATTTCATTTCATTTCCTTTTAATTTTTGCAGTGCTGGGGATTGACCACTGGTCAGTTCATCCCCCTGTGAGATGACAAATCTGGGTGAGCTGTGGCTTGGCAAAGAGACATTTCAAGACTTGTACTGGGACTGGGTTGGAGTCATCTTCCCGAGACTCTGTCCTTTCCCGGGAACTGGGAGGGAGAGTGGAAATGGGAGAGTCTTGCCTCTTCAGGCCTCCACTGCTGAGCACAGGACCTTGTCCATGTGGGTCGTGGGAAAGGAAGGAAGCCCCCGTGGTGCTGGAGCTGGGCTCAGGGGCATGACATGGAGGGAGTGGCGGCAGCCCTGTGCACTTTGTAAGTCTCTGCCTGCCCAGGAGGCAGGAAGTAGCTCCTTCTTCCTGGCTGTACCTCCTAACCCAGCTGGCAGTGTCCAGGGTGGGCAGGCCTCATGGCTCTGAGTAGAGAGCAGGCTGGTGCTTGGGCCAGGCCATCCCAGAGCATCCTTGAGGATTAGGGCAGAAGCTGTCCATGCTAGTGTCTGCAGCCTTTTTTCACAGCCTCTCTCCGGTCCCCAAAGCCTTAGCTGTCCTCACAGCCCTGTTTTTGTTGGGGTGGCAGATTCTATAGCATGTTGGTGTCCCAAGCATGTGTCAGGGCATGAGGATCATATAGGAGTCTGAGTGTGACACAGAGCCTGGCCCAGGTTGGCTTCCAGACTTGATCTCTTTCTCTCCCTGCACAGGCCCTGCCTCCAATAAGGCCGCCTCCCCTGGGCCCCCTCAGCCCTGTCCCCAGGCAGACTCTATCTTGGAGCCCTCCTGTGCTCCTGCCTCCATCACTTCTCAGCTGTCAGGGGCTCTAATTACCAGGCTCCATCTGCCTGGGCCTCTGCACAGCTGGGGAGGCGCTCCAGCCCTGTGCCCGGGCATGCTGCATTCCTGCCTGTCTCCCCAGGGCCACTGTCCTGCCGGCTGCGGGTGGTGGAGAGAAGGGAGCCCAGGGGGATGCAGCTGCCGGATGGGACCTGGAAGCAGCCCAACTGTGCCCCCGGACTCCCAGCTGTGCCTTGCTGATCTCACACCCTTTCCTCTGTAGCCCTGTGCCCCAGCCTAACAGAGGAAAGACAGTGAGTGACTTCCAGCTGCCTTGGCCTGGTGCTCTTGGGGAGCTCCGAGAGACCTGACAGCCGGAGGCTTCTACATGGGAAGCCAAGCTTCCCCATGTAAGGGGAGTCCTTCTTTCCTGGAGTCATGGGCCTTGGGGTCTCCAGGTGAACCCCATCTAGGGAGCCCCTTTTTGGGGAGACAGATGATACTTCTGCTCCTTAAGCTGCTGCTGGCAGTAATGGAGCCCCAAGAACCAGCTGCAGTCTGGTCAGTTTCAGCTTCTGGGGTGATAGTCAGGAGAGAGGTGGGGAGCTCTCCACTTCCTGAGCAAGGCCAGGGTGTGAGAAGATTGCTGTCTTCTCCCTTCTGGAGCGTGAACTGCAGTTCCCTAGGACCAATGCCTGTGAGTGTCTGACCTGCACCACAACACCTTGCCTTCTACTCAGACCCGTGCTGCAGCCCCAGGCATAGGAGGTGTAGGCTCCAGGCCCTGGGGCGCTGTGGGCCATGTACTCCCACTTTCCAGGGCAGAAGATGTCTGTGCAGGGAGCACAGTAGGCTGAGTGTGTGCTGGGCTCTTGGCACAGCTCTGCCCCAGACTTGTAGGTCCAGGCCAGGTGGAGACTACCCTGGACTGCCTGGGTCTCAGAGCCCTGGCCTAGGGAGGACTGAAGCCATATTGTGGGGGACTCTGAGCAGCCTCGTGGTCAGGGCCCGGTCAGAGGGCTCTGGTCCAGGGAGTCAAGAGAAGGGCATGAGATGGAGGATGTGCTCAGAAGTGGTTGCTGCTGTTGTTGTGCCCCACTGGACCTGCCTCCCGCCCAAACAGGAAGGGTGACCTGTGAGGATGTCCCTGGGGGATCTGGCAGACTTTGTCCACAGGAGCTTGCCCAGTATTGTGTGTGTTTCTCTAAGCATGTGAAGGGGGCACTCTGAAGCTGAGTGTCCAGCCCTCCCATCTGGAATTTTGAGAAAAGAGGGGAGAAAAAAGTAGATGCAAGCAGGTTTTCCATCGTGTCAGTTCTCTGCTGTCCTCACTAATTACAACCTAACAATAAAGGTGTGTGGGACATTTCCTCCTGGTGGCAAGATTACAATCTGCAGCTTTTGTCTGAGCCGAGGACATCTGCAAAAGTCACACTGTCTATGCAGCTCCTCAGTGCAGATGCAGGGGAGGAGGGTGCCTTACCACCCCAGCTCTCGGGCCTTCACTCACTGGAATCTGGCAAAGCCTCACACTCCAAGACCAGGGGAGAAGGATCCCAGAGTGGCCCCCAGCTGCTGCCTCTCTTGGGGGTCCACACCACACTTTGGGACCCAGATCAGTCTGGAGGAGGATCAGGTGTAGCTAAGTAGTGCATTCAGCATGTTCCTTTTCCTGTAAAGTGCTTGTAGGATGACCCATCCTCAGCTCTGAGCAGCAGTTAGAGGCAAGTGGCCTTGTGGTATATAGTGACATATGACCTTTGTCCCTCTTTCATGCACACTTAGGAGTCCTATGGCCTTGAGCACATAGCTTCACCTCCCCAAGCCTCAGTTTCCCCATTTGTAGAATGGAGAGGCTCGTGGTTACAGATTGTCCGAGCTTCCTCTGCCAGAAACCCAAAGCAGTGGTTCCGCTGAGTCTCATCCAGGAGGGAGGGGAGGGATAGTATTACTCAGTTTTCTGTGACTGTGCAAATTTAAACAGAGGACAACTTAAATTGAACAGGCTATTTATTTAGCAGTACTGGGGATTGAACCTAGGGCCTTCATACTGAGCTACATCCCCACCCCTTTTTATTTTTTGAGAAAAGTTCTAAGCTGCTCCAATTTGTGATCTCCTCCTCAGCCTTGCAAGTACTGGGGTTCCAGGTATGCATCACCACACCCAGCTAAGTGAGACAGTTTAAATGGAGGAAAGGTTTTTATTTATTTATTTATTTATTTATTTATTTATTTATTTTTGCGGAACCGGGGATTGAACTCAGGCCCTTGCACTTGCCAGGGAAGAACTTATTCCACTGAGCCATCTCCCTGGCCCCAAGAAGAGGAAAGGTTTATAGTGGCTCACAGTTTTGGAGGTTTAAGCTGATAGTCCCTGGCCCTGTTCCTTTGGCTTGCGGTGGCATAGTGCATCATGGGAAGGAGCAGGTGAAAGAGGAGGCTTGCTCACTTCAGGTCAACTGGGAAGTATAGAGAAGGAGAGAAGCAGGAGGGTCAGGGTCCCAATTGACCAGGGTCCCAATATCCCTTTTCTTCCCCCAGTATTCCCTTTGAGGGCCCCTCCCCAGTGACCTAGCTTCTTTCCCCTAGGCTCTGCCTCCCATAGGTCTCAGTGGCCAAGAGGATGGCAACCAAGATCCTGGCAACTAAACCTTCAACTTGTGGGTCTCTGCAGGCTACTTGGGATCCAAACTATAGTTGGAGCTGGGGAGATAGCTCAACGGCCTAACCTCCTTTCTGGCAAGAGCAAGGATCTGAGTTCGATCCCTGATACTGCATGTAATGCTGGCCCCAGAACTCTAGGCACATTGTGCTGGGCGTGGTAGTACATGCCTGTAATTTCAGCACTGGAGAGGCTGAGACAGGAGGATCACTATGAGTTTGAATTGCATAGTGATTATTTTTTAAAAAATGTATTTAGTACAGGGTCTACAGGGTCTCACTACACAGATTGGACTTGCAGTGATTCTCCTGTTTTTAGCCTCTCAAGTGCTAGGATTACAGGCGCGCCACCACACCTAGTCTCAATGGCTGTCTCCGCAGCGCACCCTGGGGTGGGGCTGGCACAATATGCCAGGGATTAAACCCTGGTCCCTGCGTCTGCCTAAGCAGGCTCTTTAATCCACTGAGCTATCTGGCCAGCCCTTGTAGTGATTATTCTATCCAATAAATAAATAAAGTTTAAAACAAAACAAAACAAAACAAAACAACAAAACAAAAAAAACTACAGCCCAGATTGAGATTGAGACACAGGAAGTGGTAGGAGATGGTCAAAACTGTGGATAACTGAATGTGGACTCACCAGGATTTACTGACAGATTGGGTAGTGGGCGAGACAGAAACAGACATGTCCAGGATGGTTCCACAGAGGCTGCAGGAGCGCCAGTTATGGCATCTGGCAGGGTAAAGGAGGGCATGTGGGAGAGAGAGGCACTGCTGGGAAGCTTTTCCAGAAGTCCACCCAACCCTTCTATTTACCTGTTCAGGTCTTAGTCACAGAACTATGCCTGCCCCTCTGTTCGGCTACCCTTTCCCTCCTCCACCTGCTAAACACTGATGGATTCTCTGTCTCCTCTGGTCCTCCTGGGAACCACATCTTGAGTTTCCCTGTTCCCAGAGTCTCAGAGAACCCAAAGACCACTGAACATGGTACTGATGTCTGGGATTTCCAGGGGTGCCTTAAACTCAGCACCAGTCTATTCTCTGGTTCCAGGGGCCGGGAGTCCAGCACTGGGCTACTGGCAGGTTTGCTTCCCGCAAAGTCTCTAGGGAAGGGACTCCTGCTCTTCCCAGCTCCTATGGGCTCCAGTGTTCCTTGGCTTGTGCACATCCTACCATCCTCTGGCCCTATCATCCCACGAGTCTCTCCTCTGTGTTGTTTATGTCACCTAAGTATCCAGGACGATCTCATCTTGAGAGCCTCACCATATCCTATCCATGAAGATGAGGTCTTATGCTTAAGTTCCAGTTGAATATCTATATCTATATCTATATCTATATCTATATCTATCTATACCTATCTACATCTATCTTTTTAAATTTATTTGATACAGGGTCTCACCACGCAGCTTGGACTCATAGTGACCCTCTTGTCTCAGCCTCTCCAACTGGGATTACAGGCATGCACCACCACCCCCAATTTCACCACCACCCCGTTTCAGTGGCTAGCTTGGGGTCCATGGCTGGCATGGCATGTGGTACCAGGGATTGAACCCAGAACCTTGCACTTACCAGGCAGGTACTTAGATTGCTGAGCTATCTCCCTAGCCCTGGATATATATTTTAGGGTCACAATTTGACCCACTATATGAAGGAGCCCCAAATGCTTTTCTCCACCCACTCGGCACCTTTGCAGCATTCAGAGCTCCCTGACAGATTTAGGTTTGTTTGCTCATGGCCCCTGGCCCAAGGTATGGGCTCCAGGGGGGGCCTGGCTTTTCCCATAGCTCCTTCTGGCCTCACATGGACCTTGTTCAGCTCCTTGAGTCCCTGGGAAAACTGCACTCTCAGTGCTCAGTCTGTGTCCTGGCGGAGCACAGGGAGTCCCAAGGCAGCACAGCTGGTCCTCAAGCAGCAGCCACGAAGCTGAAGCTGGGCTAGAAGGAGCCTGGTGATGCAGAGCATGTGAGAGTGATGGCTGATGCTCTGTGCCTGCTCCTGTGAAAGAACTGAGTGGGATGGGCTGCAGGCAGGAAGACCGGGAGAAGACGCACTAGCTGAGCAGCGGCCACATTCGCAGGGCTGGGGAGGCCCCAGGGACCCCTTCTACCCTTGGGGATGCTGAGGCTGGGAGAGGTGAGGTACCGGCTCGCAGATCTCCCCAGGGATGGCACCTAGTCTGAGGCTCGTTCCTGAACTGGAATGGTGGCTGCCTGGACAGGCCGAAAGACACCCAGGCCGGAGGTAATGGGTGCACATAGAGGGCCTGGCCACTTTCTCTCTTCCTCCACCTGTGGCAGTGCCTGTGGGAACTGGCTGTTTCCCCTGCGTACACATTCACAGAGCCCATTTCTGTGACCCTGTGGGTGAGGGTGGCAAATTATGTGGGTGCTAGAAACTTGGCCCCATGCAGGTATGTGCTGGCTTAGGTTGGAGGGGCTGCTTGGAGGCAGGGAGCACAGAGCCAAGGGGAGAAGCAGGCGGAGAAACAAGTGACGGACCTGCTTGTGAAGTGGAGGGCAGCAAGGCAGGGCAGGCTGTGTCCCTAAGCACGGTGTTGTGGCAGTGCAGGGTCTGCTTGGGGCCCTTGTGCTTGTGGGGCAGTAGCTGTGGCCTGGAAGCTGAGCTCAGGGTATGTCCTGAGGCCAGGGAGCAGAGATCTATAGCCTGGGCTCTAACACAGCACTCCTCCAGGCTGTGGGGAGACTATCCCAGGCACAGTCAGCTCCAGGAGGTTGCTTGATTGTAGGCATTTAGCAACTCACAGAAGCCTCATCAGCTCCGTCTTTCTGCATCTGCACATGGCTTCTCCTACCTGTGCGCCTGTGCCAGGGCTGTTTTCATAAGGACGCTAGTCTTATGGGTAGGGCCCACCCTTCCAGAAGGACCTCCTCTTAACTGATTGTGTCTGTGAAGACACTATTTCCAAAGAAAGTCATATTCTTTTTTCTTTCTTTCTTTTTTTGCGGTACTGGGGCTTGAACTCAGGACCTTGTGCTTGCCAGGTAGGCATTTATGCCACTGAGCTATATCCCCAGGCCTAAGGTCACATTCTGAGGTATTTGGGACTAGAACACAACTCAACTGCTGGATTCAGGGAGAGGATGTAAACTTGGCGGCGAAGTTGGGAGGTAGAGCAGTTCTCGGCCCCAGGGACTGCAGGCCTAGGAGGACCAGGGCTCTGCTAATGGCCATGGGATTCCCAGAGGAGAATAAATACATCTTGGTCCTTCACATGCCACTGGAAGTCCTGTGTCTCCCCAGTAAGATTCCTGGGGATAGTAGGGATGGGGCAAGGGGGTGGGCCAAGCCTGTGGCTGGGAAGAGGTATGAATGTCCTTCTCTGGCACCTCTTTCAAACTTCCTGTCTTCCAGGAGAGGTAGAGAGTGCGCTGGGGCTGGACACGGCCTCCTGGGCTTGATCCTTCAGTCCCAGTGCCACCCAGAGGAGAGACAGGGGACCCTCAACTCCTCCCTTGGCTCAGCTGGTCTCCCACAGGGCTGGGCTGGAGCTGTCCTCAAGGGGGTGGAGTGAGCTGGTAAAAGCTGCACTCCCAGATTCTGGCCTGCTCTGCTGAGCCTGGGTAGGATACTGGGGGGGCTGCATGGTAGTCTGTGTAGAGGTAGGGCCATAGTCAGTGATTTTCCAACTGGGGTCCCATTGAGAGGCTTCTGGAGGTAAAGGGCCCAGTGCGACACACCAACTACCTTCCACCCCAGGCCCTGCTGCCCCCTTGTGGTTCCTCCTGGCCCCCTCAGAATGGCACTCGTGCACCCTCTCTTGTCACCATGGCAGTTTCAGATACCTGGCCTGTTCAGGGCATGCTGGCAGGTAGGGAGACAGCCCTCCAGTTGCCAGGGGGATGCAAACATGCCTGAGCTCTGAGTCAAACTCTGGCTGGGCTCTGGGTCCTATCCCCAGCAGCTCCAGCTCTGCCCCCTATGCCAGGCAGCTCTCTAGGTACCTCCTCCTTGGCTTGGGGGAGGCCCTGACAGAGGAGGAGGGAGACCAGCCAGGGTCTCCCACGTCTGCAAAGGGACCGATCAAACAAACAGAGCTAGGTGACTAGGAGAAATACTCAGGGCCAATAGAAAGGAGCTGACTGAATCTCACGTCTCACACCTTGACCCAGGATCTTAGAGAAGTCTGTTCTTGGTTCCTGAGCTGCCTCGGATGTGTCCTTGGCCATGGGCCTGGATGGCCCCCACACTCTCTGTGTGGGAGGCCTGGGTGGATTCTCCCGTGGTATGTATTATGTGGCTGCTGCCAGGCTCCACTCCCATCTGTGGCTTTAAGATGGGCTGTGGATGTTAAATTAGATCCATTCCTGCCTGCCAGACCTGTGCTCAGCTCTGTGGCTTTGGGGCTTTGTAGAAATGGGAAGGCAGGGTGGGTGGGGATAGTAGCCCTCAGGCCTGGGCTTCTACTCCCCTCAATGCCACCCTGGGTGGGGGTGCTTTAAGACTCTGCTGGGACACCGAGGGCTGATGGGGTAGAAGCCCTAGAGAAGAGGTGGATACTCCGTTTCTTTACAATTCAGTGCTTGAGCTGAAGGAATTCTTAACCTCTGCTTGCTGGGGACAGAAACCCCACCCCACCCCATGGGTGAGGCTCCCTGAGTGCAAGTGGCTCCACCCACAGGCTATCTGCTTCCCTGTGGGCCCAAATCCCCGGATTGGAAGCCTGAGACCAATGGCAGAGGGGAGGGCTGTCCAACAGAGAAGCTGGGGCAGAGGGAGCCCTCACTGACCTCAAATGCAGGGGTGGAGCAGGTTCTGGCTATCCAGGGGACGTGGCTCAGGCCAGGTCCTATGCACCAACCACCTCAGCTGTCTGCTGTAGGCTCTCCTGGAATCCAGGCCACTTGCCCCAAACCTTTGTTCCCCAAGCAGGTTGGCTCTGTTTTGATTAACTGTAGGCTGAACCCCTGCATTTCTTTGGTGATTGGTTGAAGAGCAGAGGAAGAAAAGGGGAGATGGAGAAATTCACACTGCCCCAGGGTCACGAGGGACCTGGTTCTCCTGTAAGAGAAGTGGGTGCAGACTTCATGCACAGCATGGGAGAAGCAGTAGCCTCACTGCAGATTTACAGGTAGGTCAAGGTTCCCAGGGACCTGCCCATAGGCCAGCACCCAGAGCCATACTCTCTGTCTCCTGTCCTTCCTAGTCCACAAGAGCTGTTTTACCCGTTGACAGCTGTTTTACCCGTTGACTTGGTGGAAAGCTGCTGGTTTTTGAAGCCTTTTAGTGGTGAGTGCTACCTGCGGACTCAGAGAGGTACATGAACAAGCCTGAGGTCACACAGCCTTGGTGTTCAGGAAACTGCAAACAGCTCTGAGAGCTGAGGATTGCACTGAGGTGAGGGGAACAAAGATGTAGGACTGTGGCCCCAGGGCTTCCTTTCCCTGCCCGCCCTTACAGGTAGCCTAAAACATGCAGGCAGGGCAGGGCTGGGGAGCAGCCAAGTGAGGGGAGGGGTTCAGGTGTCCTTGGGGCCTCCCTGAGTGGGATTAGGAGCTGAGGTGAGAGGTGGGAAGATAGCAGTGTTGGGGTCACAAACATGGGAGAACAGGCCACCAGGGTGAGCCTGAAGTCTGGCCCTCCAGAGGTGGGTTGGAGATAGTAAGGAGAACTCTCATCATTCAGTACTGGCAGGGGGGCACAGGAAGAGATCCAGACATGAACATGTGGCATGCAGTGGGATCCCAGAGGCTCCACGCGCTTAGCACCCCACTATGGTTCTTCCTGTGGTCTCCACCGAAAGGAAACGTGGGTCCCTGGAGACAGCAAAAGTACAAGATTAGCCAAGAACACCCTGCGGAGCCAGAAGGCAAGGACAAATTTAGAGAATGAGAGGGACACAGGAGCTGGCCAAAGGGGCTCCAAGATCCAACTGTGGGGTAATTTGAGCAGCAAGATAGTGTTAGCTGTGGAGGCCCTGGATTCCATCCTCAGCACTGGAAAGAAAAGTGCCTGCCATGGATTATAACCCAATGCATCAAATAAGAGCCAGGATAAGTGTGGATAGATGAAATGTAGAGAACTTAAATAGACACTTTAGGTAAATTAAATAACTGAAAGTTCGACAAGGACCAGGATATCTAGTTTCAAAGATTCTAACTCACTAACTCCAAGGGGGAAAGAAGGCCTAGAGAGAGTGCTCAAGTGATTGGAGCAGTATCATCACTGATGACTTCAGTGAGACTCCCCACCACTGCTATGACAAGGACACACAACCTGCGTCTCATCAGGAGGCGGTCAGTGGAACCTGGAGCCCCTGAGGATGTGACCTTATGTGGCATAAAGACTTTGCTGGTGTGATTAAGGTTACAGATCTTGAGAGGTAGAGATTATCCTGGATTATCTCATGGTTGGTCCCAGTCTAATCTCATGAATCTTTAAAATAGGGAAACTTTCCCCAGCTGGCTTGGAGATGTGGCCTGAAAGAAATTTTGTTGGTTTTAAAAATGGAGGAAGGGGGCTGGTGAGATGGCTCAGTGGTCTAAAGCACCTACTTAGAACAAGCATAGCAAAAGCAAAGGGTCGGTGGTTCAATCCCCCAGCACCACATGCCAGCCAGCCCCGCCCCCTGGTGGGCTGAGCTGGCCACACACATACACACACTCACAAATAAATAAATAAATTTTTTAAAAAAATGGAGGAAGGGGGTGACCAGCCCGGGAATGGTCTTCAGTTTACAGCCAGCAAGAAAATAGGGAAGCAAATTTACCAACAACCAATTGAGCAGGAAACCAATTGTTCTGGAGCTTCTGGGAGGGGGAGTGGCCCACCACACGTTGATTTTAGTCCAATGTGATCTGAAGGGGACTTCTAGCCTATAAAACTAAGATAATAACTTTGTATTAAGGAGCTAAATTTCTTGTAGTTTTGTTATAAAGGCATCAATAAGGCATCCTACAAACATAAGGTGAGTGCTGCAGGGTCAGTTATCAAGCAAGAGCTGAAGATGCCAGCCCCACTGAGAGGTACACACTTGTGATCCCAGCTACTAAGGAGGTGGAGGCAGGAGGACTGCAAGTTTAAAGCCATGCTAGGGAACTTTAGAAAGAACCTGTCTCAAAATCAAGTGTGAGGATGTGTATTGGTAGTAGAGGACTTGCCTAGCATGTACAAGGCTCTGGGTTTGAATCCTCATCCAACTCCCCCTAAAACCCCAATCTCCTCAAAATTTATAAGAACAGCTAAGTAAAAAAAGTTGGGCAAAAAATTAGCACGCATTTCACAGAATGACAGAAGAGACATAAAGGAACAATAAAAATATGAATAAGCCAGGTGTGCTGGCACATGTATACAATCCCAGTACTTGGGAAGCTGAGGCAGGAGGTTCACCATGAGTTAAACACCAGCCTACATAGTAAATTCAAGGCTAGCCTCAACTACAGAGGGAGACACTATCTCAAACAACAACAACAACAACAACAACAACAACAACAACAAAGACTAAGGAAAAAGAAATTAAAGCTATCATGGGATTCCTTTCTATTCAGTACATTGGCTAAATTGATACTATCAAACTGCTGGGGATGAGGGAAGACAACACACAGCAGGGGCCCACAATATGCAGCCTTCAGGGCTAATTGGGACAGCTCCTGCTTTGTAAATAAAAGTTTTACTGGAATGCTGGCATGCCCACTTGCCCAAGGCTGCCTCCACATTGGCAGGACTGAGTAGTTGTGACAGAGACTGCGTGGCCTGACAAGCTGAAAATATGTACCATCTGACCCTTAGAAAAAGCTTGCCAACCTGTGATGTAAACCAGAATTTTTATAGCCACTTTGAAGAACACTGTGGCTAGAGTCGTAGGTATGCATGTGCTTGGATCTGCAATTCCACATCTAGTTATTCACGCTAGAGAAACTCTAATATACAGACATTAAGGAGACAAGTTCAGTAATGCTCACTGCATCGCTGTTCATAATGTCAAATAATTGCCAACAACTCCGGTGCTCTTGGTAGGTGAACAGAGACACAGTCTGGGCTACTTTAACAATAGATTCCATTTGTAGTGAGAACAAATGACTCACAGCACACATGTGCAATATACAAGTAAGGGTGAATCTTGTAAATGATGCTGAATGAGAGATTTTCAGGAGAATATCTGAAATATAATTCCTGTATTAAAAAAAAGTGCAGAAGCACTCTAGCCCAATATGCTACTGAATTAGATTGCAGCAGTTTCAGGAAACAGAATCCAAAATAGTATCCTAAACCAAACAGTCTGCCTCTTTGCCATTGAGTACCTGGAAGAAGGTAGTTAGGGACCAGTGCAGTGGCTCTGCTGTGAGATGTTGCCCAGGGATCTGGCTCTCTCTGGCTTGTTACTCCATCCTTGCCCATGGCCCAAGATGGCTTTACACCACCACGTCTGTGTTCCAAACTCCATAATATAAGAAGGGACAGATCTTGCCTTCTAAGGATTGAATGTATTCTTTATTCTAGGCACCCACATGTGCATCCCTATTATATTAGAAAATGGCCTACATAAATATTAAGAGACAAATAGTAGTCATTCTATACTTGTTTAGAGCTATATCTGATGTGGTACACAGTCAAAGAAAAGTAATGACAAAATCTGGACAGAAATGATCCCAGGTTGGCAGTGAAGAGGGGAGGAAGGTAGATTTGGGAGGGAACAGAAAGGGAGTACCTTAGTTGGTTCTGTGGGTATTTATTGCTATTCATTAAATATATATATTTAAATTTCACATCCTATGTTGTGTGTTATTTCACTAAAAGTTACTCACATAAAAATACAAAGTAGACATTTATTACTTTGGCTTTGTATTCAATTACCTCCCCCCGCCACACACACAGGGTATTGACCCCAGGGATGCACTGCCACTGAGCTACATCTCCAGTCCCATTTATGTTGAGACAAAGTCTCCCTAAATTGTCCAAGCTGGCTTTGAACTTCTGATCATCCTGCCTTAGGCTCCTGAGTAGCTGTGATTACAGACATGAGTCATCATGCCCAGCCCTTAAATCATTTTTCACCCGGGCATATATATATATTTTTTTTCTCTCCTGTTTGAGGGCGGATCAGAGTCTCACCAAGGGACTGCCTGTTGCCTGACGAACGCGCCTCCTAAGACATGAACAGCTGCTGTGCCTGCAAACGTGGCCTTGTTTTCCCGATGGCCTCTCCCAGCCACTTGTAATTCTTCCCAGGCACAGTTCCAGCCTACAGCACACTTACTTGCTTCCTCCCGAGGACTCCACCCTGCGCCCTCCCCCAGCTTCTATGCTTTCATCTGCCCTTCAAGCATCAACCTAGAAGCCACCCTTTCTTGACTCCTTCCCAGATTTCTCTGGCCAGATCTGTCTCCCCTTGCCCTCTCACTTTTTCTTTGCCCCTTCATTTCAGGGCGTTCAGACTTTCCTCCCTCTGCTCTGGTTTGGCGAACCACACCCTCTCTTGAGAGCTGTGTGTCCTTAGCTGAGAGCCGAAGCCCTCGGTGCCTCACGTGTTCTCTGCAAAGCCGAGGTGCTAATTTCTCTGCACAGATTGCTTTTAGCCCAGAACCAGCACACAGCCTCTTAACCAGGAGCACGTCCGTAAACCGTCCTAGGGGCTAAATGCCACCCAGGAACTCTCCAAATCCGCGACTCCCTCTTTCTCCTCTGTCCTTGCAGATTGAGGCCCACGAAAGAAAACCGTGGGCCGCCCTACAGGTGCGCCCGGGCAGCCTAGCAGCCGGGCTCTGCGGCCCTACAGGTGCGCCGCCACTGGAGCCCCGCCTCCCCCTGCTCCAGACTCCGCCCAGAGCCCGAATGCGCCCCAGGCTCTCACAGATCTTCTTCTCATTGGCCCACGTAGCAATAAGCCCCGCCCATATGGCCTCACTTTGCCTCTCATTGGCTCTTGTCTCGTCTCGCCTCGCCCCAGCAAGGGAGGCCCCTCCCTTGTTGGCCTTTTCTGGCCGCTCTTCCTATGCACGCTTCACGCCGCGCCCCGCCCCGCCCCTGAGGTCGTCACTTCCGAGTGGGGGATCCCTCGCAGAAGGCGGAAATGTGTGAGTCTGCAGTGGCGAAACGCAGCTGCTGTGGTCCCTAGTGTCACCTCAGGCCTTTGCGGGACTGGCCTCGGCAGTTTGGAGGTGGTCTCCAGAACAAGCGAGGGAGGATAGCCATGAGGCGGCCACACGGCCTGGCAGGGTCTGGAGGCTGACTTGTCACATCGCCTGCTACCCGGCCCGCCGCCCGCGCTGTCCCTCAGGATGAACGCGGCCGCCGCCTCCAACTGGGGGCTGATCACGAACGTCGTGAACAGTATAGTGGGGGTCAGCGTGCTCACCATGCCCTTCTGCTTCAAACAGGTGCGTCCAGGCTGCCTCCGGGGCCCTGCGGTCGGGAGCTGGGACGGACGACTTCCGCGCGCCGGGCACTCGGGCATCTGCGCGCCGCTGGGCACGGCGGGAACTCAGTGCCGGCGAAACCCGCACACTAAACCGTACCAGAGGGCCGAGTGAGCACCGGGGGAAACCAAAGGATTCAGTGGGGTTTATTTCATCCTGCTATTTTAAAACTCAGCCCTAACTTCACAGAAGCAGCGGGGCTTTGGTTACAAGGTGATTAAAAAATTCACCAGCTCGGTCACTTGAGAACTGTATTCCACAAACATTATTTGCGTATTTGGTCTGTTTTGCACACATTTCACCCCAACTGGAAAGATCTTACTTTACAAAAAAAGTTTGGTTTCATCTCACCATTGAATGCCACGTGAAAGAAAACAGTTGTGTGTGTGCGACTTCCGTTTAATGCTCAGATGAGCCGCTGGTTCAGAGGCTGTTGGAATGGTCAAATGGGGTAACTTCTTCCTTTAAGACTCTTAACTGATGAACATGGGGCTCCCTCCTGAGGGGAATAGTGTTTGTTCTGTGTGCTGCTGGCCCTTGCTGCGTGGCAGGGTGGAGCTGTGCATCAGAGAGGTCTTGGCAGTTGAATGTCAGGGCAAAGACCTGCCACTAGTATCTTTTGACGCCAGAGGTAGAAAATGAAATAAGATGGACCTTTTTTTTTTTTTCCTTTTAGGTCTTGGGGATTGAACCCAGGGCTTTTGGACTGAACTGTATCCCCAGCCCTGTCACCCTCACGCCTGCCTCCTCTATTTTGAGGTGGTCTTGCTAAATTGCCCTGGTTGATTTTCCTGCCTCAAGCTCCCAGAGTCTTGGGATCACAGGCATGCATCACCATGTCTGGCTAGATGGACATTTTGAAATTGAAAATTATATTATTAGTAGTTTAACTAGGTTAACACTATATTTTTCATATTTTGGATCTTTTTTATTTTTTTCTATATTTTAGGGAAGGGTCTATAGCGTGTTCAGGGTCTCACTACTAGATCGGATTCGTAGTGATTCTCCTGTTTTCAGCCTCCTAAGAGCTGGGATTACAGGTGTGCATCACACCGCCCATTCTCAGTTGCCATCTCAGTGCACCCCTGGGGCAGGCCAGCACGGTAGGCCCAGGGATCAAACACCTGACCCCTGTGCCTGCTTGCAGGCGCTTTAATTGGCTGAGCTATTTGGCCGGCCCAATATTTTGGATCTTTTGAATAAAAACATAAAATATTTTTGATGTGGGAATTTTTGATACCCACAGGGCCTGCCTCTAGTCTGGGTAAAAATGCATGGAAGATGATAGTGTGGGTTCAGTGACATGGTTACATTGTAGGTAGGAGGATGGAGCCACAGGTCACTGGCGCCCTTAGGAAAGCATCTGTGTTGTGAATCCCAGTGCTGTGGCAGCCATCTCTAGGTGTCTGGAACACCTGTGTGTGGTGCTGTCCACAGCAACTTGTTTACTAGCAGAACCGTGTCCTGGGATGTGGAATGGTGATTGGTTCCTTATCTGCAGCCTGATGCCGCCATCCCTGACGCCAGTCTCCCAAGTGGTTGGAGCTCTAATTTTGACCCCTGTGTAGGGTCCAGGTGATTCAGCTGTTCTCATATTTGGAATACCTGGTGTGCCATGGGCCCCTGCCAGAGCAGGTAAAGGGGGGCTTGCAGAGACCTGCCCTGGAGGAGCTTGAAACTTAGCAGCCAGCAGGTATAGAAGGTCGGTTGTGTCCTCAGGGCCTGCCAGCTGCTGCTGCTGTCTCTGGACTCAAAAGTCTCCTGGGGGTGGGGTGGGGGGCTCTTGGGCCAGAGCATAGCCTGAGGCCAGCAAACTATTTGGAGATGTGTGTTTAATGTCTGCAGCCATGTCATTAAAAACTTTTGTTGTTGTTGGTTCGTTATTTCAGTGATTCTGGCACTGTTGTAAATATCTGAGTATCTTAGGATAAGTTTAACATATAGACAACTACACACTTTAGGTGTACTCTTTGTTTGAGACAGGTCCTTGCTATGTACCCTAGGATGGCCTTGAACTCACTGTGGAGCCCAAACTGGCCTTGAACTTGAAGATATCCCTCTGCCTCAGTCTCCCAGTGCTGGGATTACAGGCTTGTGCTGCTATGCCTGGCACGTGTGCTGCTGGTGAATTTCCATGAAGTGAACAGACATACAACTTGCTCCACATTGAAGAACACCATAGTTCCAGCCCCTTTGCCAGTCACTCCTGCCCCAGCTTTGGTACTAGAGGTAGTATTACTTGTTTTCTTTAAAAAATTTTTTTTTTTAGACAGGGTCTCCCTTTGTAGTTCAGACTGGCCTAGAACTCTTGGCAGTCCTGCCTCAGCTTTCTGAATGCTGGATTTACAGGCATGTGTCACTATGCCAGGCTGTTTTGTTTGAGACTATCTAGTTCATGTTGGTCTTGAACTGATTATGTAACCCAAGCTTGTGTCAAATTTATGGCAGTCCCCCTACCTCATCGTCCCAGAATGCTGGCATTACAGGTGTATGGCACCATGCCCAGCTCATATTGCCTGTTTTTCTTTGTTTTGTTTTTTTTTTTTTGGCGGAGTCTCCCTGGCCTTGAGTTCATTTTGTAGCCCAGGCTGGTCTCAAACTTGTAGCGATCTTCCTGCCTCAGCCTCCTGAGTGCTGGGATCACAGGGGTGCGCCATCCTGTCTGGCTATGTGTACTGTTTTTAAATTGAAGTAGAATTGTAATATGTATATACTTCACATATTGTAATAGGTGTATACTTCAGCATCTAGCCAATATCCAATTGAATGGCCCTACCAGAGATTACTATACCTTTGTGAGGCATCTGGTGTTTCCTAGTTGGAGCTCTTACCGTATGCAAAGTGTTGTTGTGAATACAGTTGCCTGGGCTTTGGTGAATGTCTTACTGCGTATCTGTTGGGTAGACTGGCAAGGGCAGGGGTATTTATGTGTCCAGCTCTAGTATGTGCTGCTCAGAGTTTCTAGCAGAGGTGTGTGCTCCTGCAGTGGGTACCTCGAGGGCCAAGTTCTCTGCATGTTATCAAATCCTGCAGAGGATGAGGAGCCATTGTGATGAAATTTTTTTTTTCTTTTTCTTTTTTTTTTTTTTTTAATGTGTTTAGGGCAGGGTCTACAGAGTCTCACTACACAGTTCGGACTCATAGTGATCCTTCTGTTTTCAGCCTCCCAAGGCTATGTCTGGCTATGTGGCCTGTTTTTAAATTGAAGTAGAATTTAAAATCTAAACCTGGGGCTGGAGAGATGGCTCAGTGGTCTAAAGCACCTACTTAGAACAAGCTTAGCAAAGCATCAGGGACCGCGGTTCGATCCCCCAGCACCACATGCCAGCCAGCCCCGCCCCCTGGTGGGCTGAGCTGGCCACACACACACACCACACACTCTCTCTCTCTCTCTCTCTCTCTCAATTAAAAAAATTAAAATAAAATCTAAACCTTTAGGCCCACACCACCATGCCCAGTCTTAATTGCCATCTCAGCATGCCCTGGGGGTGGGGCCGGCATGGCATGCCTGGAATGGAACCCTGGCCCCTGTGTCTGCCTAAGCAGGTGCTTTAATCCACTGAACTATCTGTCCGGCCCTATTGTGATGAATTTTGGTGGTATTAAGTACAAGTGCCTGCACTCTGGAGGGTGTATTTGTGTGTGCATACTGGGGATTGAACCATTGAGGGCTCTATCATTGAGCTATAGCGCCTTCTCTTTTCAACGTTCTGTTTGGACACAAGGTCTTGCTACATTACCTAGGCCGGTCATGAACTTGCATTTCTCTTGACTCAGCTTCTGGAGTAGCTGGGATTACAGACATGTAGCACTTCTGTGGCTTGTTTGCATGTGTTTTTCTAAGTTGATAGAATTTATTTATTTTTAGCAGGTTTAGATTTATGGCCAATGGACTAGAAATCACAGGGAGTTCCACTAGACTTCCCCTCCATCCTTTCAGTGTCCCTTGCTACTATCTTGCACAAGTGTAGTGGTGCTAAAGTTTTAAATGTCAGAGTCATTGAGAGGTAATTCACATACATTGAGATTTATGAGTTGTAGAGTACTGTCACCTGGAATTTTTTTTTAAATGTATTATTACAGGGTCTACAGGGTATCACTACACAGATCTGACTTGTAGTGATCCTCTTGTTTTCAGCCTCCCAAGCGCTGGGATTACAGTCATGTGCCACCATGCCCAATCTCAGCGCACCCTGGAGGTGGGGCCGGCACAGCATGATGGAAATCGAACCCCAGTCCTTGCATCTGCCTAAGCAGGTGCTTTAATCCACTGAGCTATATGGCCGGCCTTATTCCCTGGATTTTGATGTATGTGTATAGTCATGTGGCTATCATGGTCAAAAAGTTTAACTCTGTCCCTCTGTTGTCAGTTACTTCCCTACCCTGTAATTTTCCTTTTTGGACTGTCCTGTAAATGGCGTCACAGTTGATTGCTTCTGAGTCCAGCTTCTTTCTCTGAGCATGGTGCATTTGAGAAGCATGCATATCCATGTGGAGTTGGCGGGTCCCTTTTTACTGCCAAGTAGTATTCCTTTGCACAGATGGACCAAGCTTTGTGCAGGCACCTGCTGAGGGCCAGTCAGTTGCTGTTTAGCTTTTGGATTGTGGCTAAACCTGCTGTAAAGCACAGATTTGTACATCACCATGTTTCATTTCTCTGAGGGAGTACCTTGGAGTACAGTTTCAGAGTCACATGGTAAGTATCCGTTTAATTTATAAGAAAGGTATACATGCCATTTCTAATCTCTTCCTTGCAGAAGGTGTTTCCCACATACAGGTGATCCAGATGGCTACAAGGTGTTGTATGTGGGGTATGTGCAGGAGGTGAGGCCAGATTTGGCAACACCCAGCTGCCGGGCAAGACTTGAGAAAGGGGCGGGGGTGTGTCTCGGGTGCTCTTTGGGATCTGCACACAGGATTCTGGCCATTGGCTGCAGAGAAATGGCTCTCTCAGTGCTCAGCAGGGTTGCCCACAGGAGTCGACAGCAGTGGAGTAGAGGACTCAGGTGCACACAGGTGTGCACAGAGGAGGCTGCATGAGCCCCAGTGCTGAGGAGGAGTGAGGTGGAGGAGCTCGGACTGTCTGATTTTGTGAACACGCTTTCTTTGTCCTCCCTCCAGTGTGGCATTGTCCTGGGCGCCCTGCTCTTGGTCTTCTGCTCCTGGATGACACATCAGTCATGCATGTTCCTGGTAAAGTCTGCCAGCCTGAGCAAACGGAGAACCTACGCCGGCCTGGGTGAGAACTGGCCCTCAGGGTGCTTGGGTGCTAGGCTCTATTTAGATGCCTTCTCAAGAAGAGGGGACACTCTAATCCTCAGGCCTTGGGGATTTATTCCTCTTGTCTATTTTTCTTTTACTTTATTCTTAACAAGGTCTTGGATGGTAGTGTTTTCTCTTATTTTAAAATTCAACACATTTTTGAAAAACTGCTTGATAATTGAAGTGATGGTGAAGAGTATGAGGCATCCCCCCACTTCTTGAGCAGATAGGCACATAGTCTCCCCCTCCAGATCTGCCACAGACAGCTGTACTCATTGTCATTGTGGTGGCTTGGTGGCTGTGTAAGTATCCAGATACTAGGAAGACTTCCTTGGGGTTGGCAAGAAGAATCCTGCTGAGCTCCCCACCTGGAATTCCCAGGAAAAGATATAGTCTGGTCAAACTCATGCTGGATTAAATAACTCATCTCCCCCAAGGTCTTGTCTCCCTCCTGATATTGTTGGATTGCAACTTTGTTTCCTTTAGTTCAGCCAGAAGGAGCTGGTCCTAGCAATTTGGAACTTTTCTAGGTAGTTTGGTTCAAGGACACCATCCTTCACTTGCTTGTCTGCTGCTCTTGGGCTGGCGTGTGAAGCTTAATTCCCTCTTCTGCGTTGGCCCGGGCTCTGAGCCTTCGGGGTCTGCAGCTCATACTGGGAACATGTGGTGTGGGTGTTGGAACGCTACTTTCCTATCCTCAGGGCCTGGTTTGAGGGTGTTTGGTGAGCACCCCTGGCCTGCAGTGAAGCTCCTTCTTCTCTAGCCAGTGTGTGGCCGGTGTGCGGGCACCACCTGCAGAGGGCTCACCCGGCCCTCATGGATGAGAGAAAGTCGGATAGGACATGGGCCACAGAATTCCAGGGCCAGGCAAAATAGCCATCTCTGGAGATAGGTATGAGGGCTTCTGCCACTCAGCTCTTGCTTCCTGCTAGTCCGCTGTGTGCTGGCACCAGGACATTGACATTCATTCCTGGCTTCAGAACCAAGGAGTGTCTTATTTTTCTTCTGCTCTGAGGAGAGTGGTGCTGCCAGTCTTACTGTTGGTGCTTAAGAAAGTAAGATTTGTCAGTTAGCTTGATTCAAACTGAGGTGATCTAATTCTACTAGAGGTGAAGTGTGCCCATTAGAACCCAGGGTGAGATACTTGGGTGAACCCCTCTCCTGGTTTCCAGAGCCGTAGGTCCGGTTGACCCTTTCCTTGTTGAGATCTCTGTCTAGGTTTTGTAACAGAGGTTACAACTCAAGTATGCACCATAACCTGAAAAAGGCTTTGGAACCCTCTGCTGGGGAGGCTGTGGTTTCTGATTCTGATAGCAGGCTGGCTGATTGTTCTTCGAAAGTCCTTGAGAAGTCAAACCGGTTTGGCTAGATGTGAAAGATTGAGAGAAAATTGCCAGATGGACAGCCCGTGCACTGGCTGCTGAGGCACCAACTTTCCCGTTTGGAAACAAAAGATTCCTGCATATCAGTGGTCTCAGGTTGTGCATTTGATCCCAAACAAGATGGCTTGCAAGTGCCGGCTCCCAGATGGAGCTTCTGTCTGCACCGCCAGCTGCTTAGCTCCAGGGTCCCTTTGTCCTCGGGGTGGGTAGACCCGCTGCCTGTGCCTGAGAGAGGGAGAGGAGGATCTTCTGGTGCTGTTCCTGTGGGGGGCAGCCCTTCTGGCAGTGGCTTGAAGGAGACACCCTCTGGGAAGGCCTTCACCTCTTCTTCTGTCTTTGCCTAGGAGAAAACCTCACAGGCTTGACCTATAGCCCCACAGTGGGGCCTGAACAGAGACCCCTTTGCTGTGCCCAGTTTGTGTTTGCAGGTGCAGGACAGGTCAGGAGCATTGGGCAGCTTGTCAGGTGAGATGGGCAGATGGCCTTCACCTGGACCTGGAGACTAGAGGGGGCGGGAAATTCGGGTGCTGCAGGCGTGTCTTCAAGCAGCCTGTTCACCTGTACATATTGTGTGGGAGAGTTGGCAGTGTTCTGATGGAAGTCTGCTACTCCTAGACACAGGTTTTCATTCTGACATTTGGCAGTATGGCAACCTGAGGAAATTACTTCTCCACCCTGATATGGCCCACTGCTCCAGGCCCTGGGGATGATTTTTTGTTGGTGTGGCAAGTCACACTATATGGGGTTTTTGTTGGGATCGTGCACATATTTTGTTTGCTTTTGCTATCCTGGTTCTGTGGTTTTTGCAAACTTCTTGCCTCCTCTTCCCTGTCCTACACAAGGTGGGCTTCTCTAAACCTTGTTTTCACTTCAAAGATACAAAGACATGTCGGAGAGAGGATACCACCATGTTTCCCTCACCCTCCAGTGTTCTGAGCCCTAGGCCTCACCCTGATTTATGACCTCAGCCCCAAGTGTATGGTGTGTGGTCTGGCCTGGAAGCAGCAATCCCAGCTGCAGGAGCTTTTGGTAACAACCGGGCCTTTGCAGAGCAGGCGTTGCTGCTGTGTATCTTCTGGGTCACCTGGCTTTCATACCCCTGGTCATTGTGTTATCTGCTCCTCCTCTGCTGGGTGGTGACTGCATGGCCATAGTGTGGAGTGGATTTTCTTTCTGCGTGTCTTTGGGGGTGACCCGTGTACATGCTGTTGGCTTAGCATACAGGCTGGATTTGTGAGCCTTTTTTTTTTTTTTTGCAGAACCAGAGATTGAACTTCCCTGGCATTTCTTGTGCTTGCCAGGGAAGAGCTTATTCTACTGAGCCATCATCCTGGCCCTTACAGCCTGGATTTATAACCACTTCATCTGGCAACTGTTTATTTTGTAACTGCCATGTGCTGATGGGATTGTGCCCCTTGGAGACCTCAAGGCCACCCTCCTCTGTCTGTAGGAGCAGGTCCTTTGGTCACTGGCTCCCCCTCCCTGCCTCTTAGGTGGCTCCGCATCTTGATCAGCACCTCTCCACTTGAGTAGCACCTCCCCTTCTCTTGCTGCAGCTGGAGTTTGCAGGCAGGTGAAGTGGGAGGCAGCTCTACCCATGGCCCTGGGGAGGCCAGAGCCACTGACCTCTGCATAGGTGGCCTACCCTTCTGGGTGGCCTGACCTGGATGGAGAATGAACAGAAATGTGGGCAAGGGCATGTCTGTCCACATCGAGGACAACCCAGGAGGTGGCCCAGGGGAAGAGAAGAGGAAAGGTGAAGGCCACAGTGACAGGGCCTGGTCTTTGGCATGGCTGCCACCTAGGATGTTCTGGGAGCCCGGGGAGAGAGCCACTTCCCACTTGTCCTGACTTCTTGACTGCCTTCTACTTTCTAGTGCCCAGGACACAGATGTATCCTAGGACTGTTCAGGCAGGGCACTCCAGGGTCTGGAGCATGCTGTAGACTGTTGCTTACTTTTGGAGAGTAAGAAGGAATAGGCACTGAGGATTCCACGTGTGGGGCTGGAGTACTGTGTTGGGTGGAGAGTGCTGATGCCCACATCTGAATGGCCTCTGTGGTGACGGTATGCTCTCTGGTTAGACCCTCTGGGGTTCTTAGTTTTTGAAATTCCAGTTTAGCTCTTGATCCACACTCAGAATTTCATATAGGGATTCTGCTTGGATTTCACTTTGTTAAATATACTCCATGGCTGCCAGGCTACTTGGCTAGCAATCCAAGTCTAAGAAAGGCCAGGGAGGACAAATCTTGCACTGCTCCAAGCCCTCAGGCCCTTGACAACTGTGCCTCTTCCTTAGTAAGCTGGAAATAACAGGGAGTGTGTGTGGATTGTTCATACCCAGCTGGCTGTGTTTCTTGCCTTACACTCCCTTTGAGGGCCTCTGGCCTTGTGCAAAGGGAGGAAACAAGGGCCGGGGAGTTGGGGCTCCCAGTGACCCTGGAGCCATCCTGTCATAGGCACTCCTCGTGGACTGTTCCTTGGAAACCAGAACTTACTTTTGTCCTCATTAGACTGGACTAAGGAAATGTTAAGTGACAGGATCACTGTTAAGGTCCTGGGAGGGACTTTGGCAAAGCAATATTTAATTTCTCATCTGCTAGAAATACTTCTGCGTCAGGAAGAGAAGACAGAGGCTTGTTTTGTGGAGGGATAGCCTATGCTGTAGCAACACACGCTGCACATCAGCAAGGTTCTGGATGCCCTTCCTGGGCACTGGTGAGCCCCAGAGCTCCTGTCTCCTCCACCCTGCCCAGCTGCTGCTTTTGCTAGGATTCTATTTTCTGTAAATCATGTCCCCAGGGGGCTGGGGATGTAGCTCAGTGGTACAGCACCTTCCTCATAAGCATGAGGCCCTGAGTTCGATTCTTGACACTAAAAAAGAGAAAAAAAAGACCCCCCCAAAAAATGTCATGCCCAATGGGTGAAATAAACGCCCCTACAATGTTCTTGTGGTACAGGCTGCAAAGATTGAACATTTGGGATGGGAATCAACTTGTGGGATCCTTGAGCCCTGGGGACCCTCACCCCTCAGTGCCAGGGCCCTGGGTGGGGCCAGGTTGGCTGCCTGGCACTGTTCTAGAAAGGTCTCATAATCATTGTGGGGAGCTACCATTTTGCAGGGACCCCTCCCCCCATATCATATAAAAAGAACAGTCTGCCTTGGGTCTTCCTTGTTTTGTCCTCATCACACTAGTTTAGATTGTGGCCAGTAAACCCGAAAATGCCTTAGGAGCAGAATTTACATGTAGCCGCCCCCCCCCCCCCCGCACCCCTGCGTGTGTGGTGCTGCATGAGCTCTGGGCCAGTGCCTCTTCATCAAATTTCACTTTGCAGCTGTACTCAGTACTTATTTTGCTAATGTGCTGCTCACACTGTAGGACTGAGCGCCTGTTCTCTTTCCTTTGCACTAGCGTTTCACGCCTATGGGAAAGCCGGGAAGATGCTGGTGGAGACCAGGTAAGGGCCGCAGCCTGCTCATCCCCTGCAGCTGCAGAGGATTGCGAGTGGTTAGAAAATGTTAGGAAGTGAATAACAAGTTTCACTTGTGGCTTGGTTTAGACCGTCGATGTTTCTGAAGAGTTACTACAAAATAGTTGAAAGGCCAGTTTTATTGTGCTCGTAAAATGATTGTTGTTAAGGTTGAAAGCTTTATTTAAATATTACCAAGAAATACTTAAAAATGGACAACTTGGGGAACATAGCAAAATTGTTCTCTTTTGATCATCTCCCTCATTAATCTCTTAATGTTGTTCCTTAAACTGTATTCCCAAAACTGCTGCATAAAATTGGCATTAAACTAAAAAAGCTGCGTTTTTTATCCTTCGGAGGAAAATTTTATGAAATGAAAAATTGCTGTGAAATTGTACATTAAGGCTTCCAAATGAGCAAATCATAAACCTGAAAGAAAACCTTTTTTGGTAGCAGTTGATTTTAACTTGTGTAAAGTCATGACGCATGTGTGTGGTACCTGGAAGAAGTCGCAGAACATCCCATGGAGGGAAAACTATGATACCACACAGCAAAGACTTCCGTGTTGCTTAGTATTCACTCTAAGCCCAGTAGAGTGCACTACAAAGCATGCCTGGGTCCTGTGGCTGGGGTGTCTGAGATTGCAGCTCTCATGCAGCCAAGCTGTGGGCATTCTTGCACAGCCCCGGCACAGGGCCTGGCCCTCGGCACCCTTGGGCCTGTAGATGCCATGGCCCAATTCTGCACACAGGCCCAGGTTTGATCACGACAGGGCTGCATGCTCTTCCAAAAATACCACTTTAAACCCACAGTTTTCATCTTTACAGCATGATTGGGCTGATGCTTGGAACCTGCATTGCCTTCTATGTTGTGATTGGTGACCTGGGGTCCAACTTCTTTGCTCGGCTCTTTGGGTTTCAGGTAAGGACTTCATTGTGAGGGGGTTTGGTCTGAGTGCTGTTGTTGCTGCTCTGACAGCAGTGTCACTCTATCAGTTGGTTGAGACTGGTGTGCTTGGCTGGGAGAAGCTTCCCTGTGCCCTGCTGTCGGCTTTGGTCCCGTTCTGTGGGGTTTAGGGGCTGTGCTAGCATAGCATTGGTGAAAGACACTAAGAGAGGAAAAGAGAGTGGGGCGGTCTCACCAGCTAGTGCTGCCTATTAAGGGGCAGAAGTGACCAGGGTCTCATGCATTTATTTATTTATCTTTTATGTATTTGGTATAGGGTGTTGCTACTCAGCTTGGACTCATAGTGATCCTCTTGTCTCAGCCTCCCCAGCGCTGGATTATAGGTGTGTGTCACCACACCTGGTTTTGGTGGCCAGCATGGTGCACCTGGGGTTCTGGGGCTGGCATGGCATGTGGTATTGGGGATTGAACCCGGCTCCTTGTGCTTGCCAGGCAGGCACTTAGTCTTCCAAGCTATCTCCCCAGCCCCATGCATTTTGGCCATCAGCCAGAGCAGCTGTGCTAGGAGCTTAGTTTTCACCTTGGGTATAAGGGCATTGCTAGGAGGCTTGGTGGGCTTTTCTCCATGAAGCCTCAGGGACAACCATGGGGTGAGGGGGAGGGGTTGCACCTGTGATCTGGGCCCTGGGTACCTTGTCTGCACTTGTGGGAGCAGAGCTGGTTATAGGGGAGATGGAGCGACATAGCATTGCTGGGCTTCTCTGTGTGGGGTCCCTCATATTTGGGCACCAGCACTGATGGGATCAGGTAGAAATGCAGAGGTAGAAAAGGATTTCAGTTTGCAGAGACCATAGCAGCAGAGGTAGGGTAGAATGTGCCTGATTTTCACATTGTCAGCGAGCAGCAGGATCAGTGAGCGTGCCATGAGTGTGGCCCTGGTTTGTGTTCTGAACGTGTCTGCTCCTTGACCTTCCATTTCACGTTTTCACTGTGGACTGAGCAGACTTTGGGTCCATTTTGTCCATAGAGCACTTAGGACTTTTCCTGTATCTACTGTCCTGTGTCCTGAGGCCAGACATCTGACCTTTGGTTCTGTGGAGCTTGGGAGAGACCTTGCTGGCTGCCTCTGGTTGTTGTGTGCAGAGCCTTTCTATCCTTGTTTCTTGCTGGTATGCTGTTGAGAGTTCTGTTTGTAAGATGTTCTTGATAGGTTCTGGCCCTAGTAAGAATTGCTAAATTATTATGGAGGTCATCTAATGTAGCTGAAGCCCCTAAAAGAGCAGCTTATCTTGCCAGAGACCACCTCCCCCCTTCTTCTCCAACCCAGCCCAGGGTTCACTTCCCTTTTACCTTTCCCGCTGCCACGGGGAAGACCCTAATCAACTGCTCAGATATTTCTAAACATCCCCCCCAGACTCCATCCCTGGCAGAAGTCTACAAAAGCCTCAGCTTTGTCTCAGGTCAGAAGATTCCCCCATCCACCCTCCAACCTCTCTGTGTCTTTAGTGTTAATAAAGGCTGCTTTTACCTTTCCTGTCTCTTTATTGCGCTCCTGAAAAGCCCATTAGCTCCCATGCTGAGCTGGAGACTTGAGATAGACCTGTAGGTGTTTGGAACTGGGAGAGAGAGCCAAAGGATGTACTAGAGAAGGGTCTTGGTAGAGCTTTCATTCCTCTACCCGTACCGTCAGCTGCAAATAAAGAACTGGGACTTGTGGGGGGTTTTTTGTTTTTGTTTTTTTAGACAAAGACTCACTGTGTAGCTTAGGCTAGCCTCAAATTTGCTGTGTAGTTCAGGTTGACCTCAAACTGATGGCCATCCTCCTGCCTCACCCTACTGAGTGCTAGGACGTACAGTGTGTGTCACCATGCCCACTGGAACCTGGAAGTTGGATGTGCTGGCTTCAGCCAAGTTAGGTGGTAGGTGTCTTTATTTATTTTTTTTTTTTTTTTTTAAATGTTTTTTTTTTTTATTTATTTGAGAGAGAGAGAGAGAGAGAGAGAGAGAGAGAGTGTGGTGTGTGTGTGTGGCCAGCTCAGCCCACCAGGGGGCGAGGCTGGCTGGCATGTGGTGCTGGGGGATTGAACCGCGGTCCCCGATGCCTTGCCAAGCTTGTTCTAAGTAGGTGCTTTAGACCACTGAGCCATCTCTCCAGCCCCAGTAGGTGTCTTTAGACCTTTATGTGTTCTGTGGTAACAAACACCAGTCTGGAGTTTTGTGATTAATTTTCTGGATCAGAATTTCAAGATCAAGCTGATCCTTGAAGCAGGACCAGCTTTGATCCAGGAGAGAAGCACCTTGCAGTAGGCTCTTTTGGAGACCCAGCCTGTCCCCATCAGTGCTGGGCATGCAGGGAGGGCCCAGCGCAGCAGAGGCTCCCTACTCCTGCCCTTTTCTTCTCTGTGAAAGGGGGCAACTGACCGTTTTTGCTTTGGCTGGGCTGGACCTTGCAGGATCAGAAGAGGTCGGTGTCCTGAGCACAGAGGCCTCTAGGACAGCTTCGGCAGCGAGTGTATTCGCCTGCAGCCTGCTGCTGTTGATGCCATTGGCCCACTGGGCCTCTAGGGGCTCCTTGTTCAGCATAGCCACACAGATTATCCCTGCTGGTGAGTTCAGTGCTGCAGATCCCCAGGGACTCTTCCCTTCCAGGTAAGTGGCACCTTCCGTGTGTTCCTGCTCTTTGGGGTGTCTCTGTGCATCGTGCTCCCACTCAGTCTGCAGAGGAATATGATGGCCTCCATCCAGTCCTTCAGCGCCATGGCCCTCATCTTCTACACCATCTTCATGTTTGTGGTGAGCCTCATACCTGCAGTAGAAGGGGTCAGTCCCAGGACGTCCATGCATGGGTCTAGCTTAGCCTCTAGCTACCTTTTGGAATGACAGAAAAGTGACTCTGAGTCTGGGATGTGTGTTTGAATTGGTGGAGTGTACTGTGAAGCCCCACGCATGTCCTGCCAGTAGGCACTTGGGATGGGAGCAGTCAGACAGCAGAAGATGCAAGGGACTCAGGGTAGGAGGGGCTCTGAGACCAACCCCATTATATCCCGGCTCTGAGAAGTACAGGGCGCCTGGACATGTTGTGAAAGACCTCCCTTTGGGATTTGTGAGCAAGAGTATGATGCCAATGTTTTGTCACGTGTGGCAAGTTGTTTTTCTAAATGAGAGTTGCTTGTAGGATAGACTGCAAGATAAAGTACAGAGTTGACAGAGGACATGGGGACCTCACAGAGAGGGCCTTGGGGCTCTGGCTGCCTTGTCCCTGTCCGTCCCCCTGCACCCGAGGCCCCGGACCAACACACAATGTCAAGGCCAGAAACAACCCTTCTTGGGGCTATCTTTGCAGGAGGCATATATCAGAGTGGGCTGTGGGTCACCAGCATGTTTCTACTCACTTTGAGGACCAGTCCAGTAGCTGCATCTTCAGGAGGTAGAGCTCTTAAAAGATGTCTGTGGCACAGCCTAGGACCAGGGAAGGGCCAGGCTGTACTGAGGGCACTGTCCTCTAACTTGCCACCCTCAGGGGCTGGGCTGGGTGAAGGAGTGAGCTCTTGTTTCTGTCTGTGCTGAGTAGACCTGCACAGTGAGAGGGGGTGGTGTATACAGGAAATCCTCTGCATGTGGGTGCACCCAGTGCTTATATGGGAGCTCCTGGGTCACAAGCAGGGAACCCTCAAAGGTGTGGTCTCCTGGATCACAGACAGGGGACCCTTAGAGGTGTGGTATCCCTTCACCCCTCTAGGAAGCCCAAACTATGTTCACGGGGGTGTCAGCCGGTGGCACTATGAGCTGAAGAGCTGAGGGTCTCCCGAACTCCCAGCATGGCTCCTGGCAGGCTGAGTGTGGCTGCCTCCTGACCTCTGCCCTGTTCTCTCCTCGGTGCAGATTGTGTTGTCCTCCCTGAAGCATGGCCTCTTTGGCGGACAGTGGCTGCAGCAGGTCAGCTACGTGCGCTGGGAGGGTGTCTTCCGCTGCATTCCCATCTTTGGCATGTCCTTCGCCTGCCAGTCGTAAGTACTGCTGCCGTTCTTCTGGTTTTCTCCTCTGTGTTTCTTGAATCGCTCATTTCTGGTTGTTGAGGAGCAGCGTCATGTTCCAGTGTGACCTGTACCCTCTGGGTTGAGGGGGGCAGTTCTGTGTGAGCTAGAGAAAAACTGCTGCTGGGTTCGCTGGCAGGAACATCGTGTTTGCCAGATCTGGTGAGAGGAGAGTTGGCTGTGGGTGTGCAGAGTCTCAAGTGTTTTGCCAGAATTTAGCTGTTCTGCGAATATTTGAAAGGAAATTGCACAAACATTGATTTCAGGCTGCTGCTGGGACGTCTCTGAGGCCTGTGTGTGCGCGGGCGGGCAGTGGGTGAGCTCCCTGGCTCTCAGGGCTCTGTGAATGCAGAGCAGGCTGCTCCATGATCCTAGCAGTGGTACCTACTCCACCAGGGTGGCAGGAGCTGGTGATTCACGCCAGGACTGGAGCAGTAACCAGCTGAAAAGAGAGGTGTAAATGCGGCACGGACCGGAAAAGACCATCAGTGTGTAGGGGGCTGGCAGAGGGGCCCCCCCACAGTGTCGGTGTGCATGTATCGCGCCAATCGTAAACTAATGTGACATAAAATTTGCTCACACTGCTGTGTTTACACCCACATGCGAGATCCAAATCGTCGTTTCCCACTTACCGTCTCTTTTGGCAGCTCTGTTTCCACCAGAACATGCTCCAGCCTTGCTGTTTAACGTCCCCATTATCATCAGTGACAGAAGTTACATTCTTGTGCTGTGTACCTAGTTACCAGTTGTCCTTTCTGTCTGCGTGTTTGCTTTTTAAAAACTAAGCCTGTGATCGGGCCTCCAGTGGTGGCCACGCAGCAGCCATTGCACATCTGTTGGGTTTGATTCTTAGGGCAAATTACGAGTTCCTGGAGGGCGGGAGCACACAGCTCGCTGAGTGCCGGCCTGTTACTCCTCCCAGGAGAGCACTGGGGCTGCAGACTCGCCTGCTTTGCCTGTGCTGGCCATGCGAATGTTTGCCACGTGTGCAGCAGAGGGTGCGTTCTCCAGTGGCGTCCTGTATCAGATGGCCTGTTCCACTGGGGCGGCAGCCAGACCCCAGCCTTGGGACTCAGTGGTTGTTGCCACCACGGGCCTTCGGTCACGCTTTCTAGTGATGAATGTGGGTTACAGAGCTGTCATTCTGAGTCCAAAGAAGCAGCCGGGGTAGCAACCAAGCACACGAGGTCAAGCAGGGTAGGATGCACTTGGAGACCTGGGTTCCATTCCAAGCATTGGTGTCAGTATGTAGCACCCTAGGAGCTGTATGCAGTCACAGGGGCTGCCCTGCAAGGTGGGCAGTGTGGGGATGCCATTGGGTGTGGGTGGTGCTCTTGGCTACAGTGTCCTCTCGAGCGGCATAGGGAGGTGCTGCTTTGGTGGCCAGGGGATCTTGTGGCTTCACCTTTTTTCTCTCCAGAGTATAATCCAGGGGATCACTGGAACACAGTCTGGATTGGAGGGGAGCCACCCCCCACTCCCCGGCCCCAGACATGGCCTCCCCCATAGCCACTACAGCTTCCTGGATGGAGACTCTCATAGGCTTGTGTTTCCTAGGGGTCAGGCACATGCTGTGGGACCCTGGTGTGGACCCCTTCAAGCTGGACTTCCTGGCACAAACTCAGCGGTGGCCAAAGCCTGGTCAGTGCAGCGAAGTTGGTGCTGAGACCCAATCTTTTTTGAGGGAACCAGGCTGGGGCCCATGGTGACACTTGGTGACTCCTGTTTGGGTTCCCTGCTGTGTTCTGGGTCTGCCTGTTCCCTCCTAGCCTGACTGCTGTGGTGACTTCCTATGCTGAGAGTAGCCTGAGGGAAAGTATGCCACAAGCCTGAGATGAAGAGGGATGATGCCCTCCCACAGGGCCTCGTCTACTTTTTGATTGAGTTGAGGCATTCTCTCTTTTTTTTTTCTTTCACTTTTTAAAGGCAGTTTTGGGATTTGGCTTTACTGACTGTTGTGCCTGTCCATTTGCTGGCTGCCGAGTCTCTGCATCCTGACCCCTCCCCATTGCCCGCACTGTCCTTGTCTCCTCTGTGCCTTTGAACCTAGCTAGGAAGGCCACAGCCTCCAGGGACCACTGGAGGGTGGCCACCAGACTCCCTCCCCTTCTAGTCTCATTCCGCAGCCCTTTATTTTGCCTGAACTGCAGAGTATCTCCCTGCTTCCCACGTCCCACCCCTCACAGGTGCCCAGGTCCTCCTTCTTTGCTCAGCTGTCACCCTGGTCCTAAGACAGGCTGTGTGATGAGAGCCTGGTGGGGCTGTGCCATTTCCCTGTGCCCCTCCCACTGGCCCAGCAGCACTGCTGCACTGGCACCAGGCCTGGGACAGAAGCCAGTTCTCTCATCCACTGGCGCAGGCGAGAGGACGTGAGTTGGGAAACAAGCCTGGCTGTCTCCTTGGATGTGCCCGACTCCGCTTGCTCCTACACTGAAGTGCAGCACCACTTCAGTGGTGAAGGTCAGGCTGTGGCTGGCCAGGGCTGTTTGTTTTGCTTCTTCCTTGACTGCTAGGCGTTCAGCCTGCTCCCCATAAAGCTGTTGCAGTCTCAGTGCTGCACCTCCTGTGGCGGTCATGCAGTGATTCCGGGCCAGTCGGCCTTTGGTTCTGTGGTACTTGTTAGATGTCTGTGTAGGGTGTGTCTCAGGGCTGCTGGGGGTGCTCGCAGTGCTGCCATCTGTAGTGTCATGAAGCCTGCCAGCTTTGATGCCGTGAGTCATGATGCGTGGTAGGTGTCATATGAAGGAAGGGTGCAGGCTTGGTGGGGTGGAAGGAGAGGTCTCAGGAACTGCCATGCAGTAGGCTGGTGGGGCTCCCTGGAGCCTTCTTTGTGAATTGCTTGTCTTTACACAGCCAGGTCCTGCCTACCTACGACAGCCTGGATGAGCCTTCTGTGAAGACCATGAGTTCCATATTTGCCTCTTCCCTCAATGTGGTTACTACCTTCTACGTCACGGTAGGACCCTTCCATGCCCTCTGCACAGGTGCTGCCTCCTTCTCTTTGTCCTTTCAGTGTCTGGGGCACATTGCATGTACAGTGACAGGGCGGCCCTGCTCCTCCACCCCAGTCATCCAGGGCCTTGCCCTGGGAGCCTCCTTCCCCCAGGCTATGTTGGGGTCTTCTGAGGAGCTCAGGGAACTGTTATGATTTTGGTAGATTTTTTAATTGTAGTCTTCTTAATGCTCCTATTTGTCTTAAGATTGTAAAAATGCTGAAGTCATAGCCTGTTTTCTTTCTTCTGTGGCCTCAGCACTCTTGTAGGATATTGTACGTAGCCCCTGGAGAGCATTGTCCACATCTGTCTTCTTCCGCCAGGACCATACCTTACCCCATGGTTGAGCTTTGAAGCCTGACTTATAAGAGTGGCCCCTCTGAAGGGCTGGGTGGGTCAGTCTGGCACCTTTCTGCATAGGCAGCTCTGTTTCTTCTCAGTGATCCTTTTGAAAAGTTATATTGGACTCCTCTGTCATTTGTCGCCTTTTTCTTTCTGGCTATCAAAAGAGAATTATGTGAATGAGCAGTTGAGAGGCATTTTTGCCCTCTGAGACTGTCTCTTGCTCCAGCTTTCTTGAGAAGGGGTTTGCAGGCCAGTCTGGGGGTACCCCCATCCCCACCAGGTGCCATGCTCATGACATTGCTTTTTCCTCCTCCTGCAGGTGGGGTTTTGTGGTTACGTCAGCTTCACGGAGGCCACGGCGGGCAACGTGTTGATGCACTTCCCCTCCAACCTGGTGACGGAGATGATTCGAGTGGGCTTCATGATGTCGGTGGCCGTGGGCTTCCCCATGATGATCCTGCCCTGTAGGCAGGCCTTGAACACGCTGCTTTTCGAGCAGCAGGTAGAGTTCTGGAGGCATCCTGGGGGTGAGGGTGAAGGGGTTCTCTCTTCCTGGGCAGCAGTAGCAGGAGTTTTCTTGATTAAAGATAAGCAAAATTCAGTTGAATTAAAGTTTCTCCATAGAGGTTTTCTTTTGTGTGTGTATTGTACATGCTAAACACACATTCTGCCCCTGAACTATATCCCCAGACTGCATCCCCTTGCCTAATAGGAAAATTTTAAACTAGCTTTGGAAAGAAGAGCACCAAAGATAGGCCTTTTGGGATTGCGTTGGTGTGCACGCAGCACTTAGGCTTGTCTCTGTGCTTCCTGGAATTGGTGCTGTCATACCCCTACTCTGAAATAGCAGGAAGCAGGTTTGCTTCAGAGCAGTCCTGGGCAGGCCTTGTTGGTGGGCTGGGGCACCTGGGCACTGGGTTGCTTGGCTAGTGCTGGTAAATTCAGGAGTTGTGGGGTGGCCTTGTTGAATTGTTTTTTTACTTTTGTTTAACTTCGAAAATCTTAATAATCTAGTCATAGCTGCTTTGCGAGAAATTTTTTATACAGGCGTTGAAATCAAAAGGCTGCCTATGTCCTTTGCCTCTTACCGAGTTAACCACCAAAGATGCGCTTGTGCTACCACGTGCCCGGGGGTGGAGACCAAGCTCTCACTGAGGCGTCAAGGGCGACCTTGATGGTTCCTCTGATGTGCGTGCGGAGACACCGGCCCTCCTCTCAGTTCCACTTGCAGCCTGTGGTGGCTGTGCCTCTGTGTGCCTGTGGAAACCCACGGCACCTCTGGTTGCTGCTCTTTCTCTTTGGGAGCGGGGCACTGCTTTCTGCCTTTTGCTGTGACCTCCCTGGGAGCTGTCTCACAATTGTCTCTGTGTTAGCAGTTTTGCAGTTCATGCAGATTCTGGCTCCAGCTCCCTTGGTCTGTCTGGTATAAATGTTTATTCTAAAAATTGGGGGCTTCAGAATTTGAGGTCTGGAAGATTCTGTGGTTTTTCCTAACCTAGGGATGTTTGTCATGGGCATCCTGCCTGTGTGTTAATGCCTGTGGTGGTTATCATAGCCTGACAAAGAGCTGCTTCTGTTGGTAGAGGGGAAATGAAGGCTCTGAATAGAGAGCCAGGATCCGAGCTGGCCATCCAGGGCTCTAGGGCAGGTGGAGCCAGCAGCCAGTGCCTCTGCTGATACTGCTGCACGCGGCATCAGCCTTCGTGTGTCCCTCTGTGGGGAGTGTGAGCAGGGGTGTGTGGTTGTGCCACGTCACACCCTCCTTCTCTTTCCTTCTTCTGGAATTTGAAATTGTTAACTGCTTGTCACGTGCTGGTGATGATGCAGCCAAGCGTGCATGTATGTGCACATGTGTAGGAGAGGCTTCTCCTGAGGCCTGAACCCACGGACTAGGAGACCCTGTGGTGTCTGTATTCTGTTGTCCACACTTTGTATCTCTTTAAGAATCTCTTGTATGGTTTTGCTCAGAAAATGCAGAGGAAAACTGAAGGACTCAACCCTAACATTGCAAAACAGAGTTGTAAGCTCTGTGGTTGGTACATGTCTTCCTGGCAGTGAACAGGCTCCTGTTAGAGTCACTCAGCCAGACCTGATGGTGCAGGTGATGCTTGCATTCCTGCTGGGGCAGTGCCCCCGCGCTCGCAGAGACAGGCTGCTGTGCCTGGCATTGCTTTGCAGGAGTGGCAGGGGAAGTCACTCATTTTGAAACTTCTGCTTTCTCTTATATAGCAAAAAGATGGAACCTTCGCTGCTGGAGGTTACATGCCCCCTCTCCGGTTTAAAGCGCTGACCCTCTCGGTTGTGTTTGGGACCATGGTTGGTGGCATCATGATCCCCAATGGTAAGGTGGCAGCCCCTTTAGCCACTGGCCCTGCTGCTTTTCTCTTCCATTTTGTCATTCTTGCTGTTCCATTCAGGCCTCAGGGTGTCCTTTTCCTGTGTCCCAGAGTCTCATGCTGTCCTCTGGGTATTCTGAGAAAAGTCTAAAAGCACCCAGGTCATATTTTTCTTTGACTCAAAGAGAAAGGCTGGGGACAACATCGGCAGCCTGATGGGACAGCAGGCACATATTGAAACCCAAGTGGTTCATACCCTGGCAGACCTGTGGGCTGGGACGCAGGCATGGGCTGTCTGTCTGTAGAGTTCCTCATTCTTTGCTCACACTCTGTGGATTCCTGAAGTTGTCCACATGTACCGGGAGAACACTGAAGCATTCATGCTGTCCAAGTATGCCTGTTCCCAGTTGGTGAGTGGGAGAGTGTTGTCACAGATAGGAATTTGCAGGTCCTCCCCAGAGGCTTCTTATCCGAGTCCTCAACAGCAGCTACACCAAGCCAGTATACTTGGTTCTTCCTAGGCCCCTGAGTCACCTGCCACGTCCCTGCAGCGAGACCCAGACCATGCAGAGCCAGCACCTGATTTTGGTGGGAAATTCCTAGAGCTTCCCTTTAAAATCACAGGCAGTCGCCACCTTCCTCCAGATCCAAATCAGTCTAATGGATCTGGTGCCTCTGTTTCCGACCCTTGCCTTTGCCATAAAGCATCTCCCCTGTGTGCTGGGAGAAAGTGAGGCCACCCTTTGCTGAGGCCTGTCCTGCTCACTGCCTGGTGTCACATCTATTCCTAGTGGAGACCATCCTGGGCCTCACGGGGGCAACGATGGGGAGCCTCATCTGCTTCATCTGCCCAGCTCTAATCTACAAGAAGGCCCAAAAGAACGCCCTCTCTGCCCAGGTGAGTGTGTGTCCAGGGGTTTGCACTTGGTGGGTGCGCTGAGGCGCCAGGGGACTGGCAGAGTAGTGTCCCACTGACGTGTTCACACCAGGCCTGCCAACTCACTTGCATGTTGCTAGCTCAGAGAATACTTGGACACAGATGTGTGGGAAACAGTGGGTCTAAGCCTGTGAGCTGTGTGCGCCGGGGCTTGCTGGAAAGGACTCTGCCGTGGCTTCTCTCCTGGAGGCTTCCGTGCTGTGATCGGGGTCCCCTCTCCAGGGCTCCACTCTGCCCTGAGAGCACCGCTGCTGGCACCTGTGCCGTGTCCACAGAGATAGTGCATGCATGAGCTTGCATGTGTTCACTCTCATGCTCTTTTTGTTATTTTTAATAGAGATCCAGCTTCTTGCTGCTTTGCATAAAATCCTGCTCAAGTTGCTCCTCAGTGAGTGTGTGTGTGTGTGTGTGTCTGTCCATTCAACTGCTTTGCTGTTTTTAACTGCTTCCTGGTACTACATTGTTAGCAAAGTTCTGTAATTCCAGTCTTTGGAGCCCATCCCCAGCCTTTTGCTGTTACAGACAGCATTCTGATGACCTGCAATGGTCCACACACGGGTGTGTCCATGCACATGAGGTTTTGTGGTTAGAAAGGAGGAGCCTCTGTCCCACAGCCCTGCCTCTCCATCTGTCCTTTGGGGATTGGGAGCCACTTGCACTTCTTTGCTTGTGAACTGTTCTTTCTGTTGCTTCCTTGTTAAAGGGTTGTTGAGCTTTTTGTTACTGATGTGTATGGGTGAGTGTCTAAAAGTAGAGTACTTGTGCAGCAAAGCACATAAACTGTGTGTACAACTTGAGACAGTTGTGCAAAGCAAACCCAGCCCCAGAGCTGGAATCGGGGAGATAGAAGGCAACGCCTAGCACCTGAGGCTTTCTTTCCTGGGCACCCCGGTCACCCTTGCCTTGTCCCAGAGGTTGCTGCTGGCTGGCTGCTAACATTTCAGGGTGATGTTGTCCATCTTTTACTTGACACAATTGTAATCTCACACATGTCCTCTCACTCAGCCTCCTGCTAGGGCTCACCCACAGGACCATGTGGGAGGAGTTCGTGGTACAGTTTTCCCTTCTGTGCCTTTTTCCCCCACACTTTACTCTCCACTAGGCAGGACAGATGGCTTCTGGTCAACACTGCTGCTCTGAGTGCTGCTTCCGGTGCTGGTGGAGTGTGTCGTTCTGCACTTGGGAGGAGGTTGTTGGCCCTGCGGTCTGTGCTTGGCTGCAGGGCTTCTGCCATCTGGATTTTGGGTTTCCTTGATGCCTTTGCTGCATGGAGAGTTCACCGCAGTTCCCATCTATTATCCCTTTTAGTGTGTGTGTGTGTGTGTGTGTGTATGTGTGTGTGTGTATCCCCCCCCGCCCCACCCCACTATTGGGGGTTGAATCCAGGGCTTTGGACTGAGATATATCTCAAGTTCTTTATTTTTTATTTTGAGATGGGTCTTGCTGAGTTGCCCTTGCTGGGCTCAAGCTTGCCGTCTTCCTGCCCTGCCCTCCAGTGTGCTGGGATGACGGATGTGCACTACTGCACCTGCCTTTACTGTCCCTTTCTAAAACGGCAGCCCTCCCAGGACCCCAGGTGCACAATGACGGCCACCAGACCCGGGCATGGTGGTGCACGCTGTAATCCTAGCGCGGGGGAGGCTGAGACAGGAGGATTACTATGAGTCCAAGCTGCATAGGGAGATCCTGTACCACATACACACATACATACACACATACATACAGTGGCAGCCATTCTGAAGGGTGTGCCAGGGTCTGGTCATCTTACTGCTGTCCCAGTGTACAGCCCCCACTGCCTGATGACACTGTGGGCCTTTTTGTGTCCTCACTAGCCGTGTGGCCATCATATTCTATGAATGTGTCTGTGACTTTCTTTTTTTCTTTCTTTTTTTTCCTATTGGCTTATCTTTTTCTTACTGACTTAGAGGAGTTTCTAATAGAGTCTAGATGCCTTTTTTCAGAAGTACATGTTGTAAAATATGTTTTCCTCCTGGCTGTCTTTTTGCTTCCTTAGGGTCATTTTTTGATGAACAGAAGTTCCAATCTTAGTGTGGTCCAGCTTATTGATCTTTTTTTTCTTCTTGGTGCTTTTTATGTCCTATTTTAAGTTTTTGCCTGCGCCAGTGTTCTGAAGACAGTTATATATTCTGGAGGCTTTTAATTTCATCTTTCACATTTCGATCTGCATTTCGCCCTGGATAGACTGGTGTGCAGTATGGGTCTCTGGCGGAGCCACACCACCCTTTGCTAGGCATGTCCCTCTCAGTCCCTTAGGGGTGTGTGACGCTGTCAGGGACCTCTCTGTCCACAGGGGCACTGCCAGCTGCTGTACCAGTACTGCCTATCTAAGGAGTCCTCCCACTGTTTCTCTTTAAATGCTCTTTCCTAGAATGGCCTGTTGGCATATGCACAAACAATTTTTTTAAAAAAATTTTGTTTTCTTTCTGAACTCCAACTCAGAACCTTGGGTTTGCCAGTCAGGTGCTTGTGCCTGGAGCTGTACCAGTGGCCCTGCAAATACATTTTCATTGACATTGCACCAAACAGTAGATTGAAGCTGGGTGTCATAGTGTACACCTGTAATTCCAGCACTTTGGGAGGCTGAAGCAGGAATATCTTAAGTTCAAGCCCAGCCTGGACAACTTAGTGACTTAGTAAAACCCTGTTGCAAAATTAATAATTAAAAAAAAGAGTTGGGGATATAGCTGGTTGCAAAAGCCCTGAGTTCAATTCCCAGTTACCACCACAAAAGAAAACAAAACAGAAGAGAGCAGAGAAGTTTAAAGGATGGACATTATCCTTTAATGACCATATTTTCTGGTTTCCATTGTGATTTCTTCTTTTACCTATAGCTTCTTTTTTTTTTCGGTACTGGCAATTGAACTCAGGACCCTGCGCTTGCCAGGCAAGAGCTTATTCTACTGAGCTATCTTCCTGGGCCCTTATAGCTGTTGCTGCTCCTCCTGCTCCTCCTGCTCCTCCTCCTCCTCCTTCCTCCTCCTCCTCCTCCTTCCTCCTCCTCCTTCTTTCCTCCTTCCTCCTTCCTTCTTCCTTTTTTCTTCTTCTTCTTCGTCTTCGTCTTCTTCTTCGTCTTCTTCTTCGTCTTCTTCGTCTTCTTCTTCTTTTTGCAGAATTGAACTCAGGCCCTTGCGCTTACCAGGCAAATGCTTATTCTACTGAGCCATCTCCCTGGCCCCTTATAGCTTCTTTACATGACCAAAATTTTAGAAAGTCTGGTAATCCTCCAAGGCCTTCAGTGTGATTGTTTTTATGTATAGACATTTCTCAGAGAGGTAGTGAGAGTAGTAGATAAATATGTGAAAAAATGTTCAACATCACTGGCCATTTGAGAGATGCAAATTAAGACAATGCTGAGAGTCCATCTCACCCCAGAAAGAATGGCTATAAAGAAATAAACCAGTAGCATACGCTGGCAGCGCTGTGGGGGAAGAGGAGCCCTTTTCCACTGTTGCTGGGAGTGCAGACTGGTGCAGCCACTGTGGAAATCAGTATGGCAATTCCTCAGAAAACTAAAGCTAGAAGTTCCATTCGACCCAGTTACTCCCCTTTTTCCCACAAGTATTAAAAGCATCGTATCACAGCACTATATGCACACCCATATTTTTAGCAGCACAGTTTATAATAGCTAAATCGTAGAAGCAGCTCAAATGCCCAGCAACTGATTCTTGGGAAAGAAGATGTTGTGTCTTCACACAAAGGAGTACTACTCAGCCATAAAGAAGGATAAACTTGAGACATTTTTAGGTAAATGGATGCACCTTGAGACCATACTTGTAAATGAACTGAAACACACATGTGTAAATGTTGCATTGCTTCATGAGAAACTGAAAGTGTAAATAAGGACCAAAGTGTGTAATAGATACTGTGAAATAGAAAATGTTTAAATGGGAAGGGGAACTAGGGAGGGGTGAAGGGGAAAGGGAGAAAGGGAAAAGAAAATCAAGTGAAAAGAAGGAAAAAAAATGGAAATAAAGCTTTTGTAAATAAGGAGGGGAAGAGGGGATGACAGGAGGGTAGGAGAGGTAGTGACAAAAAAAAATCAAGGTATATCATATACAGCTAACAATTCCCTATGGGGATCATTATGTATATCTAAAATGATAAAGCCCCACACAACAATATTATTATTGTTTCAGATATACACAGTTCCAGGCTTAACAGTCATTGACCTTATGATATTGTGAAAGCGATACACATTCAATAGAAACTATAATTTGAAGGGTTTTTTTTTGTTGTTGTTTGTTTTTGGTACTGGGAATCGAACTCAGGATCTTGCACTTGCCAGGCAGACATTGCACTTGCCAGGCGAGCTTTCTCCCTGGCTGTACCTTGAGTTTTGAATTTGATATTTTCCTAAGCTAGCTGTTTGTGGCATAATACCCTTGTGATGTTGGGCAGTGGTGGTGAGCTGTAGTTCCCAGTCAGCCTGCAGCCAAGAGGGGACGGTAGCGGTGCCTGTCACGTGCTGGGTTGCTTGGCAGGATGTTTGCTAGTGGAGGTGGGCTCAATGCATTCTCCACTTGGGTTAGTTTCAGTGTATGTTGGTTTGTAGAGCTAGAACCCCACTGTAAGTCAGGAACATCTGTAGTAGGTTCTTCCTGATCCTTGCCTTTTGGTCTCTTGGTTTTCTGTCTTGTTTTATCTTCTGGCATGCTTGGTATTTTGCCGTCACTGTTTGAGAAGCTGCAGAGGTTCTGGGTGATGTGACATTCCAGCCATCAGACAGGATAGGGGAAGGCTGGGCCCAGCTGCAGCAAACCTGTGTCCACTCGCCCTGGCTGCCAGGATCTGCAGTAAACGCCACATCCTTCAGGCCTCTGAATGGGCTGCTGCAGTTTTACTCTTGGCAGCTGCTCCTGCTCAGTGCTTGCTCACCGCTGCACAGCTGGAAGCTGGCTCTGCTTGGGGAGAAAGGCACACAGGGCTGTGCTGTCTGGCTTCTCTGGGATTCCTTTTGTCTCTGGGGCTGTGACTGCCGGAGCCCCAGCTGCTCCTCCTTCTTGGTGCCCTACCCCGGAGTCTGCCAGACATCTAGACTGCCACCTAGTGTCTTCCCCGGTGCTGGCACCGTGGTGGTGAGGGCCCTGGCAGCAAGCCTGGCTCTCTTGAGTGCTGCCCCCAGGTCACAACCCCTCCTGTCATGAGCGGCCCAGGTTGTTCACTATCTTCAGTCAGGTGATCAAGAGCTTTGATCCAGGCTTTACTGTTGGACAAGAACAGCTTGACACCTGCCTCTCTACTACCATCTGCGGCAGGAGATTTTAGTGAGTTGGAGGAAATTAGCCCATTGCCTGTCAGATTGCAAATGTTGTTTTCCATCTGTAAAGTCTCAAACTCATCATTCTTTATTTCTTCATAAGGAAATCAAATCACTAGACATTCCCCATTCCAGTATTATTTAAAAAAAAAAATCTTCTACCACTTTTCCAGTGCTTTTTTTCCTTTAAAATGTTTAATATATCTATATCTATATCTATATCTATATCTATATCTATATCTATATCTATATCTGTTTGTTTTTTGGTACGGGGAATTGAACTCATGACTTTGCACTTGCCAGGCAGGCACTGTGCTGCTAAGCTAAATCCCTAGCCCCAACTCTTCTGTATTTTATTTTGGTGTAAGAGTCAGGTAGGTGTCTCTCTTTCTAGGTGGTTCCCTGGCTGTGGAACACTGTTTACTGACTAAATCTGTCACTGGTATGAATCACTTGAATAGTCCTTACTAAAATGAAGTGTTAATATATTAATGTCTCATATGTAGCTGGGCCTCATTGGGAACTTGCATTTTAGTTGTTGGTCAGTTTTGCCCTCTGAACTGCTTTAATTATCATGGCCTTGTAACAGCACTTGCTACCTTCTGACCTGCCAGTCTCTGAAGGCTTTAATTTTGAGCCCTCCTCTTTGCTTTTATTAATATATTATAAGGGATTCATTTGAATCCCTGTTTTTTTGCTCTTATTAATGTATTTTTAAATTAAAAATTTTTTTTCCTTTTAAATTTATTTATTTGGTATAGGGTTTCGCTACGTAGCTCAAACTTGTAGTGATCCTCCTGTCTCAGTCTTCCCAGTGCTGGGATTACAGGTGTGTGCCACCACTCCCGGTCTCATTGGCCTGCTCACACATCAGGGGGCAGGGCTGGCACTGCATGTGGTGCCAGGGATCAAACCCCAGACGCTGTGCTTGCCTAAGCAGGCACTTAGTCCACTGAGCTATCTCACCAGCCCTTCCATAAGAATATTAGAGCCAGGTGACAACTCTAAGAAAAATAGATTCTGCTTTTTGTTTTTTGATCTAGTTGGAGTTCATGGGAGGTACAGGTTACTTTAGGAAGAATCAATATATTTAGACCTTGACCAATCTACAGTATACCATCTACGTGCTTCCCACTCGTCCAGTTGGGCACGGCCTTGCGCAGGCTCTTCTAGGCCTTGTGCTTTCCTGCCCAGCTGCGTGTCTCCTGTATGCAGCTGCTCAGCTGGGATCTCCTCTGTTGGCTTCCCTCAGTGGTTGTATGTAGGGAAGCTGTGAATTTCCAAACATTAATGTTTTACCTGTTAACCTTGCTCAGCTTTTGCTTTCTAAATCTCTTGGTTCTTCACCTGAAGTGAATGATCAATTCAGTTCCTTCTGTCCCATTGGTACAGACTTTTTTCTTTCTTTACCAGGTGTCCTCATGTGCCTGCCATGCAGGGCCTGCATGTGAGGGAGGAGCTCAGTGTGTTCCAGCTGGAATGGCTCCTAGCTTTTGGCTCTTCAGCCCGAGGCTGGCTCTTGGCTTGAGGTGTCAGAACAAGTGTGCACAGTCACAGCTCTGTGGACATGTGGTTGTGAGCGCATACTGCACCATGACAAAGACCTCCCTGGGGTTTCACTGTGTTTCTGTCTCTATGTCTGTCTCTGTCTCTCTTTCTTATTTTCATTATCTTCTGGGAACAGCTTCAGAGCACCTTCCTTCCTACACTTCCCAGTCACCTACCACACACCACCCCCACTGACACATGGCTCTTCACAGGGTCGATAACAAGGGAACAAGCTGAGAGCTCAGGTGGACAAGCATGACTCTGGGCCTGTCCCATCTGTGGAAGCAGCACAGTTCCCAGGACAGGGCCTGGCCACCTGGAAACGAAAAGGGTCCCTGTGAACCAAAAGAAGCCTTGTCTTCCCTTACAAACTGTGTTTTTTGTCAGTCTAATCCTGAGTCAGATTTGTCTGGATCCTTGTGGAGTTGGTGACATTCTAAAGCCAGCAGAGGGCACTGGAGCCTGACCAGGACAGGTTTTTAGAAGAAAGAGACCCCCTTAGGCAAGGAAGGCCAACCTGGGGGAGCAGAGGGGCACAGCCAGAGGGGCTGAGGCAGGAGGTGCCTGCCCATGGAAAGATGTGGGTGATTGCTACCTCTTGTGCAGAGGGCAGTTCTTCCAAGCTGATTTGTTTAAAAAGTCCACATACATTTCTGAAAAGGACTAGGAATTCCGGCCCTGAGACCTTCAGACCATGGAGCAGGGAGGGTTGCCATGGTTGGGCAGGAAGGCTGCCTCGTCTGCCCCATCACAAGATTGGAATGGAGAGGTAGCAGCACCCCATGTTGAGGCAGCACAGCACATAGGCAAGGGTTGGCCCCGCAAGTGCGGATCCTAAAATAGCCCAAGCTGCAGCAAGACAGTTACATGGTGAGGTGTCTGTAAAGCTGAAGACTTTATGACCCACGGGGAGGCCCTTCAGAAGGCAGGAGAGGCCCCTCAAAAGTCAGTAGTGCCTGGAGTACAGCTTGTGGGGACACTGACAGGCACCCCACCACAGCTGAGGGAGGCTGGGCGTATCTCCTCAGTGACGCAGCACAGCCTCCTCTTGCCATCTCCAAGTATGTCCAACTTACGTTGGGCATTGAGTGTGGCTGGTGTTTGGGGAAAGGTCACCCATACCCATGGATCCTGGGGGGTCAGGGGACATGCATCTTGATGATAGGTATAAGGTACCCTCATGTTGGGCAGTTGCGCCAAGACCCTTATTCCTCTTGCCTTATATTCAAGAGACCTGGCCCCTTCTGGGAAGCTGGATCAGCTTTGGGTCTCTGCACCCTTCACACATGTGGTGACTGTGTTCTCTGAAGCTCTTCACCCGGCAGCTCTGCAGAGACGCAGCCCCTCTGACTCCACTCTGTCCCCGTGCCCCACCCCGGCCCTGCCACCCCTGAGGGAGGAAAGGACACATGAGCATGCAGACCACTCTGATGGATCAGGGAGCAGTGACACTCTTGGCTTCATTTCAGCTCCTTGCCATCCGCAGCTGTGCCATCTGCTGAGCTGCCTGTGCTGCCCTCCTGGAGGGATGCTTCTATCGTCACCCCGCCCCCAGCTCCACCCGCTGCACTTTGCCCCTCTGCACCCTGCAAAGAAAGTTTTTACAGCTGTGACCACCCCTTCTCTTGTCTGGTCCAGGTGGTGCTCTGGGTTGGCCTGGGCGTGCTGGTGGTCAGCACACTTACCACCCTGTCTGTGAGTGAAGACGTCCCTGTGGACTTGGCAAAGGAGGCTCCTGGTGGCCATCGAGGGGAGGTCGAGGGTGTGGCGAAAGCGGAGGTGGCCAAGCTCTCAGGTATGCACGTGGCTCCAGGCCCGTCCCCTGAGCAAGTGTCCATGTGTGCCCTGGCCCTCTGGCAGCAGCCTTCATCCAAGGGAGATGCAGCCGGGGAGTGGGGCTGAGCCCCACTCGCCTCACTCACTGAGGCTCCACTCCATGAGGGCTGGCTAGTGCCCACCCATGGGCAGGGGATGGTGTCACCCTAGCTGAGATGTCAGTGCCTGGCTGTGGGTGCACTGACAGGTATGTAAATTGTTGCTTATGTTTGTGTTTTGTTTTGAGGATGTAAACTTCTGGCTAGTCTTCTTCTTAACAAAGTCAACCATGATGTCTCACCTTTATTATGTCATTATTTATTGTTTACCAATTCCACTGATAGAATTATAGCTCACACTCCCTCACACAGCTGTAGGCCACCTCAGAAAGCATCCTGGTGGTGACCCTCAGCCTCCACTTGGCCCAAAGGTCCAGACCCATGCCTGCTTGGTGGTTCAGAGAAGCCAGTGTCACTGGTGGTGGGTGGTGGTCAAGTTTTCTAACTCACAGAGGTGCGGTCACACGTGGCTGGCTCACACGTGGCCAGCTCATCTCTCAGCGAGGCTTGGATTCAGAGCCACCAGGTGCCTGTGCCTGGGTGGGCCTTGTGGGGAGGCAGTGCTATCCTTGCTGGTAAGTTTCAGTTGCTGTGGAGGTGCCAGCTGTGACACCTGCTGAAGACAGCCCTTCTGTGATGGACAGAAGAGTGGTCTCTTGAAGGGAGCCCCGGTGAGAACACCTTGCTGGCCATGCCTGGGCTCATGTTGGCCCTGCCTCAGCACAGGGACCTTAGGCTTCTGGCTGGCTGTGATCAGAGCTCAACAAGCCTTTACAGCGTTTTCCCGGTGTGCTGACTACTCTGAGTCGCTCTCCCAGGACCTTCCCCTCCGGACAGCCTTGTGCTTGGTTGGCTGCAGATGCTTTCCTGTGTTGTCCTTGACAAAGAGAGTCCTCCCATCCTGGTTCCCTGTGGTCACCAGGCTAAGAATCAGGTTGGGGTTGCCAGGTAGGCACTGGGGCGACTGGAATCCCCGGAGAAACAAAGTCAAGGTCATTTGTTTTGCCCTGCAGCAGATCCAGCCCCATGGAGTGGAGGTGTCCATGTGAGGGGGCGTCTGGGTACCAGTGCCCTTCCCACCTGATGGTCTGGCTCAGTCCTCCTGGGGAGACCAGTCTGGTGCTGCTGCCAGGCCACCTGGCAGAGCAGGTGCGGATGCTGGGCTGCTGCAAAAGGAAGAGAGGAGTCAGGGTGAGGGGTGGATTCCTGGGAGCCAGGAGCTGGATCCTGGTGTGGTGGGTCCCTCTCTTGGACAGCAAGGCATGTGACCCTGAGTGCTTTGGGACCACCCGCGCAGAAGTAGATGCCACCTGGTTCTCATCTCAGCAGGCTGCAGGCAGGCCTGGCAATGAGTTTCTTGGTCATTCAGCACTGTGGCCCCACTCATGGCCAGCAGCTGCATCCTGTCACCACGGCCTGTGCAGGACGCCTGCTCACCTGGTGCCCTCTGAGGCCACATATGGTTTCCATTTCCTCGGTGAGGCTGCAGCAGCGTGCACGGCCCCTCTCAGAACCACATGCTGTCTTCTCGCAGCAAGTCCCCCACCTCCAGCCACTGCCTCTTCTAGGCAAGGGCCGAGGACTGTGAGCTGAACTGACTGTGAACGCCTCAACTGGCTTTTGGATGTGCAGGCCACAGACAGAGCCTGCCTGCATGGTCATGACCGAGTCCTGTCCTCCTGTGGGACATGCATGATTGGCAGGTGCTGCCAGGCCCCGTGAGTGGCCTTGTGGGCCTGTGGCAAGCATGGCTAAGTCCCTGGGAAAGCTCATTAAGACAATTACCCATTTAAAAAGGCTAATTAGGCCATTCATCTCTGTGCCAGATAGCACCCCTGAGGGGCTCCGGATGGATTTGGATTTTGTCGTGTTCCAGCCTCTGCTGCGTCCCTGTCTTCCTTCCCCTTGAACACTATGAGGTAGCGTAGCCTGGCACCACCCTGATCCCCTGCAACTCTTCCCTGCCTACAGCAGGAGGCGCCGTGTGGCCGTGGACCCTTAGGCAGAGTGCGACAGGCAGGACCTACCAAGCAAGCGGTGTGGCTGCACATGTGGGCCCTGGTGCAGCGGTGACGTAGGCCCGCGTGGACCCAGCTGTGCCCAGGGGCCCTGTGCCTCCAGCTGGAGTACTCCCTCTGCTCTGCCCTCACTGCTCGCCCCTAGGACCTGCCTCAGCCTCCACTGCTGCCCACTCCGCCCTCTGTCCTGCAGTATAGGAGGGCTCGGAGCCCCTCATCCCAGCACCACATGCTTCCCTTCCCACCTGCAGGGCAGTGTGATCCTGGTGGGTCTCCCTTGAGCCTTGCTGAGTAGGCTGTGTTTTTGGTTTTTGGCAGTTCTGGCAGCTTTTGTACTGAACTACATTTCCAGCCCTTCTTTATTTTTTATTTTGAGACAGGGTCTTGTTCAGTCATTAGGCTGTCCCCCAGGCTGAGCTTGAATGGGCAGTCCTCTTGCTTCAGCCTTACTGGCTACTGAGCAAGTTTTTAAAGCTGCTTTGCTCCATGTGCCTCTGCTCCTGGTAGAGTTTTCATTCAGTTTCCCTGCTGGTTCTGATTTCCCCCGTGCCATCGGAGATGACCACGCCAGGCTTGCAGGACTTACTGCGTGCCGAAAGGTCCCCATGAGGGACCAGAAGGGATGTTGCTTTCTGGCAGCTGCTAGCCTGCATAGAGCCTGTGTGATGTGGGGCCGTAGTCCCACCTCTGAGGAGGAGCAAGCAGCATCTCCCGATGCCCAATACTGCTGTTGGCCATGGGGCTGCCTGCACCCTCTGGGTACCAGGATGTCACTGTTGTCCTTCTGTGGCAAGAGATGCAGTGGTGAGGCCTAGCAGCTGAGTGCAGAACTCTGGGTTTTTTAAGCAAGCTCTTAATGAATAACTGTTTCCGCAGGGCAGAAACCAGATATATTGTGAAAGGTACCTAAAACGGGCTGATTTTTAGAAAACCATCAGAGTAGTTGCTCCTGCTCCCTGGGCAGGGCGCTTTGAGGCGCTAAGCCCCTGAATCTGAGATGCTTCTCACTACAGGTGGGAGCTTGTCAGTGGGACACACGGATTGTGTTTCAGCCTTGCTGCTTTTGGGGCTGGCAGTGGGAGGTGACCCTTCCCACCTTTACCGACCACAAGATACATAGCAGCAGCAGGCAATTCCAGTCACCAGCAAAGCTGTCCAGGGAAGGGGCCCCACCTGCGATCCAGGCTGCTCTTGCCTGTCCTCGGGAATAGAGGCTGGCTTCAGGGTAGTGGTTGGCCACAATAGATGTTGGCCTCTTCCCCTTAAGGAGTGTACTACCCTGAAAGTGTCTAGCTCCAGAGATGGGATTCTAAGCCACAGCTCCCCAGCCTTTGGGGCACCCTCTGCCCCTGCTGGCCCCAGGAAGAAAGGGAAGACTTGACACCAGGTCAGCATTCCCATGTGTGGAAAGAGCTGAGCACCTGTGCTGTCCCTCCAGCAGTGGGGAGGATGCAGAGTAAATGTGGAATTTTCCTGTTTCTGCTGACAGGCCATGGTTTCCCGTGGCCATAAAGTTCAGGGCAGCCAGGATGCTCTCCATCCCCTTGTGCACGGTTTTTGGCAGACCCACAGTGGGTGGTGGCCCCCGCCTCTCCTTCCTTAAGTTCTCTGCGCTCTCCGAGGGGCTCCTGGCTGTGACCTTGCTGGTTGGTGCACGCTTGCCTTTGGATTGGAAGCAGGCAGAGAACACAAGGGTCGTCTTAGCCACTGATTTTTGAAGTTTTATGTTAGTTTTGCTGTAGCTAGGAGGCATTGCTAGCCAGCTGTCCCTGATGAAAGTCTGATTCTGTTCTGGAAAGGGCTGTGCCCGCTGCCAGCCAACAGCCACAAAGTGCCAGGCTGAGGGGGCTGCTGTAAGGTGTGAGCCAAAAGGCCTTTGTGGCCTCTCAGGCTGTGCCTGGGAGTCCAGTGGTGCTCCTTGGGGGATTTCCAGAGGAACCTCAGGGCAACACTACCCATGTTACCTGTCCTATGCAGGGGGCACTACCAGCTGCACTGCCCTTGTCCCCAAGCACTGGGCTGAGCCCTGATGCCCAAGGAGCCACAGGCACTTCCTATCCAGTAATGCATGGGGTTTGTTTCCTGCTGAGGCCACTGTCAGAGGTGATCCTGTCCTGGGGAGGATGTTTCATTGTCCACCTCTCCACCCTCTCAACTCTGCAGGGGCTGGAAGACCCTCCTGATTTATGGCCAGTTCTTACACACAGGGCCCTCCGTCAGGGCAGTAACTGAGTGGTACACATGAGTGCAGCCACGCCGGGCAGTTGGTCACACTGGGGAGCCCAGGCTGCCCTCTGTGGGCTGCCTGCCTGTCACGAGTGGGGAGACACCAGCCTCTGGTTTGCCTGGAAACCTCAGCTGCTCGTAGACAAAGCATATCCCATCTGTGCAGGGTTCTGTCTCCCCTAGGATGCCAGGTCAGGCGCCCCAGGCTGATGCCAAGCTGGGGTGGTCTCCCCTATTGGGAGGTTGTCAGACCCCATCTGCTGTTCCAGCAGGGCTGTGTGTCACTCCCTTCGTCCCAGCCTCCTGGGCCCTATGGCCACTGTGGCCACTTTAGCCCTCCCCACTTCCAGGGCAGTTTGAGGCTGAGGAAGAGGTACAGAGGTAGCTTTGGGCCTCAGAGGTGAGATGATTGCTCTCCAACATTGTTTTTCTCCCAGGTTGGTTTTGTTTCTGTTGTGTTCACCCCACACATAGAAAGTGGTCTTTTTAAACAGAGAGCCAGGGCTGCATGGCTCCCCTGGGGCCACACAGCTCCAGAGTGGCCAGCTTCACTGGCTCCCCTTTTGTTCTTATCCTTTTGGTGTGGATTTCCCCCATCAGCAGTAAGAAGGTGCTAGGATTGCAAGTGCACACTGCTAATGTTATTCCCTTATAGCACTCCTATACTTAGCCTTCCAGGAGGGGGTTTGGGATGGAGGCCCTTGCAAAGGAGCCCCTTGGGAAATGCAGCTCTTCAGTGAGCTTGTGCTTCCCCCTGGTGGTCACGGCTGAGTATTACATGCTGTGGCCTGTACCTAAGTATAAACTGCGTTTTGACATATTTTTGTTATGACTACAGTTGAAATATGACAGTTTTTTGTGCTGCTTAGCTGCTAATAATTGAGCAGAAGAAATGGCTGGTTAGGCTCTGCTATTTGGCCAGGAAATCTGATCACCCAGGGGAACGCCAGGGCCTGTGCTGATTGCTTGGTGGCTATGGGGAGGCATGGGCAGCTCTCTGTGCTTTGCTTCCAGCCCAGAACCCTGTCGTGGATGTGGCTGAGGATGGCCGGGAGAAACCAAAGCTGCTGGAGGAGAAAGAAGAGCTGGAGCCAGCGCAGATCAAGGGCCCTGTGGATGTGCCTGGTGGGGAGGAGGCCGCCGAGAAGCAGGAGGCTGCACAGCTGGATCGCCCTGCTCAGGGTGTGTGGCACTGGGGGCTGAGGGGCAGGGAAAAGGCTCCAGCAGCTTGCTGAGATGCTCAGGGCTGCATGCCGTCTGCCTTCCTCATCTTCCCCTTCCCCTGGCAAAGCTGCTGCACTGCTGTGCCTCTCGTGACTCCAGAAATAGTTCTTCAGCCAGGCGAGCTTGGACTCAGTGGGCAGTGGTGCTTGCTGGCCTGTGTCACACTGTCAGGAACCAGAATGCAGGTTCCTAGGGAAGAGAAAGTGGGGACTCCCTTCCTCAGCCTGGCTCCCCAACTGTCCTCATCCCCTTCTAGGTATTGCTGTCCTAATGGGTGAGGCCCACCGCCATGAGCCTCCCATTCCTCATGACAAGGTGGTGGTAGATGAAGGTCAAGACAGAGAAAGACTGGAAGAGAACAAGCTGCTTTCTAGACACACAGCTGGAGGAGCTCCTGGGGGCAAGGGGCAGCTGGCGCCACCTCTACCCAAGTCAGAGAGAGAGAAGAAGCTGGAGAGGGGAGAGGCTGGGAAGAGCCCCGAACAGGCCCAGCCCTTAGGAGCCGTGGGGGGTCTTCCTGAAGACCACCAGAAGGTCCCAGAGGCAAATGGTCAGCCTGCTTTCCAGGCCAGGAAGGAGGACCCGGGAGCAGGTCTTGATCCTGGGCCCCGGGTAGCCCTCTCAGCGGAAAACACCAGGGCAGCAAGGCAAGGGGAAGAGGCCATGCATGGTGCAGCAGGGGACACTGGGAACGTCGTGGAGAGTGACCCTGGTGGGTGTCAGCTCATTGTGGGAAGCCTCCCTGGCAGGGTGTTGGGGGTGGGGGCAGGAAGAATTGATTATTCTTACTTCTGTCCCATCCCTTGCCCATTCCACAAGATTAGCATGTGAATGTAGCAGCCCCTTCAGCAGCTGGTGGGGAAAACGAAGAGTCTGGTGGCGTGACAGCTACTATAATATCTGTCACACAGTTGTTTGCCAGACCACTAAATGTCAGGTGCCACGCTGTTCTCGTGTGTCTAGGCGCGCACGGGGATGGTGCGGGAGCGCTTGACAGGTAACACATTGTTAAGTGCCCGTCTAAGAGCTGGTTAGGACAGGGCTTGCATTTTAATTGGCGAAGGTAGTTAACATTGGCTCACTGCCACGAGCCTATGAGATTGTTAAATATTTTTTTATTACTTCCCTGGTAATCATCAGGTTGAATATAAACTGTAGTGGTGGGGGCAACAGAGAGTCATTTTAGGAGACATCTGCTGCCTCCTTTGTCTCCCCCCAACCCCCGCCTTTCTGCAAAACCTGAGTCCCCGAGTGTGTGCAGGTGGGAAGGTGCCCCTCCCGGCACAGAGGCCGCCTCCTGGGGCTAGGCTGCAGCGGGAGCAGCGGGAGCAGCGGGACGCAGAGCGGGCAGCGGCGGCGGCAGAGCAGCCCGGTGGAGACCAGACAGGCAGCAAGCTGGAGGGTAAGGCCTGGCCCGGGTGGGGGGTGGGGATTGGAGCTCTCCCAACTTGGGCTCTTCTCTGTTTCCTGACCCGACTCCAAAGCATCTTCAGTGACTCCCTTTTGCCTCCTGCCGGCAACTTTCTTGCTAGTACACCCTTAGGAACATTTTTTTTAATATCCCTTTCTCCAACTCTTTTTTAAAAAATCTGTTGCTCTGTCATATGACTTTTAATTAGCATTTTTATTTCATCTTAAAGCAGGTATGTTAATATTTCCAACACTCGGGGCATTTAAAGCTAGCCAGGTGTGGGGCTTTAGTGCACCCAGCTGCTGAAACTCTTCAGGCTGGGGGATGAACTGGTGTCCCTTGGGGAGCCCCAGCCCAGGAGTTCCAGCTTGCCCCTCTGCAGGCATGTCCAGCCCCTGTCCACCAGAAGTTCACTGCCTGCACCTTGTCCTGAATCCTCTAAACCTCGTGTCTTATTTTGGCTTTTTTTTTTTAGTGTATTTGGTACAGAGTCTTACTATGCAGTTCAGACTTGTAGTTATCCTCCTGTCTCAGCCTCCCCAGTGCTGGGATTACAGCTGTGTACCACTACACCTGGTCTTGGTGGTTGGCTCAGCAGGCCTGGGGATGAGGCTGGCACAGCCTGTGATGCTGGGAATCAAACACCAGGCCTTCCTTTGACTTTTTATGCCCCCTTTTTACTGCCCCCTGTCCTGCCCCAGTACCTCGCTGGTGATCACTCATCCAATTTTCTTTGGTGAGCCCACAGACTTGGGCTTTATCATGTGTCACCATTCCTTCAGGACACAGCCACTGCACTTGGGTGCTGGGAAGCCTGATGCTGCCCTGGTGTGTGGGGTGTGGGCTGCTCAGTTCTCCTGGCCATGCCCGGGCACTGGCTTGGCTGCCTCTGGAACAGCTGTGCCTCATGGTTTAGGGTTTGCCATGGCGTTAAGATGCCTGGGTTTGCTCTCTGGACCACTTTTCCAGGTGTGATCAGCAGCTCTGGCCTGAGCCCCTCCCCTAAAGTCCTAGGAGGCAGAATCTATAGGGAGGTGTTAGGCTTCTGGAGTTCACAAGTTATCTGGGAAACTTTCCCACACTTAGTATTTTTGCCTCTGGTTTTAGTCTTCACTATATTAATTGGTTCTAATTTCTATACTGTTACCTAAACCTGTGTGATTCTTTGATGTTTTTCTTTCTGAAAAAGAGACTTTTCACGGCTTCCTATTCTGCCTTTCTTCCTTATGCCTCAACGGGATGAACAGCTGAAATTAAAAAGATAGTAGCAGGTATGGCTCAAAAGGAGTGTGTCAAGATGGGAAGTGCGCTGTGGAGGTCTGCAAGGTGTGCCCACGGTGCCTGGCCCGCATGCATGCACGCATGTGTGCACGCTGCCTGCGCCAGGGGTCCCTGGGACCCAGTTCGCATGCCTTCCCTTACAGATGCCTCAGTTCTTCACAGCCGTCCGTGGTTTTGCTTCTTCAGAGGACAGCTGAAGATGTCTGTCAGCAGGGATGCTTAATGTACCACTGAGTCAGAGATGGGGGGGCCCGCATGTCCCTGCTGCCATGTGCATGGTCTGTGCTTGTACATTACACACACACCCTAGCATCCCACCTGTGTGCCTGCCAGTGGCCCTAGAGACTCTGACCTGGACAGATTGTCACCTTCACAGTTCACATCTGTCCCATGAGGCTTCTAGCTGGACATGGTACCTTTCCTTCCCCCCACCAGGTCTAGTCTTCAGAGGAGCAGGTGAAGTGGGGCCTGCTCTTTAGGATCTGCATCTAGGGTGGGAGGGGCCAGTGGTGTGTGGGCACCATCTTTGTACCAAATGACTATATGCTTATAACTCTGGGACTGAGGGTTGAGGTGGCCAGCCTGAGCCTCAGAGCTCAGCGCTCCAAGCTCTTTGTCTACAGGGGAGTATGTGGGAGCCTGTCTCAAATAAGTGGACTTTCCCAAGCAGGGGTCTGGGTCACCTTTGCCATCTGCAGGGAGCAGGCTGCCCTTCTTCCGCACAGCCAGCTCCAGAGTCCTCTCCACTGGCCCACCGCCTGTGTGTCCTTGCCCTGGCCACTTGGGATCTGGACAAGGCCCTGGGAGTGTGCGTGTGAGGGAATGCGGACCCAAATTGCTCTGGCTGCCCATCAGTCTGTGCAGGGCATACGGGGCCATCTCTGGGATCTTCACTGCTTGCCCAATGTTCTTCCTTCTGACTTGAAGTTGTACACCTGGCAGCCCTAACCCATTGTCTTTCAAAGATTCCTGATTTTATAATGAGAGTTGTAAAACTTGCATATGCTGTGGCTGCTTGCAGCACACAGCTGGCCTGGTGCTAGAAGACTGTAGTAAAGCCAGCTCCCTCTGCACCTGGCAATCCAGGTGTGCCACCCCTGTGCTCTGTCCGCAGGGAGTCCCATCAGGCAGGAGCTGCCTATAAGGACTTCCCTTCTCTGAACTGGTCAGCTGTTTGCCCCTTCCCCTTGGGTACTGGTGTGTGGCTTCCCCTCTGGCAGGACTTGCCAGGGCCTGGGGGTGGTCAGGAGCCACATCTTGGCCATCATGTGCTGACCTCTGGCTGAGGCCTCGCTCGTGTCCTGCTCTCTGCTCTCTGAAGAGGAAGGCCATTTTCCTAGCCTATGGAAGGCCCTGGGACAACCCCCAGTACTGCAAGGGAAAGAAGAGGGAACAGGAACATCAGTTTTGCTTTTTCAATTCTCATCTTGGAAGAAATTTCTTCCCTTCCCCTTTCCTTTCGTGTGTTCCTTTATCTTGTTTCTTATTGCCCAGCTGGCACCGAACTCACTATCTTCCTGCCTCAGCCTCCTGAGTGAATTGGGATTATAGGGATTCACTCCCACACCTGGCCTAGAGAAAACTTTCTTCAAGTATGAATATTGTTTTCCCACATAATTGCTTTATTTTCTTATACTTGCTCTAGAACAACTAAACGTGAGATGGGGGAAATCACCCAGCCCAGAGACTCGTCACAGGTGTGCTAGCATAGGTCCTGTGCGTGGTCTCTGGACTCGTGTGTTCAGTGAGCACTGGACAGCATCTGAGGCTGGCTGAGCCTCCTGCTTGGTGGAACCCTAGCAGCAGAGCAGACAGGAGGCTGCACCCGGCTCTGCCAGCCCAGCACGCTGCCCTGGGACCCAGGCTCTGGGGATTGGGCACATACCTTGCTGTGTGCTTGTATAGGCAGGGTGCTGAGACAGCATTGCCAGTGTGGGCTCTCACAGGTAGGCTTCTGTGGGCGGCTGCGCCCACATTGCAGTGCTCCGCGAGGGCAGTTGTGCATCTTTGCTTTGTTTGTCCCTAGCAGAAGCTGGCAGGGCAGAGATGCTGGACCATGCCGTCCTGCTTCAGGTGATCAAAGAGCAGCAGGTGCAGCAGAAGCGCCTGCTGGACCAGCAAGAGAAGTTGCTGGCTGTGATTGAGGAGCAGCACAAGGAGATCCACCAGCAGCGGCAAGAGGACGAGGAGGACAAGGCCCGGCAGGGTAGGTGGGCCATGGGCAGGGTGGGCCAGAGCTGGCAGTGGGCACTGGCCTAGGGAAGTGACAGGAGCTGGGCCCGGTGAAGGTGTCTCCGGGTGTCCCTGTAGGCTGAAGCCAAACTTTGGTAGAATTTAGGTTTTGATTTGTAACTCTTAACTGCTTGTAAGTTTGTTCCATTCAGTTCCTGCATTAGCAGCTTGTGTTCATTTCTGTAGCTAAACTGAATATCAACTTTGTTTGCAGGGGACATGCAGCCAGAGCCTGGAGTGGCTGTCCCCAGAGGTCAAGAGGAGGCTCGGGACGAGCCTGCTGGGGAGTTAGTGGAGAAGCCCCCTCCGCAGCCTGTGGAACCCGTGATGGATGGTCTGGGGAACCGGCCTGTTCTACCCCAAGAGCTTGGTCAGCACTCCCTGGAGGAGCCCAGGCAGGCTGTGGGAAGAGACCCAGCTGGTCCTCCTGACACAGAGCCCCAGGCAGCCCAGGCCAAGCTGAGCAAAGACCAGAAGGGTGCTGTGGCTGAGGTGGCTAAGGCCGTGAAGGCGCTGGCCCAGGACCCACAGGCAGTGCCCAAGCCAGATCCCACGAGGGGACCTGGGAGCTCAGAGAAACACCCTGCCGAGGAAGTCCCCAGGAAGAACCAGGATGTTTTTGGCAGAGGTTCCCAAGAAAATAAGCAAATCAGAAAGAAAGCAGCAGGCCCTGGAGCCGACACTCAGAATGAAGCTGGTAGGGCCATGGCAGGGGCAGGTGCAGAGGCTGAGGATGCCCTTGTGAAATCTAAGCAATCAGACCTAGTACCTGCTGTGAATGTCCCTCAGCCCCAGGCTGGACTGGGTCAGCAGAATCCTCAGCCCACTTCTGATGGGGGCCAGGGTGGTCACCTAGAGACCAAACAAGAGTCCCCTGGAGAGACCCACACGCCCACTCCTCAGAAGCAGCCTAGAGCTGGGAAAGAGGCTGCTATCCAAGAGCCCAGGCAGAGATCAGACCCTGAGTCTGGGCCCAGACTCACGGTACCTGAGGCTCAGAAGCCAGACAACGCCAAGTCCAACCGAGACCTGAAACTGCAAGCTGGCTCTGATCTTCGGAGGCGGCGGCGGGATCTTCCCCCTCACCCAGAGGGTGAACCGTCCCCCAAGGATGGGGTCATTATCACCTTTAACCAACTCCCAGACATCTCAGCCAATGACCTCCGCAGTGCCCTGGACACCCAGCTCCGCCAGGCTGCTGGAAATGCGCTGCAGGTAGTCCACAGCCGGCAGATCAAGCAGCTGCCCACAGCTCCCGAGGAGGCCTGAGCACCCGCTCACAGCGGCAGCCCAGTGAGGGCCTCTGTCCTGTGAGCAGCTGCCTCCCTGGCCTTACCCTGGCTGAACATGGCTGACCCCCAGGGATGTGTATGTGAGACCCTCACCAAGTGCCGTGGCATCTGAAAGGCCGAACTGTCACCACCTGCTCTGAGCGTTACTTGTCCCTGTACCCCGAGCCCATGCAACCCACAAGCGGCTCAGTGGAGTGGCGCTGGGGCCTGACTCCTCTGAGGAGAGCTGTGTCACTGCCTGCAGCGCACCTTTGACAAAGCCAGAGCTGGGCCACCCTGGGGCTCTGTGAGAACCTCCATCCCAGGAATAGTCCCAACACTGCTGCTGTCCCAGGAGCGTAGGGGCACGCCCCACAAGCTCTGTGCCCTCCTCCAGGCCTTGGCATCTACAAGGCATGGACAGTCGGTTCTCTGCTGCACAGGCCTCATGGCCTGCACATGCGCTGGGGTCTGCTCTTTGAAATAAAACTATTGAAATAAAAAATAAAAACGATGATGCCTGGTGAGTCAAGTTCATGAGTTAATTCCTAAAGGAAAATTTAGGATTCTAGATGGTAGCAGTGAGGGACACGGGAGCAGTACCCCAATCCAGACCTCACAGGACTTGAAAACCAGGTAAGTGTAGCCCCAGAAGGACCCTCCAGGGTGCCTGGTGCTTGGGCTTGGCCTGACCTGTGATGGGGCAAGCCTCCATCTTGCCAGGTGTTGGAAGTTGCAGCAATTTTTTTTTGAGACAGGGCCTTGCTATGTAGCCCAGACTGGCCTTGAACTCAGTGATTCTCCTGCCTCCATCTCCCGAGTGCTGAGATTACAGGGGTACCCCACCACACCCAGTGTAGCAGCAACTCATACTCACATGCTGTGTCTGCCCTTCCTCTGTGGGCTCAGGGCCAAAGCCTGTGCTGCCCCTCAGGCCAGCCTCCTTTTGCTGTGCTGGTCAGTGCAGCCACCAGGGCCTTGCTCCTGAGGTGAGGACAAAGCTGGATGTGCTGTCCCTCAGCCATGTAGGGTACTCTGGTTTGGATAGGCTCTGGCCAGAGAGGGCTTGAGAAAAACAGGGTAAGGGCACAAGGGGCTGGCCTGTGCTCTAGTCCTAACACCAAGGCCACAGGAGAACCATGTTTGTGAACACTTCAGGGAGCCCTGGCCCACTTTCCCTAGATCTGATGAAGTCCTAATTGTAATTTATTTCCTCACACATCGCACTCAGTATCTTGCAGCTGGACAACGACTGGGAGGAGTGGGCACGTCTGCAGGCTGAGTAGTGATTCCTGATGCACACCTGCTTAGCTCAGAGGAGGGACACACCTAGCCAGGGGGCCTGGGTCTCAGGTTTTTATATTGTTTCGAGACTTTCTCACTAAGTTGCCTAGGCTAGGCCTAACTTGTAATTTTCCTGCCTCAGCCTCCAGAGTGCTGGGATTACAGCTATGTGCCACCGTGCCAGCTGCACCCTGTGTTTTTGATTAAAGAAGCCATCCACGAAAGGAACCAGGCCCGTGGGGTTGCGCTCTGGTTGATGCTGTTGAATCCCAGACCTGGGTTCAATTTCCTCTTGGATGTCATCCTGTTTTCTGTTCTCCAGGTAACCTTGGAGCAGGCAGTAGGCAGACACAAGTGGCCCTGACCCAGCTGTCCCTCAGCACCCCCTCTCCATGCCAGCCACTCTGCCCCTCCCAGGCCACAGCCCCATGGGGAAGAAAAGTCACCCCTGGAAACCTGGGGGCCTCTGGACAGTAATCTGCTTCCTGAGCTCAGAAACTCCCTGTAGGCTACAGTTCTGGTCAGTTGCTGTCAGCAGCATACGGGTCCAGGTGTACCCTTTCGCAGCCCAGCCTGCCTGAGACCCCTGTGAACAGCAGTGTGGCCAGTCAGCAGCAATGAGCTCCCATAGGGCTGGAGGGTACCCTGCACACTGGGCCTTGAGGGGGCCAGCGCCTTCAGGGAGCTTGAGGTCTTATCCAGGAGCCCCTGTGGGCCTTTGAGAGGTGTATAGGCCCCACCTCATGAGGCCATGTGGTGGCAGCAGAGGCGCAGACAGTGACAGGGCTGCTGAAGCCATCTCTGCTACCCATTGACAGCCACATCCATATCAAGACCACACTCTTGAGGGCTGGGTTGGGGGATCTGAACAGGAGGGCAGGAATCAAGGCCAAGGGAGCTTTGGGAGGAAATTTGGGGTAATGGGGCCCACCAGAGTAGGGTCCAGGAAGCCTGAGAGCTGAGCTTAGAGCCCAGGCCACATGGGCTCTGAGAAGTGGTGGCCCCATCTGCCACTGCAGAGGCAGACGTGAGAGGCAAGCACCTGCCTGTCTGAAGGGGCTTGCACGGGAGTCCCAAGGGACCAGACTGGAGGTCTCCAGGGAAGGTGGGCATGGTGGTGCACACCCGTGGTACTAGGGAGGCGGAGGCAAAAAGATCACAAGTTTGAGACTAGCCTGGGCTCTGTAGTGAGTTCAAAGTCAGCCTGAACTATGTAGTGAGACTATCTCAAAAAAAAGTTGAAGTCTTTGGTAAGAAGTTCCAGTGAGCAACATGGCAGGAGCAGTAGAAAGGCTCAGGCAGGTTGGGGGCGGGTGCCTGTCCTGCGAGGCCTGGACCTGGGTTGCACCCTGGGCAGTTAGTGCTCTTGAGATACATGGGCTACTACCTGCCCCAGTGCTCAGCTGTGGTGGCTCCAGGACGGATGGGCTCCACCCAAGGCCACATGAGCACATTCTGGTCCTGTCAGACCTGGCACTGCCCTGCCTGGCTGTTCACAAGCTGGTTCTGGGCTTTGGCACAAAGGAACCCCCACACAGTCCTAGAAGTCACATGTGCCTCTGAAACAGCTCATGGTGCGTAGCACAGACGTGTGGTTCAGCACTAGGGAAGTCAGGCCAGTTCTTGATTTGCATTTAGATGATGGAGAGAACAGATTGCTGGGCTCGGGAGATAGCTCAGCTGTCTAAGCACCTGCATGGCAAGCACATGGACTCAGGTTCGATCCCCAGTGTTGCATGCCATGCGTGCTGGGTATGCTGTGGGCCACCAAAACTGGGCATGGTGAAACATGCCTGTAATCCCAGCACTGGGGAGGCTGAGACAGGAGAATCACTACAAGTCCAAGCTGCATAGCAAGACCCTGTACCAAATAAAAGATTGTTTTAAATTAAACAAAAGTGGGCCCGGGGAGATATCTCAATAGAATAAGCACTTGCCTGGCAAGCGCAGGGTCCTGAGTTTAATCTCCAGTACCATCAAAAAAAACCCCACAAAAAATTAAATAGACTGCGGCTCAACAGTGCAGTGTGTGAACCTGTGGCCCTGGCCCTGCGCCTCTGATCAGGTACGGGCTGCGACTTCCACAGTCAGAAAGGAGAAGGACTCAGTAGTCCCCATGGCACCCAGCAAATGACACTCAGGTTTGTGGAATCCCCATGTCCCCCCTCTGTGGTGTGAAGCACTACTGGATTTGGACTGGGGGAGTAAGAGGCCAGGACCTGCCCATGCCAGACCAGGGCTCTGGGTGCAAGGGTAGGCTGCTGGAGGTGGCTATGCCTGTGTGGAGGGCCTGATTGTGCCAGGACCTTCTGCACAGCTCAGCCCTGTGGCTTGATAGTCAGAAGAGCTGTCCGCAAAGTGGAATTCCCCCTCAGGGTATTGCTAGTCTTTTATTTTTAGCATATCCTAGACATGGGCCTTTTGGTCTAATGGTTTCATGAGATTTAGATTATGTATTTTTGGTGAGCACATCTTTAACTGGGGGTGATGTGGCAGAGTTCAAAGCCCAGACCCACCAGCTTTGTCAAAGTAGAGGGGGACTAGGACCCACTGTCCATGGGAGAGGTGAGGCCCCCAGTATAGAACAGTCAGTATACAATAAACACAAAACCAAGTAAGATTTAACAGTCTTTATTGCTGTTTTGGTTACATCTCAATCTAACTCAGACTGTTCTGCACACAGTGCTACAGAACAAATTCTCATCCTGCCCAATGTACAAGGTGACCCTGAGAACTTGGCCACTCCCACTTCCTTCAGCCTGCACAGCGGTCCATGGGCACCATCCCCACGTGGCACCTGTGTCTACAGGAGTGGTAGATGCAAGGGTCAGAGCTCAGGTCCTTCCTAGGAGCCTCCCTTCAGGCTCTTCTTGGCCTGAAAAATAAAGCATTTTGTCTGAAATGCTTACTGTTTTTTTTCTTTTCTTCTTCTTTTTTAAATGTATTTGGTACAGAGTCTCACTATGGAGCTTGGACTCTTAGTGATCCTCCTGTTTTCAGCCTCCCCAGTGCTGGGATTACAGGCATGGTGGACTCAGTGGCTGGCTTAGCATGCCCCAGGAGTGGGGCTGGTGTGGCATGTGGTACTAGGGATTGAACTCTGGTGCCTGCACTTGCCTAAGCAAGTGCTTAGTCCACTGAGCTATCTTGCCTGCCCTTGGGCTGCTTATTTCTAAGTACTGCTCAAAAATAAGAAAGCTAGTACACAAAATGCCTTATCCAACCAAACATCTTACAACTTGATAGCTGGTGTGTGGCAGAAGACCAGGCTGGATGGAGCTCTAGGGGCCCCAGCACAGAGCTCACTGCTGCAGCAGACTCCATGCAGGCCCCTATATACTGCACTGGGTCCCATGCTGTTGCCAAGGGTGGAGGAGCCTCTTCTCTCAAAGGAGACTTGACGTTCAGAGATGCCAAAGTTGTCTGTCTAGCAGACAGTGCTCATGTGATGAAGTGGGAGTCTGAGCACAGAGCCTGTACCATTTCCTCAAGTGCATTGTGAGTCATGGGGAGGAGAGGTTTGTCATTGAGCAAGACTTGAGGGTTCCAGGTGAGCTTGGTCCATCATTAGAGGGCTCCCTTGACAGAGGAAGGTTCTCCTAGGTGCTAGGCAGGGAATCCTGAAGGTCTTTATTTGATTCAGGTGAAAGAATGTAAGGGAGGAAGGGGTCACAGATGGCCAGATACCTGATAGTTAACTTGTGCCTGGCGATGGATAGGGTGGTGAACAGAAACTTATGCGTATGGAGATTGTCCCCTCAGACAAGTGCTCCTGCAAGATGCTAGCCTTGAACCCTGGAGTTAAGGCAAAATCTGCCTGCCTTTCCCCTCATAGAGTTTGAAAGTTGGGAAGCTCTTAAAAGGCAGGAAGTAGGTCAAAAGAACAAAAAAGTGCTACTTCCGATGAAGGACCCACTCTGGCCACAACTACCACAAGGGAAGTATGAGCTTTCCCAGCCTTCCAGAAAATGAGTACAAGACTGAAAGGACCAGGCATACCACGTACTCTGCCATTCTGCTTAGGGCAATCCTGGAGCACCAAGAAACTGCTTCAGACTCCTCTTAGTTCTTGTCCAACTACCCTCCCCCAGTCCAGTTCTCATGAGGATCTCCCTGGAAACAGGTGACCCACTGAATCGGGGGTGTTCCAGGTGGGATCCAGTGATAATGACACTGTGGGAACTGGTCTCAGAATGACAGCCCAAGACCCTTGTGGATAAAGACCCATTGGAGGTGGCACGCTCCTGGTCCTGTGCAGGACCACTGATAATGGCCATCTCCCCCAGCCTCCAAAAATGCTACTCTCTCTAAGGCCTTCACACTTCACACAGGTCTCTCTCTTTCATAGTATGTGGCTATTTTCACAAGTAGTATGTTGTTTTCACTGGTGGCACAACCCGTAAGGCACAGACCTGACAATACTGTGACTAAAAAACACAAAGGACTTGATATTGGATGGGTCAGAGGCAGAACCAATCTGGAACCAAGAACAGGACTGTTCCCACCACAACCTTCTGATGCTTCAATGAGAACCAGCTCCCATTTCTCTGCAGATTTTTCGTAGAACCTATAAATACTGTTTTCTCCTCTATGAAAGGGTGTGCCTGGCAGGTCAAGAGCCACTAGCAGGTGCCGAGGGGCCCCACTAGAGTAGAAACTGAGAGGTGCTGGGGGCTTGCTCAGGGTCCGGGATCCGGGTCCTGCCCTTGGCGACAGTGCCGAAGTTTACGAGAGAGCTTCCCGCTACATCACCACTGGGCCTTCCTGAGGTCAGCGGGATCCTCGATTTACAAAGGCAGAGACTACGCTGTTTGCCAGGTCTGAGCAGGCTTAACACCCTGAGCCAGCGGGAAAGGTGAGGCAGGCCGCAGGCTACCCTCGGGAAGGACAGGGGAGGGGGCAGCGCCCACCTACCGCAGAAACAAAGCAGCTCCGCAGGGCCTCGAACTCTCGCGCACAAAGGTCCTTGCTCAGGCGACCGCCCGGGGTGGTGGAGGCTTGCACGCACTTGCCATACGCCACGGCCTGCGAAGGCACGGGTGCGGTCATGGAAGCCTGGCGGCGGCCACCGCCTGCCCTCCTGTTACCTCTCGCCCGGCCACAGGCCCGATTGGCCCTTCCTACTACCCTGTGGGCGCGGCCCCTCACCTCGGCCTCGCAAGCCGCCAGGCGCTCTGGGAAAGCGCGGAAACGGCTCCGCACGCGCTGCCACACCGCTCCGTTCGCTGACATGAGAAGTCCTTTCAGGTACCTACGGAGGCCGCCATCTTAGGTCCGTCCTCTTCCGGAATCTATTGCTTGATCACCCTGCGTTTCCGCCCATAAACCTTTTTACTCTTCCTGGTTGGCCAGTAGTACCTGCCTGTAGCACTACAATTGGTTGTTAACCTTGTCTGTCTCTTCTTTTGGACTTCAGATTGGTTCAGGCTTAAATTGTTCACGAAGCCGACGTCAAGGCCCGCCTACAACTAGCGATTGGCTGTTGGAGCCAGAGCCACACGATGATTGGAGAGTCTGCGCCTGGCGGAAGCGGGGCAGGCCGGCGGGAGGAGGGGGTCGCGGGCAGCTGGACCATGGCAGCCGCACCGCCGCTGCGGGATCGCCTGAGCTTCCTGCACCGGGTGAGTGAGGACACCCCGGCTCGCCGACTGGCAGGCATCCGGGCACCTCACCCGAGTAGTGGGGGCGATTCAGCAGCATGAGAGAAAGGCGAGCCCGCTCCGACCGCGGGAGAACACTGGACAGGGCACGTTGCGGGGAGGTCCTGGGGTCCGAGGACACCATGTAGCAGGCGAAGCCGCCTTAAGACAGAGACAACGGCAGACCCGTTTTAGTAGATCTCCAAGAGAAGAGCTGGGGCCTGTTGCTAGCTGCTGGCCAGTACAAATATAAAGTTTTTTGACCGCCCTCAGCCTTCTCAAGCTGCAGCCTTAGGGCCAGCTGGCCCAGGGAGCCGCTACAGCAAGCATGTCTGAATTCCCAGGCAGGGCTCAGGCGGAGTCCTTATGCCCTCCTCCAGGCCCGCTTCGTGGTGTGGTGGGCAAATAGGCAGTATGTCTGACGGGTGTGTGCCCACCGCGTCTCAGAATACCCGGGCGGGTTGCGTTTTATCTGTATTCATGACTGTAGGTGCCTGGCATTCACACTGCGTTCTCTGCTCAGCACCTGACCATCCCCACACTTGTCATTTTCAATATCCTTGAACCCCTCCCCCCACTGTCCAGATATTGAAAAATATGAGAACAGCATTTCCAGTTTTCAACCGCATAAATGGTATCTTTTCCTGACAGGCAGGTAACAAAAGCCAACAGTGTGGGCTGATGTGTGAGCATAAACCCACAGCTTAGTTGTACTTAAGGAGCTGTGGAGTTACTTGAGCTGAGTTCTGCTTCTGCCTATCTGTGTTCATGAGAGCTAGGGTCACAGCCCTAGTGGGTGTATTAAAGGTGCCTTAAAATCACCTTATGGTCATAAGTGCAGAAGGCTGGGACTGTGCCTCATCTTGTCCAGGTAGAGGACTGTCACTGATTTTTCCTGTCCCCTGGGGCCACTTATCACTGAGGAGACCCTCCTGCAGGTCCCCTGTGGTCCCCTATGGCCCGTAAGATGATTCTGGCCCCTTTCAGGTCTCACCCAAGGCCAGCATGTCAAGAGAGAGCAAGGCCTTTTTCTATAATCTTTGGTGGAGGCAGTCTCACCCTCTGTAAGAAGGTGACTTGTTATGGCTCTTGTTCCCTTTCAGCTCCCAATTCTCCTGAAGGGAACCTCAGACGATGATGTCCCATGTCCAGGATACCTGTTTGAAGAGATTGCTAGTATCCTCCCTTGATATCCCCAGTTCGGGCAGAGTGGGTGGCAGAGACCCTGGTGCAGCACCCAGGATTACTGGAGGTTCTGCCTTGCTGTGGGCAGCCACAGCTCTTTTGTCATTGTAACGTGGTATGGTTGGGGTCTGGAAACTGAGATCGCATGCAATAGGCCCCTTGGATACAGCCCAGCTGTCCCAGTGGCCTGTAGGGCAGTGGGCGAATTCCCTCATGCTTTGAGGGAACTGAATGCAAAGACCTGGAAATTCCAGTGTTTCCAAAGCTAGGCCTATGTAGTTAGCTGCAAGGAGTGTGGCCTAAGGAGGTGGATATCACAGGAGGGCAGGCTCTGTCCTCAGCCAGCACACCCTGGTGCGGCTGCATCAGCTTGCTCCTTTCCTAACCCAAGTGCATCCCAGAAATCTCCCATGAATCAGTGGGCAGCAGCCAGTGCCTACTGGAATACCTCCTGAACCGCTTGGACAGTAGTTCTGGCCATGTGAAGCTCAAGGTGAGTCCTGGCTGCTGGTCAGGCCCCTGCTGCTGCCTATAGGTATCCAGAGTAGAGGGGGGGCATGGAGCTCAGGTGGTGGGTGGCCAGGCTCTGCGCAGAGCCCAACATACATGGTGACTCCCCAGGTGCTGAAGATTTTGCTCTACCTGTGCAGCCATGGCTCTTCCTCCTTCCTGCTCATCCTTAGGCGCAACTGTGCTCTCATCCAGGAAGCCACAGGTATAAGCAGGTAGCACAGGTGCACCCAGGGGAAGCAGCCAAGGGCCTTGGATGGTAGGGAGGAGGATACTGATTGGTCTAAACCTGCCAAGAGGGGTAAGGGAAAATTTGTCTATGCTGGTGGTCCCCACTGAGGGATTTTCTGGGAAGGAACTCTCAATTCTGAAAGGATGAGGTAGAACAGACATACATTGGGGTGTTGTGGTGCCCTCCTGCACATGTAAAGGCCCAGAAGCCTTTGATGTGACATAGGAATGTCTGATTTTCTAGGAAAGAAACCTTTTAGCACAGGTAAAGGCCAGGATAAGAAGGCAGGACCAAGGAGGGCCTTTGAGGCCATAAAAGAAGTCTAGGTTTACCATTTTTTTGTGAAGCCTGGTTGGTTCACACTGCATCTGGGAAGAGGAGAATGGGCCAGTGGGAGCAGTTAGGTAGACAGTGACCTAACTCAGGTAGGATATGGGGTGGGCAAGGGAGCTTCCCAGGGTCTATTCCAGTGTGGCCTGTGCAGGGTCCTAAGGAGGGAGACCCCAGCCAGCTGTGGGGGTGAGGGCAGGGCAGCTGATGTCTGGGAGGAGTGGGCCTCAGGTGCTCAGTCCAGCCTATTCCTTTCTGCCCTCAGTTTTTGCAGGACCCCCAGATCCTCTCCATGGGAACAGCTTGTACCAGAAAGTTCGAGCAGCTGCCCAGGTGAGCCCAGGCTCTGGTCACTCCCAGGTTCAGATGCTGGGATGTTGGCAGAACATTTGCCCTTCTCCCACTGCTGTTGGCCCACAGCTCCATGACCAGCCAGGAGGCTTCAGGAAACATTTGAGATGGAGCTAAATGATAGGGCAGGGCTCAAGAAAGCAGCCAGTGGCTCACTGAGCTCCACCTCCTCCCTCAGGACCTGGGCAGTACCTTATTCTCTGACGCTGTGCCACTGCCTCCCTCCAAGCCTGCCAGGGCCCTGCCCTCCACAGGTAGGAAGCCCTCACACTGCTCAGCGGGCCTCCATTGCTCTCTCTGCTTCAGTCCGGAGCATGGCACACGTGGGTGGTTGGGGTGGGTGAGGCTGTATGGGCAGGGCCAGGGTGGGTGGGTTTGTGTGGGTGGGGCTGGATGTTTGTGGGGTATGGGTCCAGGGTGGTGGCCCCTTCTGAAGCCCAGGTCCTTCTAGGCATGGGCTCCCAGTCCAGGCCTCTCAGCAGTCTCCAGGGTTTTGGTTACAGCAAGGAACGGGGCCATGCAGGTAAGAGGGCACCTCTTGACCCAGCCTCTGGGATGGGAGGGGACCAAGGTGGTCAGCAGGCCTCCGTATCCACACTGGTATGCTCTCCACTGCCACCTTCTCTCCTTTCTAAGAGGAGAGCAACACAGGTGTGGCCAAGTCAACTTGTGGAGGTCTGGGCTGGCCAGCAGTGGGGGCTCAATCCTACAATGAGGGGCCAAATGGGAGTGTCCCAGCCATGACAGAGGAACTCAGGGTAGGCCTGTGTGTGAACTATAATTGAGGGGGTGACACATCTGGGTGTCTGTTCTTAGGACAAATGAAGCCTTCTTGCTGGAGTGGTACAAAGTAGCCTACAACAGGGACAGAGCCACTTCAGCTGTCCCGTGGGCAGGACCTCAGGCTGGGCCCAATTGTGTGCTGTGAGATTCAGTTACAGATTATTCTGCTCATGGTTCACTTTAATCTGGGGGGAGTTCATGCTGGCCAGGGAAGCCCCTTCCCAGCACTGTAACAAGCACTCCTTAAGTGAAGGACAGCCTCTTGGGACACCCCTGCTGCAGGCCTCTCCTCTGTATGTGCAGCATATGTCCCTGCCTTGCCAGCCCTGAGCAGGGAACACCCCTGGCACTGCTATCCTGGGAAATTTGGGGCAGCTGGGAGCGGTTCTGGAGTGCTAGCACCATGCCCCTTCTCTTGGTCACAGGCTCTGCGGGTGAAGCTTTCCTCTCCACCATCCAGAGGGCCGCAGAGGTGGTGGTTAATGCCATGCACCCTGGGCCTGAGAATTCCTGGACCCAGAGGTCTCTGCCACAAGGCGACACTTACCAGCCTGCCATGACACCTTCAGGGAGCCACAGCCATCCTGCCTCAGGAAACCTGCTTCCTGGGGTCATCCCAGGTTCTCGAGGTATGGGGGGAGGGGGTTGTGGGTCACCCCCCTGTCACTTGCTGAAACCCTGGGCTTTAGTGGCTTGTAGGCAGATAACCACAGGGCAGGAAACACAGGCCTGAGCGCAGGACAAGGGTAGGGCATTGCTGGCCAGGGGATACCTACCTGAAGTTTTCTGGTGTTGTTACCCAGGCAGCTTCCCCATCCTCAGTTTGGTCACAGAGGACCTGTGCAGAGGGGTGTGAGGATGATGGAAGCCCTGATGGTCTCAGGTGCCATCCCTGTTTTCCTCAGCTGTGAGACACCAGCCAGGGCAGGCTGGAGGGGGCTGGGATGAGCTGGACAGCAGCCCTGGCTCCCAAAGCTCCTCCCGGAACAGTGACCAGAGCCGGGCCTCAGACTCAGGCAGTCGATCGGGCAGTGATAGCCACTCAGGGACCAGTCGGGAGCCAGGTGACCTGGCAGAAAGGTGAGTGGAGTAGTCAGTAGCCTGCTCTCAAGGAGGGCGTCTTCCAGCCAGGCTGCTGCCCTCCAGGCTCACCCCAGTGCAGGGAGGGCTGGGAGAGCAGCCCCAGCCCTCCACCAAGGACAGAGCTGTCCTAACCTGGCCGTGCCCTTGCTAGGGCTGAAGCCATGGCTCTGAGTGACTACCAGCAGGAGCTGAGCCTGGTAAGGACCGTGACACAGGGACCCCGTGCCTTCCTGAGCCGTGAGGAGGCCCAGCACTTCATAAAAGAGTGAGTGACCTCTCACTTCTACCTGAAGAAGTAGAGGAGAGAAGGCACATATGACACCTCTCCTGCACGTCCTTTCCTTTGGCAGGTGTGGGCTGCTCAACTGTGAGGCAGTGCTGGAGCTGCTCCTCGGCCAGCTGGGCACAGCCAGTGAGCTCGAGCAGATGGTGAGGGCATCATGAGGCTGGGGATAGGAGGTGTGGGGGGTCAGCCAGGTGCCTTCTACTAGGTCCAGAGGAGCAGAGCAGGAGGAGGGGTCAGTGGAGGGGGCCCTGGTGGGCATCACTGCCCTACAGGCATGGAGTGGTGCCCAGGGCTGACTCTTGTCCCTTCCATACCTTCAGAGGGCCCTGTGTGCCATCGCCTCCCTGGGTTCCACCGACCTTCTTCCCCAGGAGCACATCTTCCTCCTCTCTCAGCGGTGGCTGCAGGAGCTAAGCATGGGCAGCCCTGGGCCTGTGACCAGCAAGGCTACGAAGGTGAGCACCCGGCCTAGGGAGTCATGGGGCTTTCTCAGCAGTCCTCTGCCATGGTCAGGTGGTGCCCACAGAGAGAGGATGCAGGGTGGGGCCTGCCCGCCCTGGGCTTGTCCAGCTCCTGGCACCCCTAAGCCCACTCCACGCAGTGCTGCTGCTCCTCCAGGCAGTGGCTCCCTTGCTCTTGCCTAGGCTTGCAGCCTCCACCAGGAAGCACACAGCTGCCCTTCTTCCTCTTGACCAGCTCCAAGCGAGCAGAAATCTCTCCTTTCATCTGTATCCGTTTCCTCAGAACCTCTGAGTGCCTAGGGGCCTCTCCATCCACCTGGTAGTGTCCCCAGTGTCTTCCCATTTTGTCTACAGCTGCTAAAAACTAGCTCCTTTGCTCCCTGTCTCCCTTGCTCCCCTGCCTTGCGTGGTGTCTACCCCTGCCTTGTCCTCAGCCCTGGCATACCCAGTGTGCCTGCGGTACTTGGGGCCACAGGGAGTCTCATGTCAGCACTGGAAGCAACCATCTGTGTTAGGTTGCACTGGTTCCCTCTGCTCCCTCAGTGGGGCCCAGAAGTTGACATGGATGGGGACATGTGTCTGTGCAGAAACATCATGTGCCCTGTGAAGGCCAGCAGCAGGTGACTGTGGCCTCCCCAAGCTGATCCTGCCTCTGGGCAGTGGACTGAGGGTGGACCTGGGGAGGCTCAGGCCTCAGGCCATGACGCCAAGAGGTACACGGAAGCCCTTACCACTTCTGCTTTTCTTCCAGATCTTAAGGCATTTCGAAGCCTCGTGTGGACAGCGGTCCCCAGCCCTAAGGCCCTGTGCCGAGTCCAGCCCCACAGCTACCCTTGAGGGCCCATCTGACCTGCTCACTGGCCCTGTGCCTCCCTCTGGGGCCCAGGTCTTCCTCCAGCCTCTAAACTCCACCCCCGTCTTGCCGGGCAGCCCTGCACTCACCCCAGCTCCAGATACCAGCTCCCTCACAACCCCTGGACATGCCAGCAAGGCCGAGACCCCACCAGGAGCTTCCAGAGAGCAGGGGGCACAGCCTGGGCAGGGCTTGGGGTACACAGACACCCCAAAGGATGGCCCTAGCTGTTATCCATGGAGCCATGGCTCCTTGTTTGCTGGCATGGAGCTGGTGGCCTGCCCCCGCCTGGTGGGGGTTCAGGCTACAGCAGAGGAACCCAACCAGGTCCCCCAAGCCCCCCAAACATGGGCCCAGAGGGCGGCAGCCACAGAGCCTCCAGGCCCAGATTTGTCAGCCTTTGCCTTCTTGAACAAGTGACCACATGGGGCTCTCTGTATACAGGGGCCTCCTTGTCCGCAGTTTGTGGCTCCCAGGACCCCATGACCTCCTGCTGGCAGCCACCTACCCCACCCACTCCATCTAGACCCTTTAGCCACTGAGGCCTGGGTGCAGGAGCCTTGGCAGTTGGTGCAGTTATTCATGGCCCGGCATGGAGAGCAGTGAGCACAGGATGTAGCTGCGAGGAAGGGGCTTGGTCTGTGCCCCCAAAGTTGTCTCATGCGCACCATGCCTCAAGGGACAGCTCCCTGACCATGCAAGCAGGATAGAGCCTCCTCTTCAGGCAAGGGGCAGGGCTCACACAGGCCAGCCTGCCCACTGCAGGGCTTTCCAGGTATCACTGGCACATCTGCAGAGCCCAGCCCTCGGCTCTCACTGCTTGGTCTCTGGCTCACCTGCCCCAGATCCCCCTAGTCCCTGTCTACCAACCTCACCCGCATCTGTTTTGCCAGAGGCTGGCTGTGGGGACTTGAGTTCTGACAGACAGGTGGCAGGGCTCAGAAGTGCCACCTGGGGACCCAGGGCAACTCCTGCCCACCTTGGCCTCAGGCATGGGGTGCTGCTATGGTTTTGGAGGCATCTTGATCTCAGAGCCTTCCTTCCCCAGGAGGTCGCAGCATCTGGAGCTCCTGTGGCGGAGGTGGTTTGGTGCCTGGGGCTGGGGCTGGGGCTGGGGCTTGGTTGTCTGGTGTTCTGTGGCCTGTGGCCTTCTTGAGCTCGGTCCCCGCAGTGTCTGGCAGTACATACACCTGCAGGGGTGGCGTGTGGAACATGAGCCCTCAGAAGGCCCCGCAGGAGCTCTGGGATGTATACTGTGAATAAACACTACTGTTTACATGAAGCTGGAACTGCTTGTTTTTTTCTCACTTTGTACAGGTACATTTTAATGGTAATATGGTGAAGAGAAACACTTAAAGGCTGTCTTAAAATAGGGATAGGTACCATTCCTCAAGTGCTTGGTAGAACTCCCCAGCGGTTCTGTCTTGACCATTAACCTCTGAGGCAAAGAAAACCTTCAACCTTGGTGCTAGTGGTTCCTCAGCTGGTGTCCTGGATGAGGGGCAGGGGACATGCCCCACGTGATGAATGACATCAGTGCTTCCTGAATCATATTAAGCCTTAAGGTGATCTCTATTGAGGTTTAGCTAGTGGTTTGTTTTGTTTTGTTTTGTTTGAGACAGGGTCCTATTCTGTAGCCCAGGCTGGCCTCAAACTGACAGTGATCCTCTTACCTCAGCCTCCGGAGTGTTGGAATTGCAGGTGTTTTCCACCACACCCAGCTAGGTTTTTATATAGTGAAGAGCTGATACTAAAGGTTTTAGGAAAAATTAAAGGAGTCAGAATTGCCAGGTAATTTTGAAAAATTACTAATGCCAGATTTCAAGATTTCCCATAAAGCTGCACTAGTCAAGAGTGTGATGTTGTTGGGGCTGGTGAGATGGCTTAGTGGTCTAAAGCACCTACTTAGAACAAGCTTAGCAGAGCACAGGGACCGCCATTCAATCCCCCAGCACCACATGCCAGCCAGCCCCGCCCCCTGGTGGGCTGAGCTGGACACACACACACACACACACACACACACACACACAACAAGAGTGTGATGTTGGTGAGAAGACTCATACTATCAATCAACTGAGCAGACCCCTGAGAGACCACACAAATATGGTCAACTCATTTTCATCAAAAAATACAAAAGTAACTCAATGAAGAAGGGGCAGGCAGCCTTTTAGGAGCAAGGGCTGGAATAATCAGGAAAAAGAATCTTTGTCCATATCTCACGCCCTACACAAAATGAAGGAAGCCACAGACCTAAACATAATATCTAAACCTATCAAACTTTCAGAAGAAAAGGAAGAAAATTTTCTGTTACTGGGCTGGGTAACAGCTTTATCCATTAGATATTAGAAAGTACAAACCAGTCAGACATGGTGGTACGCACCTATATTCCTAACACTCTAGGAGGCTGAGGCAGGAGGATCACAAGTTGGAGGCAAACATGGGCAGTTTAGTGACTTAGCAAGAACTCTTCGAAAAGAGTAAGCAGGCATGGCACACAGGCCTGTAATCCCAGGACTAGAGGCTGAGGCAGAAGAGAATCATCCCGAGTTCAAGGCCAGCCTGAACTATGCAGTAAAGACCTTGTCTCTAAATAAATAAATAAAAGAGCTGATGGTTAGCTCAGTTTGAAGGCCCTGGGTTTAATTTCCAGTATCTCCGAGGAGTGGAAGCCTGGAAGTGACCAGGAGGATGGGCAAATACTAAAACTCAAACAAAGCTGAGTGGAGTGTAACACACAAGTTTGGAAAACAGTTTGGCAGTTTCTTATAAAGTTGAGTAAGTACCACACAAGCCAGCAATCCCACTCGTAGGTTTTTATCCAGAGAGATGTCCTGTGCTCACACAGAGACCCTGAGAGGATACCTACAGCTCGAGCTGTCAATGCTCAAAGGTGGAGCAAGGGCGGTATCCCTTGGTGGGTGAGTGAGGCAACAGATGTGCTGCATGCACCTGCAGCTTGAAATACTTCTCCAGAGAATGCGTATGAATTTTAAAAGGTCAATGGGAAGGGGCCGGGGAGATAGCTCCGTAGAATAAGCGCTTGCCCGGCAAGCGCAAGGGTCTGAGTTCAATCCCCGGTTCCACCAAAAAAAAAAGAAGAGAATTTTAAAAGGTCAGTGGGAAAAGCCAGGCTAAGGCCAAGCGGCTGACTGGTCGGGGTAGGAAGGAGGACAGGTGGCCAGGACAAGTTTGGCGACTGCTAGGCCCCTCCAGGGTTGGGTGGAGGCCCCTCCAGGGTTGGGTGGAGGTGGTAGTGTCTTCCATCTGGATTGTGGCGGTGTTTTATACAACTGCATATGCCAAAATGTGAACTTCACTATATATATCTAAAGCAAACTTTTCATTTAAAAAGTTAATGAAATGGGAAAAGGTCAGCACTTTTGTTATTTTAATGTAACTTTTGCTGGAAGACCATCTCAGCTGGGGGAAGGGCTCACTAGGCAGAGGGAGGGCAGCCCACTGCGGTCGGGGGCTCTGGGCACCCGCTCCAGGAGGACAAACCCTCGGGAGGAGATCACTGGAGCCCGACAGCAGAACTCACCCGGCAGCCCTCCGGCCCCGCCTGCCTGCGGAGGCCGGGCTCCCGCCGCAGGTCCTGGCCTACGCGGTGCGTCCGCCCCCTTCCAGCCGCGTCCAATCGTCAGTCCGCGGCGCTCGCTGCCCTCTGCTCTCCGCCGCTCCTCCCCCGCTTGAACTTCTCAAAGGACAGCCGAGCAGCCCAATGAGCTAGCGCGACGGCCAGAGCGGGCGGCCGGAGGGCCAATCCGAAAGTGGCGCGCTCAGGAAAGGCGGGTCGGTGTGACGGACCAGGAGGTGGTGCCAGGCTGGTTGCTAGCCGCGGTTTGCTAGCCGCTCAGAGCTTCATTGTCACCAGTCTCGGAGGCATCGCCGACGGCCCTGGGGCGCCAGATCGTACACCTGGCCGATCCCCCGGCCCGGTTCTTTAGGCTTTGCCCTCGCAGGTGAGGGGGAGTCCGCGCAGTTCTGGGTATTCCGCGCGGTGAGGAGGTCAGCACTGGTGGGAAGGGGGTGAGGCAGGCAGGCCCTGCAGGGGAGGAGGCACTCGTGTCCCAGGATGGCGGGACGTGGGGCCCAGTTTAGCGTCTCAGGACCCCTGATCTAAGCCCGAAGTGTGGGGACAGGAGGTGGAAGTTGCTTCTTAGGAAGAAGAGGACACACCACTGCAGTGGGCCCTCCTGGCGGCCCTGGGTCAGTTCAGCCCTGCAGTGCTAGACCAGGCACCAGCCCTGCCCCTTCAAGTCCTTCAAGGGACATCCTATCTAGGGGAGCTGGTCTCCTAGGCCTCCTTCTTGTGGCTTGAAGGTTTCTATGGAGAGGCTGTTTACCAGCCCAGAGCCTCCTCTGCACGTGTGGTGGGAAAGCCACACATCCCCGAGCTCCAGGGCCAGCGTGGGCCAGGTGTCAGATTTCACCCAAATAACGGGAAATGTAGCAGTGGACACTGGCTGGGCTACTGGCTGTGCAGTCTCTAGCGAATAGGTTCTGCCCCACAGGCCAGCAGGCTGCTGTGAGGCAGCTGACCAGCGCAGCACTGGTGATGGATGCGTGCTGTTGGCTGGCCCGGACCCCGTGGCAGGGAGACTGTATTCACTCTGGGTTTGTCTTGTGTCCCCACTTGAGTGCTCAGTACTCACCTCCCCAGTGCCTGCCACGTGAGGTGTGGGGGCTCCGTGCTCACTCTCTCCTGTCCTAGTGTGGAGACGTGTAAACAAGACAGGGAAGGAAGAGAACTGGGTGGTGGACAGAGAGAGGACCGAGAGCTCAGAGTCCTGAGGTGGAGGGCCCAACAGACGCAGAGGTACAGTGGGACAAGTTGGTTGAGCTGAGCCACAGCAGAGTGAAGGAATCACGGAGGGTAGCGTGTTAGGTGTTTGGGCTTTATTTCCCATGACTGGGGCCTGACTGGAGCTGGGAACAGAGTATTGGCCCTGTGAGGTCGAATGGGAGCCAGCAGGAGAAGGGCTGTTGTCCAAGGTGAGTTGGTGGCTGGACCAGAGTTGTGCAGAGGAAGCCAGGAGGCCTGAAGGTGGTCCCCAGGAGAGAGAGTGGAGAGAGAAGGTAGGCTAGGACTGAGGCCTGGTGGTCTCCACCTCTGGTTTTGAAAGAGAAGGAGGAGCCAAGAGGGGAGGTGAGAGGGTGGCCTACCCAAAAAGGGGAGCCAGGGTCAGAGAGAGGTTGGTTGCCACGTCCCAGGAGCTCATGGATGTTTCAGGGGTTCTGAGGCAGTGCAGGAGTAACACAATGGTTCCTGTAGCCAGATAAACCTAGGAACTGGGGGTGTCTTTACTGTGGAACTTTGAGCCCAAATCATGCCAAATAATTCACTATTTTGAGCACTTACCAGGTGCCAGCCTCATGGTCATATCTTTTTCAAACCTCATGATAGCCCCTGTGAAGAGGCATTATTTATTTTATAGTACAGAGGATTGAACCCAGGGCCTTTGCACTGAGCTACATCCACAGCCTCTTTTAAAATTTTTTTTTTT